>NW_026068096.1:1294791-1312122 GCF_014885135.2 Alexandromys fortis | reverse complement strand
TCCACCCTCCCAGCCTCCTCCACCCTCCCAGCCTCCACTCTCCCAGCCTCCTCCATCCTCCCAGCCTCCACCCTCCCAGCCTCCACCCTCCCAGCCTCCACTCTCCCAGCCTCCACCCTCCCAGTCCCATCCTCCCAGCCTCCACCCTCCCAGCCTCCACTCTCCCAGCCTCCACCCTCCCAGTCCCATCCTCCCAGCCTCCATGAAAAGCTTGTGTACCCCATAAGCCTCTCTGCCGACACAGCAATCCAAATCAGACCAAATCAAACCAAATTAGAAAAAGCCCAGGTTTAATGGGTACAACGCTCCTGGGTGATTTTCCAGGCCCCCAGAGAGGAGACAGGAAAGGAAGACCACGAAACCAACCATGCGTCTGTTTTCTGGTGGTCGAGGTCTTGAGCATCTCTGGGGAGAGCTTTCTGAGATGCAGCAGGATTTGGAGAGAAGGGGGAGGGAGATTGGGATGGGTTTTCCACCTGAGCATTCAAGACTTTGGGTGCCTGGATGCCAGGGGCTGGGGTAAAGTTTCCACTCCACTCCCCACCCCCACTCCTTCCAACCTTTCCACTGCTTGGTTCTCTCCCCTTGAGGCTGGGCAGACCTGGGAAGCCCCATTTGCCACAAATCTTTCCTGAGTCTCTTGCAGGCATCCCCAGCGGAGGCTGGTGCTAGTCCAGCGTCCAGATGGAGAAAAGGAGGCTCCACAGGGGTCCGTGCTGTGGGCCGCGTGTGAATGCTTGACTCTCTGAGATCAAATCCTAGGCAGCAGGGACTCCTGCGGACAGAGCCTGCGGGTCAGCTGGAACAGTCTTCCCATTGTTCCTGCAGGGGTGCAGGGCTGTGGTGTTGTTCCCCATGGGCCTTCAGTTGAGAGGTACCTGCTCTAGGAAGCAGGTGATTGGATGTGCCTCAGTTTCCCCACCTGTATAACAACCAAGAGGTTGCCTTATGTGCCCTGTCCCCACCACCCTGCAGTCTCCTAGAAGTGGAGAGAAGGAAGAGGGGAGCCAGGGGTTTGTCACAGGGATTGCGACTTAGCCTAGACGACGGAGCTTGTTGGGGAGGAAGGAGGAGGGGAGGGGGAGGCAACCGAGAACGAGGGAGAAGAGGGAAGTAAGATGGGTTCCCAGACCCCCAACATGCCCGTGGTCTGTCTCTCTGCTTGCCCAGTGGGAGAAACTGAGGCCAGGGAGAAGGATGGCCCTGCAGCCCACAGCTCCGGGGTCTGCCCCCAGGGCCTCCTCTCCTCCCCCTGTGGCTGTGGCCCCAGCGGGGGCTGATCCACCTGACAAGCAGGTCCAGGACATCGGATACACTGGGGACGTCTCATTTCAGGCTGCTGTCTTCCGACTGGCGGGAGGGGGCACGACCCACCAGCCTGGATACCCCAGGGGGCCAGCGGGACCTAACTCCAAGCTTCAAGCCGGCTTCCACCCCTTGTCCTCTGTGTGGGCTCGGCACCATGCAGAACCTGGCTCTCCGTCTGGCCCACCCGTCTAGTTCCTGGCTTTATCTGATTGACTCACTCACCAAACATTTCCTGACGTGGGCCGGTAAGATCCCTGAACTAGACTGCTGGTAGACCTCTGCTTTCAATGCTCTTAGCCCCTTCTGCGGACCCAAACTCCTACACACCCTACAAAACCCAGCCACTAGGACCTCTGGCTCCAGAAAAGGAAAGTCCTCGCTTGGGTGGAGGGGTAGTGTTTGTCTTCCCTTCCCCAGCAAGGGAAGGGAGAGGACCGTTCTCTACAGTGGGTAGCGACCTCCTCCGCCAACTCTGCAGGTGCAGTTCCTGTCCCACGGAACTGTACCCCTTTCGCTCAGTCCCAAAAGGAAGACAGACGTGGGAGCCTCTCCAAGCTGTCCTCAGGGACGCGCCTTCCTTCCCCACCTGCTGGGCCGGAAAGGGCCGGGTGTGTTCTGATAAATGACGCGTTGAAGGCGCGTTCCAGCCGGGCCTCACCCGCTCTCTGACCCCAGCCAAGCTGTGGAGGGTCAGGGACAGACGCCATCCGGGGTGGCCCACGTGCGCCTGGCTGTGGGTTCTCTCCCGGGCTAGGGCTCCGGCAGACCACCCCAGCCACCGTGGGACATTTCAGGGTGTCTTTCCCGTGAGAGACCCGCGGGACCACGCGGGGCAGGACGCTGTGCTTTATTAACCCTACGGGGAGCCTTGCCCTGGAGGTGTGTGCAGGGGGTCTCCGGAGTCCCCTCAGCCCGGCACAGCGCTTGGTCCTGGCCTGGCAGCACCTCGCCGCGGGAGTTCCTTGTTCAACCCAAGTAGACACGAACCCCAGAAGTGGGGGGCATCCAGGAGGCCCCTACCTGGCCCCTGCTCCTACCCGCCCTCCGGTAGCTCCAGATCAGGCCTCTCTCAGTTTCCCCAACCCCCATCGTAAGGACAGTTCATTTTCCCCAAGCTCGTGGTGGAGAGATTGGAGACAGCAGGGTCTGCAGTCCTCACCCCAGGAGGAAGCTGGAAGGTCAGGAGACTGGTTGAGGGCAGCCTGGGCTATAGGAGACCCTGTCAGAGAAGGAAGCGGGGAAGGACAAAGGAAGAGCGACAGAGGAGGGAAGCATCAGGTGGCTTCCCTCTCTCAGCATTGGGCCCTCTCTCTCCCCTGGGGTCCCAGAGAGCCAGCGGCTGCTTTCTGGGTGGGAAACCCCGAGCGGCAGGGTAGCGGGCAGATCCGGGTCGAGAATGGGGATCTCTCTCCGCCACTGCGGTCCTGGAACCTGAGAGGTTGAGGGTCCTTGCACCGGCATGCGGTCGCGCCGCCCCTGGGGCCGCTGCAAACAAGCGGGTGTTTGCGCAGCGCCGCGGCCCAGAGCGATGCGGATTCGATGGAGACGCGGGTCCTTCGGGGATCGATTGGGCGCAGCTGTCGCGGAGCAGCCCCGGGAAGCTGCCACAGGCGAAGCTGGCACAGGCCCGGGCGGTGCAAAAAATCTCGGGGTGCCGCGTGCGCCCTGGGTGAGCCCCGATGCACCACACTCAGAATATGTGTGCAACCCTACACCCGACAGAGAACCTCGGGACCACCCCAGACCCGATACCTCTCGTCTGTCCCCATCACACCCACACTCAGCACGTCCCCTACGGAGGAGGCCAGGCGCTGCGCTGTGGGGAACAGATCCGCAAAGCTTGCAGGTTTGGGGAAGGCTGGCCCGGGGACCTGCGGGCCATCTCTTACTGAACTGGAGGAGACAGTCGCCAGCGTCCCCGGTGAGAATAGCGGGGACAGGTGTGCAGCGGGTGAGACTCTCATTTCCGTGAGAAATAATAAACTGTGGCCTGTCGGAGGAGGCTGGGTGACCCGGCTCAAGGCACAACTTTGGGTGTTTCAAGCCCCTGCATCCATTTTTAGCTAAAATGAGGGCGTCAGACAAGGACCGGTGAGGAGTCCTGGAGGCTGAAGGGGCAGCCGACTGCTACTCCCGCGCAGCCCGTGCAGGTCCCCAACACCCTTGTCGCTTGTGCTTACCCGACCTTTACAGCCCTCCCGGAAATCGAGACCCCTAAACCTCCCATACTTGGGCTGAGCACAGAGACAGCTGGCGTCAGCCTGGAGCAGCCCAACACATCCCAGACACCCAGAGGCCATTTTCCAGGACTCCTGGACTCCACTTCTGATTTTCCTACTGGGAGCTTCCATGAGTTGTCTTAGGTCCCCACGGGTATAAAGATGGGGGCGCCCTCCCCCCCTCCAGCCCTCTCCTCCTCCACCCTCAATTTGCTAATGACCCAAGATCGATCAGGCCCCAGCCACCCGCACGCCCCCGCCCCCGTGGCCCCACTCAATTCTATTTTACTAATTACTAACGGGGGGGGCAGTTCTGGGGCGGAGGGGGGCGATGAAGCGGTGCGGTTCTGAAGGGACCCCTAGATTTTTACTCCATCTCTCCACAGACCCTGCAGAGAGAAGATTTAAGCACAGGCTGCACACACGCCAGAAAAAGTCCCTTCGTGGGGCTGAGAGACCTTCTAAATCTAGGCAGTTCAAAAGGGTGTGTGTGGCACCCGAGGGTGTTCTGACTCAACAGAAATAACCCCCTCTCAAAGTCACCCACCAACTTCTTTTCCTCAAAATGGATCCCTCACTCACCAGGAGGAAAATCCACATTGGTTATTACTTAAAACAAGAACCAGCACAGGAGGGAATGAGGACCGGATTGCAACATCCCGACCCCCTCCGCAGGAGGCCCCCACCGCAGGTGGCTAGCATCGTCCCGACTCGACCCATCCACAGGAACATCCCTGAGTGCAAGCCTTTGAAAGGGCTTCTAGCCTCCTCTTGTTTCTCCATTCATAAACACCCCAGTCAGTCCCCTGCCTGCTATGCTCCCACGGCTCTGCTCTTTGCTTCCAGAAGCCCTGGATGTTATCGGCAAACGGTGGAGGATTGATTTCCACACCCCACGATTATTTTTAATTATCTGTAATGTGGCAGAGTAGACTTGGGGACCTCAGACTTGACTGTGAGCCTGGCCACAGCCGGTACCCCCTACCTCATCACCACATGGAGAGGATACCCAAGTGGTGAGATCGGTCCCTCTCCTTGCCTCCGCCATTCTATCTGGAAGATGTGTGTACCCCAAAATTGTCTAGACACCCCAGATGAGAACACCCTCAGGCTTCTGACCTTTGGGGAGGTGGCTGGGTAAAAACAGACAGAAAAGAATACACTCTGCAACCCTGCCCCACAGGGACCAAGGTGGGAAAATGTGGAACTCTACCTGCTGGTTTTCTTCTGCCCTGTCACCTGAGTCCATGAGCAGGAAGCCCTGGGTCTGATACACACACACATACACACTAGCTGCCCTGTCACCTGAGTCCGTGAGCAGGAAGCCCTGGGTCCGATACACACACACACACACACACACACACACTAGCTGCCCTGTCACCTGAGTCCGTGAGCAGGAAGCCCTGGGTCCGATACACACACACGTACACACTAGTGGCTGTTCCTCCCTCCACAGCTATTCTGGTCCCACGGGGTCAGAGTGGAAAGGGAAACTGAGGAACACAGAAGGCTCTGGTACTACCTGGAGCAAGGACACAATCCTCTATTGGGATAATCTCTCTTCAGCCCAATAGCCCAAGACCAAGCCATTGCTGGGGACAGGCGTGCTCACGTAAGTAGGTACCTGTGATTTTAGGGCAGGGAAAAGAAGGGAGAGAGAGCTGGAACAAAGTTGGGGTCCCCAACTTTGAGGGTTCTTGTTTCCAGGTGCCTTGGGCCGGAAGATATGCCCCCTGTGAGCCCTCCTTCCTCCCTCTCTGTCTAAAGGCTGCAGAAAGAGTTCCTAGGGTCCCTTAGTCTCAGGAAAAACCCAAGCAGGTCTGCATACAGGTGACCTCAGCCAAGATATTCCTAGAACCCAGGCACAGTGTGGGCAGGAGGGTCGTCACACACTAAATTTAGAAGGAATTTCTCCTTCCTTCCTTCCTTTCTTTTATTTGCTTTTTTTTTCTCTCTCTCTCTTGTAGGGTTTCTCTTGTAGCCCTGGCTGTTCTGGAACTCACTCTGTAAACCAGACTGGCCTCGAACTCAGAGATCCGCCTGCCTCTGCCTCCGGCATACTGTGATTAAAGGCGTGTGCCATCACATCCCCCCCCCTATCCACTGGGAAGGTTTTCTATTGTTTTGATAGAAGGTCTTACTAAGTAACTCTGGCTGCACAGCCAGGCTGACCTTGGACTCACCGAAATCCTCCTGCCTCTGCCAGCCTCTACCTCTGCCCTGCCTCAGCCCTGCTGGGATTAAAGACACACGCCCCCCTCCCCGCTCCAGAGGGATTTCTGAAAGTCCCGAGGCTGGGCAGTTCCACAACTGAGGAAACTGAGTCCCAGACCCGCTTTTCCTTTTACTTGAAGTCAATATAGATTGTGATTGTTCTGAGAACCTCCGCACTTCCCCACTTCACCCCCGCAGAGGTCTATTATTATTTTATGCATACGGGGTTGAGCCTGAAAAAGAGCCATGTCTTCTTATGGGGTATCAACTGAGTTCGAGGTACGTGTGATCATACCCCAAGGATTCAGGGGGTGTGCCAGAAGGGCCATACGGGCCAGAGATTAAAAGGCACAAAGATGAGACACATATACCCAGCCTCAGCTAGGGCGCCTCCCCCAATCCCTTGGGTTCTTTTGGCAAGCAAAATGGGGGGGACCAAGGAGCCAGCCTGGAGCTCCAGGGGGTTTGGCGGGTGCAGGCGGAGCAATGGGCGGGGGCGCTGACGTCAGACCCGGGCCCGGGCGCCGGCGGCGGCCGCCCCGCCACATCCTGGTGGCCGCTGCTCGCAGCAGCCGAAGCCGGGTGAGAACACTGAGCGACTGGGACAGCAGCCGCGGCCACCTGGAGCGTTGGCCAGTGGGTGGGGAACATGCAGCGGCCTTGAGCGCGCACGGAAGGGCGCCCAGGATGGAGCTGAGCCTGGAGAGCCTCGGGGGGCTGCACGGGGTGACACACGCTCAAGCTGGCGAGCTGCTGAGTCCCAGCCACGCGCGCTCCGCTGCGGCCCAACACCGAAGCCTGGTGGCATCGGGACGCCCGGGCCTGGTGGCGGGCATGGCTAGCCTGCTGGACGGTGGTGGCGCCGGGGGCGGGGGCGCCGGGGGCGCGGGAGCTGCAGGGGCCGCGGGTGGTGGCCCTGACTTCCGTGGGGAGCTGGCTGGTCCCCTGCACCCGGCCATGGGTATGGCGTGCGAGGGCCCAGGTTTGGGTGGCACCTACACCACGCTCACGCCCTTGCAGCACCTGCCGCCCCTGGCCGCCGTAGCCGACAAGTTCCACCAGCACGCGGTGGCCGGGGCGCACGGAGGCCACCCGCACGCGCACCCTCACCCGGCCACCGCGCCGCCACCGCCCCCTCCGCAGCGCCTGGCGGCCAGCGTGAGCGGCAGCTTCACCCTCATGCGCGACGAGCGGGCGGCGCTGGCCTCGGTGGGCCACCTCTACGGGCCCTACGGCAAGGAGCTGCCCACCATGGGGTCGCCACTGTCGCCGCTGCCCAGCGCGCTGCCCCCAGCTCTGCACAGCGCCCCGCAGCCGCCACCGCCTCCTCCGCCGCCGCTCGCAGCTTACGGGGCTCCGGGCCACCTGGCCGGGGACAAACTACTACCACCCACCGCCTTCGAGCCACACGCCGCGTTGCTGGGACGCGCGGAGGACGCGCTGGCCCGAGGGCTTCCTGGAGGCGGCGGCGGCGCGGGAGGCGGCGGGGCGGCTGGCGGGGCGGCCGCGGGTTTGCTGGCTCCGCTGGGCGGGCTGGCCGCGGCTGGGGCTCACGGGCCTCACTCAGGTGGTGGTGGCCCCGGAGGGGGCGGTGGCGCCGGCGGAGGCGGCAGCGGCCCGGGAGCCGGCGCCGCAGCCGAAGAGATCAACACCAAAGAGGTGGCCCAGCGCATCACCGCCGAGCTGAAGCGCTACAGCATCCCGCAGGCCATCTTCGCGCAGCGCATCCTGTGCCGCTCGCAGGGCACCCTCTCCGACCTGCTGCGCAACCCCAAGCCTTGGAGCAAGCTCAAGTCCGGTCGCGAGACCTTCCGCAGGATGTGGAAGTGGCTGCAGGAGCCCGAGTTCCAGCGCATGTCGGCGCTGCGCCTGGCAGGTAGGGACGAGGGCCCCAGAGGCTTGGCCCTAGGGGGACACACTTGGCTTAGGGTGAGGGACTGACTATCTAGGGCTCCCGGAGAGTAAGTCTCGGTCGGCTGGGGTGGGGGGTTTTCCCCTGGCCTAGGAGGCTGACCTCGGGTCTGCACCGCCAAGATCGCACCGTCGTCGCCGTCCCTGGTCTTGGGGGAGTGTGTAGGGTGTCTGGTGTCTTTGGGGGACTATGTAGGTGTCTAGTGTCTTTGGCGCTAAACTAAAACAACCCTCGCGTAGACCCGTGTATGCGCGCGCGTGGCACACTCCTTCGGTTCCTGATCCAGTGTGTCCCCCGCGACCAGAAGGTGCCACTCCCCTCCTCATAGCTACCCTGCAAGAGGGCCCACCGGCGCCTCTCTGCACCCAGTCAAAAAGCACCGGGTGGCTGACTATGCGGCCAGGCCACCGCTCGGCCCCCAGCCCCAGCACCGATCTCTCTTCCTGTGTAGCTCAACCCCTGCCACCTATCGATCCGCTAGTCCCCTCTCCCTCCCCCCTCTGGCTGCTGGCAAAGGTCATTTGAGATTGGGGGGAGGGGCGACCCATGGGACCCTGGCTTCCGTGGCATCCAGCAGAGGCCTTCACACCGGCGGTGGCTCCCGGCCTTGCTGTCCTTGGTTTCTCTGTCCCCTTCCTACTTCTCTCCATCCACCGGGACAAATGGCAGTCGCTGTCTTTGGACCGGCGCTCGGGTTCCCAGTCCATTCTCTCTTTATTCTTTCCTTCCCTCGTGTCTTGCCTGAGACTCTCCCACACACGCATACCAGTCAGCCCCTGGGGAGCCCGTTGTCTCCTCCTTTGGTCTAATCTATCTGCTCCCACCCTATCTGTGAGTGTGTGTGTGTGTGTCAAGTACCCTACATCCCGTGCGTTTGCGGGGTGCCAGAGAGCCGGTGGTCTAGGCAGAGCGTGGTGGGGAGGGAGCTGTGTACCCCGTTCTAGGGACAATAGCGGTTTCCAGAGAGTCATCGATCCCTCTGCACACAAACACAGAGAGGGGCGGGGCAGCCAGGGCTCGGTAAGGCGCCCCTGAGGCACGAGCAAGCCAGCTAGCCAAGCACCAGGTTGACTGTATCCCCAGGCCACCCTGCAAGCATGGGGGTGAGGGGCGGTGCAGAGAAGCAGGAATACTGGGTGGTACAGGGTGGGTAGAAGCCGATTTGGTTGACACCTGCTCCTGTCCCAACATTCCAAGCCCTGAGCCTCCTGGCCTCCTGCAGCCAGCCTCAGTTTCCCCCTCCCTTGGGAGTCTTCCGTGTGGTAGACAGGCGAGAAACACGGGTTTATCTGAAGGGTCCCATTGCTGGTGACCTAACTGGGATAATGACACATCTCAACACACAGCCCCTCTCCTTCACCTCGCTGATTGTCCTCAAGTGGGATCGCCAGGGACCAGTGCAGTCAGGGCCACAAGCTTCTGGGTGACTGTCACCACATTCTGTGTTCTGTAACACAGGGACACTCCCTGCCCTGCACCCTTCAGCGGCCATGCTGGTCAAGGTAGTGTTTCAGTTGGTCTTTCGTGGACACCATACAAAAGGCAACCACACCACAGGTGCCTTGGGACATCTCTTGGGTGCAGGGTCCCGGAGCCTTAGGTCTAAATTCACATCAACACCAAGGCCGCTGGCCATCGGTGTTATTACAAACAGGAAACTGAGGCCAGACTCATCCTTTCTTGTGCTGCTACGGTGACTGACGTCTCCTCCTCGGGGACTGTATCATGTGAGGTGCTGGACGCTGAGCACACGCGGGGCGCACACTGTTGCAGATAATGAAGATGGCA
The DNA here is from genome assembly GCF_014885135.2 of Alexandromys fortis. Classification (NCBI taxonomy): domain Eukaryota; kingdom Metazoa; phylum Chordata; class Mammalia; order Rodentia; family Cricetidae; genus Alexandromys; species Alexandromys fortis. Next base: position 1,302,681 of record NW_026068096.1, on the reverse strand, counting down.
GACCTGGCCTATTCCAGACCTACCTTAGGGTCCACACTCTGGCACTGCAGCCAGAAGTGGCAGCCAGCCCGACCAGGGTCATTAGGTCCCAGTCTTTAGTTCTGGTCCTTGCACAAATGGAAAGCAGTTAAGTGGCGGTAAATTGTGCTGTTTAGCGGGTGGGGGAGGCGCCAGGCAAGTCCCTTCAACATACTGTGGTTTGGTGACAGCCCGAGGCTTGCAGGTGTCCCCACACCAGTGCCAGACCGGGAGCATTACCCCCTTGTGTGTCTACTTGGGGCAAAATTGGACCTTGGCTTCCATGAGCCCATGAGGGAAATTCTCCTTGCAAGTCACAGCCTCACTAGGAAAACATTGTCCCCAATGCTACCAACTTAAGAGTATCCTGCAAAGCAAAAAACAGTGAGAAAGGAATGGTGTGGGGACAGGGTGTGGAGGGGAGATGATAGAGGATGAATGGATGGATGGATAGATAGATAAATGATTGATAGGCAGATAGATGGATGGGCGGATGGATAGATAGACAGACAGACAGACAGACAGACAGACAGGTGATCGATGGATGGATGGATGGATGGATGGATAGATGATTGATAGATAGGCAGATAGATGGATGGACGGATGGACAGAAAGACAGAGTAGAGAGAGATGGAGAAGAATGAAAGGTGGAAGAGAAGAGAGAGAAGAGAGAGAAGAGAGAGAGGAAAAGAGAGAGAGAGAGATGGAGAGAAATGAGTCAAAGAGAGAGGGAGAAAGAGAGAGGTGGAGAGAGGTGAGCTGGAGAGACAGAGAAAATATAGAGGGATGGAGAGAGGGAAAGAGACCAAAGCAGAAACAGAAAGGAAGACTGGAGACAAAGAAAGGGAGGAGCCATGGCGCTGAAGGTGGCTGAGCTCAAGCCGGGGTCCCCTGGCTGCTCCTGCCCCCCAGCTCCAGGAAAGCATCAGAGCCTTCCCTTTCCTCATTTGGAGACCACTGAGGGTCATTCCTTTCTTTGTCCTTCAACACAGCAAAGAGCCCCAGAATCCCATCCCTACCTCAGTGTGCATTGTCCTCCACAAGCCTCAGTTTCCCCAATGTAAAATATCCATTGTGTGTATGGGGGGAGCCACTGGGGTCCAGACTTTGCCCCCCTAAACACTTTTCCCACCATACTGGGGGGACATTTGTATCTGCTCCCACCCCACCCCAGAGTCCCCTCTCTGAGCTGCGCTCCCCCCACAGATACCCCAGCAATAGCGACTGTGACTATGGGAGCCAGCTGGGGGAGGGGAGGCTCCTGGCGGGTGGGGCGGTCGATGAATTCGAATTACCGTCTGTGATTCATCACCGTGCAGGTCGATAGCCTCGGCCGGCTTCAAATATTGTTTAAATTGCAACTCTGGACTGAAAAAAAATTCTTTTTTTTGTAACTGAGCAGAAAAAAATATACATATATAATAAGACATTCAAAGAAGGGGACAGGAATTCACACACACACTCAGGCACACGCACCACAAACCATACACATCACACACTCACCATATGCATGCACACATACATGCACGCGCACACCCCCCACAAACCATACACACCATACATACACATGCACGCACACACACACTTGCATGCACACACCACAAACCATACACAACATACACACGTCATACATACACATACCATACACACACTCTGTATACACATGCATGAACACACACCACACCACCATACTTACACATAGACACCATACAACCACCATACACACATGCATGAACACACACACCCTCCCTTCTTCAGCCTCTGCCTTAGGTCGCTACACACTGGGAAGGGAAACAGAACCTGCATATGGACAGGTGGGAAGAACATGGAGAAGTTGAGGCAGGAAACGATGGTGGATCTGTGGGGTGCTTGATTCTCTCAGGGGCCACAGGGGGCTGGGGCAGAGGCAGCTGGCCCGCAGAAAGGCCTACGACCCAAGGAGATGGGGCCAGCTGTGGGGTCCCTTGTGTACCGCATGAGACAGGGTTTCCTGGTAATCCAGGTTGGCTGAGGCTGACCCTGAACTCTTGATCTTCCCTCCTGCCTACACCTCCTGAGTGCTGGGATGACAGGCATATATATGATCTGGTTTATGTGGTGCTGGGCTGGGCCTAGGGTCCCATGCGTGTCAGGCCAGGACTCTCCCCACTGAGCTACAGTCCTGCCTCTCTTTCTTAAAGGCCAGGAGTCCTTGTGTAAACATCAGATGCTCTGACTGACAGACACCCCCCCACAGGAGGTTCTGCCCCCGCAGGGGTTAGAAAGACTGTTTTGAAGGCTGTATTCACCTCTGTCTCATCCTTGACGGATTCTAGACAAAGGTCTCAGCCTCGGTTTCCTAATCTGAGAAATGGGAACAGTCGCACAAGCGCCTGAGAGAGCAGCAGGGACTCTGGGAAGGTACCGGGTGGGTGGGTGGCACAAGCCCACATGGGGAAAAAGTGAAGATACTATTTGGGCTGTGGTGGCACACTCTGATACCAGCACGTGGGAGGCAGAGGCAGGCAGATCTCGGTGAGTTCGAGGCCAGCCTGGTCTACAGAGCGAGTTCCAGGACAGGCTCTAAAATTACAGAGAAACCCTGTCTGGAAAAACAACAACAAAAGTGGAGCCATTGCAGGTGCCACCGAGAATACCCAGCAGCTGGAGGCCATGTTCCCAGGGCAGACCATTCCCAAGGGGATGCTCAGGATAAGGACCTGCTGACCTGCTAGTTCCCCAAAGATTGCCATGGAAACATTTACAACTTCTCACAGCGCTGAGACCAAGGCCTCCTCAGCACCTAACACCTGACCACGCCTCCAGCCTCTCACTGGGAAAGATGTGGTCCTTTACAGCTCTCACGAAGGTGACAGTATCCCAGGCACTGGTGAGTTGTCCTGGAACACAGGAACACACAAACTCATGCGCACAGGCACGCCTGCCCGCTCGCACGCACATGCACACACTGCCCAGGAGTCCTCAGAGACCCTCAGGGGAGAAGGAAGGCTTTGACTCAACTGGACACTGTAACTTCCTGTCCCCTCCTGATGCCAGTGTCTGAGGCCAAGTTCACACCTTCCTGCACACCCAATGGCCACTTCCTGTGACGGTACCAGAGTCTGGTAGACAGACAGGTAGACAATTGACCCTTGACTGCTTGGCAAGAGGCTGGGCTGACTTGACGGAGTTTACATGGCTCAGTGGGGAAAGGCGAAGTCTGAGGACTTGGGGTCAATCCTGGGGACCCACATGGTGGGAGAGAACCCACTCCTAAGAGTTTGTGACCCCAGCCACATTTACACACACACAAAATGTAGTTTTAGCTGAGCGGAGGTGGCTGATGCCTTTAATCCCAGTGCTCAGGATGCTGAGGCAGGAGGATCTCTGTGAGTTCGAGGACAGCCTGGTCTATAAAGCGGGTTCCAGGACAGTCAGAACTACACAGAGAAACCCTGTCTCAAAAAACAAAACAAAACAAACAACAAAAAGAACAGAAAAACTTAAGCCCCTTTCAACTAAATTCCTCACTTGAACTAAGGCCCTGTAGATCCCCTATCAGCTACCCCCTGTCCAACCTGAAGCACAAACGACCATGACCATTTTCTCCCAGCTCATCCCTTGGCTGCACTCCCCACCGGGCCAGAGCCCCTAAGTTGTGTGAGGCATCTTCCCAGGACAGCCTTTCTCCTGCAGCTCCCTCAGTCCTCCCTGAGAACAGGGCTGGCTCAGGACAGGTGAGGAACAAAAGCCAGGAGGCAGCGAAGTCGGGGAGGCTGCCGGAAGCTGGCAAGCCCCCGCGGCCCCTTTGTATTAGCCTGCACACAGCCTGCTTTAACCAGGGAGTTCAAGCTGGTTTGAATCAAGTTTTTAATTAAAAATAGGCCGTGATCAATACCCTAGGCTGTGCTGGAGGGGGGAGGGGCGGGGCTGGGCCCGGAGGGGGGTGGTGACTGAGAGGTTCACGTGATCCTGAGGCTGCTCTGTGACACCTGTGGCCCCAGTTTCCCCTAGGCAAAGTGACCCGGACCCTCCCTCATCTGGGAGCCCTGCCAGTGGAGACAGCGGAGGGACTTACAGAATTATGGTCTCGTTGAAAAACCATAGAGGGAAAGAGAACCGGCGGCAGGAGGTCCCTGATGTGGACACCCCAGGGGAAGAGGCCTGGGGACCCTGTGCTGTTGGGGTACAGGATTATTCAACTTGAGACGCTGTGCCCAGGCTGCCAGTAGGCGATCCATGCCTCCGTTTACACTCAGACGCCCCCCTCTGAGACGGTGCCCCCTACTCTGAGTCGGCGTTCCCCCCCCCACGTCCAAAGCCCTGGGCGCCTCCCCACGTCCAGAGCCTGGGGCGACCCCTCAACACCGCCCTGCGGTGGGGAAGTCGCCAGCTCTGGAGCCCAGAAAGCCAAGGCAGTTAGGGCACTGACTGAGGAGAGAGCCTGGGGATCCCCGCTGCTGGGAGGGGGCACAGCCCTCCAGCCTACCCTCCTCCCCGCTGCACCTGCCCTTCCTCCTCCCTTTGGCTGGGCCGCACAAATCTCTCAAAAGTAATTCCGATTTGTTTTTGAGAGAGTCTCCTGTAGCCCAAGCCCTAACCCTAACCTTAAACCCCACCTCAGTGCAGCTGAAGATGAACTCTTGGCATGCGCATTATTATTATTATTATTATTTTACTTTTCCGGATTCTGCAGGGTCCCGATGGATGCTCAGCTGGGGAGCTTCCTAGGTTTCCCCAGGGGCCCACTCGTCCACACCCTGCCACCCTTGGGTGCCAGGACGTACTTCCGGGGACGCGGAGCCCTTATCAGTGGATTAATTCACAAACAATTGATCTGCTCACTCACTGCCCAGCCTGTTCTGGGTCAGCTTTTCTCTGCCCTCCTAGTCACCTGTTTCCTTCCCAGCCATCTTTTTCTACTTCTTCTCCCAGCTGCCACCTTGCCTCCTGCAAATGACTCTTTAAATGGCAGAGCTCTGGCGCGGTGGCACGGGCCTGTCAGCTTTGGGGACTGAGACTGAAGAATGGCCAGGAGTTCTAGGCTAGCCTGGGATACAGGAGTGAGAACATATATAAATGTGTGTATATACATATATGTGTTATATAACCTATATGTGCGTATATACGTATATGTGCATATAAATATATGTGTATATGTGTGTGCATGCATATGTGTGTATACGTATATGTGTGTATATATACATATGTGTATATACATATATATGTGTGTGTATGTGTGTGTGTATATCCAAGTTTTGGGCGGTGTGCTCTTCGCTGACTCGGTTTACCCCTGGCTGCCCCCGGTGGGTGACCCCGCCCTGTGACCCTTCAGTTCCCAAGTGCCCCTCATCCTGGAGGGGCAGGCCAGGTGGGTGTGGACTGTTGGTTCCAGATAAGACTTTGAAAAATGGAGCCCTTAAAAAACCCTTTGGAAGGGAGGGAGTGGGAGAGCTCAGGGAGGGCAGGCCGGCGGTGGGAACGACTGAGGGGCCTTTCTAACCGCCCTGGGGACTTGTGACCCTGGCAGAGTCGCCCGCCGGGCTGGGCTGGGAGGGTGGGGGGAGCGCAGCCCGGCTGGGCTAAGTCACCATGGCGAGGAGGGTTTCTTGGTCCCAACACCTGCCCCCACCCTGCAGCTGATGGTGGGGCAGGACTTGTCGCCAAGGAAACCGGCCATCATCCCAGCCGGAGACCAGGCTGGTATTGAATTGTCAGTGTGGGGAGGGAACAGGCACACCATTGCTGCTGCTCACAGCCTTGGTGGGCAGTTGGGAGAGAGGGCATGGGTAAGAGTGATTCGGGGCACCTGTGGGGCATGGGAAGGGACACCTGCTTGCTTTAAAAAAAAAACTGGATTATGAGGCAGGGTCTCATGTAGCCCAGGCAGGCCCCCAATTCCCTAAGTAGCCAAGGATAGACCTTGAACTGATTTGTCTGTGTCTTCCTCTCCAAGACTCTCAGGCATGCGGCCACTGTTTTATTTATTGCTGGGAATGGAACCAGGGCTTCATGCAGGCTGGGCAAGCACTCTTCCCACTGAGCCACAGCCCTGGGACCAGATTTTACAGCGATGGAGCCAAAGCTTTGCAGGCAGCGACAGAAAGGGTTTCCTGGGGCAGGGGCCGATGCGGCTGGGCTTTGGGGTGCTTAGGAGCTGTCCAGTCAGTTCCTGCGGCTCCTAAGGGAAGATCCCAGAAAGCTGGCGAGTGTGAGACCTTGCTAATAACGGGTCCTCATGGCAACATGAGATATGAGACCCAGGTCTCACCTCTTCTTAGACACAGCCCCCCTGTGAATCTGGGGGATCTCTTCTCTTCCCCAATTCATTAAATATTTTTCTGCCACTGCCTAGCAATGGAAAAAGGGAGTCCTGCCTGGGAACCCCAGAACAGCCATGCGTCGGACCTGGACCTGGGGTGATCTGTGCACCCTAGTGTCTCTAGAAAAACAAGAAACCCAGGCACCCTCCGTGCAAATTCAGGATTCTAAGCAGAGTCCCCCCAAAACTCCAAGGTATTCCTCCAGGACACAACCCGAAAGACGGGGCGGCTTCCCTCTGCTGGACACAATGGGAACTTCAAGACGATGGGCGAGGTGGATAGGCACGCGAAAGAATGAATGAACAAACATACGAATGAATGAATGTAAGGTTTAAAGCCAGGGAGTGGAGGCACTTGGTCGTATTCAGTGTTCTGTAGACACAGCAACAGGAGATGCTGGGCCAGTCTAGCCTAACCTACAAGCTCCAGGTCCAAATGAGAGAGCTGGGAGAAGGCTCCCTGGCTAAGAGCACTCGTGGAGGGGGTGGGTGGGTGAATGGGTGGATGGATGGGTGGGTGGATGAATGGGTGGATGGGTGGGTGGATGAATGGGTGGATGGATGGATGGATGGTGGGTGGGTGGTGGGTAGAATTTAAAAGCTGGGGCTATTGATGCTCTCCTCACCTTGCTGGCTCCAGTTGTGCCCTCGTCCAGGGATGAGCACCTGGTCTCCTGTGAGCACAGTAGCACAATCAGGTCCAGAGGAGCCCACAAGAGTGGCCCCTTCCGTCCATCCTCCTGCTCTACCGTGACCAACTCTATGTGCATATATATGGGGCTCAGGATGGAAACCAGGGCCTCACCACGCAGCAGCTTGCATTGACAGTCAGTTTTAAATGTCCCTTTGCAGCAACCCAGGACCACGTGGGAGGGAGTCTCAGTGGAGGACCGTGTGGATCAGGGCAGCTGTGGACCAGTCTTGAGGCAAACTCTTTGTGTTTTACTGCTGTCCTTTGTTTGAGTCAGGGTCTCTGTATTATGTAGCCCTTGCTGTCCTGGAATTCGCTCTGCAGACCAGGATGGCCTCAAACTCAAACCAGCCTCTGCCTCCTGAGTGCTAGGATTAAAGGCGTGCGCCACCACGACAGGCAATGGGATTGTCTCTGTCCTCTTGTTACCTTAGGTGGGAAGACCTGTCCTTTGTGAATACCAACAGTCACCAGGTTTGGGTCCTGGACTGCCGAGACGCCTCGGTGTTTAAGAGCACCTGGTACTCTTCCAAAGACAGGGATTCATTCTCAGATCCCACACCAGGCAGCTGCCTGTAACTCCAGTTCCAGGGGAATCTGATGCCCCCTTCTGGCCAGGACAGGCATTGCACTTACATATGCCCATGTGTGTACGTGCGCGCACAAATCTAAAAATAAAATAAAACTTTAAACACAAAGAGTGGAAAAAGGCATTTGAGCACAAGCAGCTTGCAAGATGGGTAGTCATAGCCGGGCGGTGGTGGCGCACGCCTTTAATCCCAGCACTCGGGAGGCAGAGGCAGGCGGATCTTTGTGAGTTCGAGACCAGCCTGGTCTACAGAGCTAGTACCAGGACAGGCTCCAAAGCCACAGAGAAACC
>NW_026068096.1:1293482-1294603 GCF_014885135.2 Alexandromys fortis | reverse complement strand
AAAAAAAAAAGATGGGTAGTCATGGACTCGTTTTCCTCTCGAGTTTATTTTTCACAGGGTACTTTATTACAGCCATAGAAATGAACCGCAGAGCCCGGTACCTCAGAGCCTAGGCTCGGTGAGTTCGCGCATGCGCACGCGAGGTCAGAGGGCTACCTGAATCCCTCGTCACCTTGTTTATTTCTATTTGATACATTTGAGTATTTTGCCCGCATGCATGTCTGTGCACCACATGTGTTGCTGGCCCCATCGGGGGTTAGAGAGGATGTCAGGTCACTGGACACTTACGGTTCGATCATGGTTCCTGTGAATGCTGCCCTCGGCTGAGCCGCATGGGCTATTAGGATTGCCTTTCTCTTTCTTTCTTTCTTTCTTTCTTTCTTTCTTTCTTTCTTTCTTTCTTTCTTTCTTTCTTTCTTTCTTTCTTTCTTTCCTTCCTTCCTTCCTTCCTTCCTTCCTTCCTTTCTTTCCTATAGAGCATAGCTTTTTTTTTTAAGATTTATTTATTATGTATACAGTGTTATGCCTGCATGTATTCCTGCAGGCCAGAAGAGGGCACCAGATCTCATTACAGATGGTTGTGAGCCTCCTTGGGGCTGCTGGGAATTGAACCTGGGTGTTCAGGAAGAGCAGCTCCTAACCTCTGAGCCGTCTCTCCCGTTCAGGATTGCATTTCTTCTTGCAAAACTCTCTGCAGACCCTGGAGTCACTTGGAGCCATGCCAGTTCCCTAGACACTCCCAAACAGGATCCAAAGCCAACTCATTAAGACTTTTGGAAATAGGGACTGGTGACGTGGCTCAGAGGTTAAGAGCGCTGACTGCTCTTCCAGAGGACCCGGGTTCAATCCCTAGCACCCACATGGCCGCTCACACCTGTCTGTAACTCTAGTTCCAGGGTTTCTGACACCCTCACATAGACCCACATGCAGGTAAAACCAATTTTATTTATCATAAAATAAAAATAAATTTAAAATAACTTATGCCAGGCCATGGTGGCACATACCTTTAATTTAAAGATCTGTTTTGTTTGGCTTTTTGGTTTTTCAAGACAGGGTTTCTTTGTATAGCCCTGGCTATTCTCTCTCTTTTTTTTTTTTTTTTTTTTTTTTTTTTTTTTGTC
>NW_026068096.1:1283097-1293444 GCF_014885135.2 Alexandromys fortis | reverse complement strand
TTTTTTTTTTTTTTTTTCCGAGACAGGGTATCTCTGTGGCTTTAGAGCCTGTCCTGGAACTAGCTCTGTAGACCAGGCTGGTCTCGAACTCACAGAGATCCGCCTGCCTCTGCCTTCCAAGTGCTGGGATTAAAGGCGTGCGCCACCATAGCCGGCTGCCCTAGCTATTCTTGAACTTCCTCTGTAGACCAGGATGGAACTCAGTTCCATCCACCTGCCTTTGCCTTCCTAACTGCTTGGATTTAGGGGGTGCGCCACCACTGCCTGGCTCTTATTTTAAATTATCTATATGAGTGTGTCTTTGTGTGCGAGTTCTAACCAAGGCCAGAAGAGGGAGGAGGCTCTACAGAGCATCCATTAGAGATCTGGAGCGCTGGCTGAGACCTGGACTCGGGTACCTGCGAGAGCAACAAGTGCCGCCTCCAGCTCTGACCCTGGAATTTTTTTTCTCCTAGATTCTGAGCCCCCCAAAGCCATCCTGATTCTGGATGTTTCCATGGCACCTGCCTTTCCTTTTGGGAAGCTTTAGGAAATGTCTGTCTGTTCCCAGAGATGTGTCTGTCTGTGTCTTGTCTACTCGTGTTCTTCAGTCCTGGAGTCTTCCTTACAAAGGTCACTCCAGGGAGCAAGGGTTCATCACCAGGGGGAAGAGAGGCTGTAGGCGCTCGGGGAGATGCTCACACCACATCCACAGTCAGAAATCAGGGAACGCATGCGTGCTGGGACTCAGCTCACTTTCCACCATCAGCCAGGATCCAGCCTAGGGGCCGGGCCACCCATAGCGGGCAGGTGTCGTCCCCCCCACCCCCGACAAACCAAGATATTCAGCTCCTAGGTGATTCTAGGGTCTGTCGGTCTGACATTAACCATGAGGCCTATATATTTACATTTTATCTTATTTATTGCTGTTGTGGTGTGTGTATGGTGTGTGTGGATACACCGGCCATGGTGCACAGACGGAGCTCAGAGAACATCGTTCTAGGGTTGCTTCTCTTCTTCTACCTCTGTGCAAGGTCCAAGGACTGAACTCTGGTCACTAGGCCTGGGTGGCAAGTGCTTTCACCCTCTGAGGTATGGCCCTCTTTCCTCCCTTGGCCGATCATCTGTTCCATCTGGTTGTGAGTGTCATCAAGAGCTGATGACAAACATGCTAACTCCAATGTGGAGGCCTTCCACCTCTGAGCCACACGCCCAGCCCCCTCCCTGGGGGGTTCTAGGCTAGCAGAAGACAAAGGCCATGAACTCAGTGTCATCTGCTCCTGAGGGGGTCAGGTCTGTGTCTTGCTTGCTGAGACTTGAGGCCTAGAATCAACCGTCTCACAGTCAGGAGTCCCATCCTGTCCCCAACAGTCTCCAGGTGGACTGTAGCACGGCAGGGGGCTATGCCCTCCGCACCTGCATCCACAGTCTTTGGGAGAGAGGTCATGTTGGGATCGCGACTGGAATGGAAGGATTGGCAGTAGGAAGCTGGGACTGGTCACCCCGGGAGGGAGCCTTTGCTGGAGGGGGTGACTGTGACATGCTGTGTTGACTAGATGCATTGCTTGGCTCTATCCTCCGTTTGTGGCTGCCTATCTCCCACCCTGGTCCTGTTCACACTGCTAACGACCCTTCTCTTCCTTCTTCTCCCCTCCTTTTGCTCCATCCTCTGAACCTTTCTGATGTGCGCCCTCTGCGCCCTGACCAACCCTCCTTCTCTGTGTTCCCTGACTCGGCCTGGCTCCTGTTCCCTGCACCTCCCTGGCCCTGGTACTCTGGTCCGCTTCCCTTCCCTTCCTGGGTGACCCACGCCCCCTTCCTCCCCATGTCCCTTCATCCTGCCCTGGCCCCGTGCTCCGGTCCCCGTCCCCTCACCCCACCCCCGTGGTGTCCTCCCTCGCCCCTGTCCCTCCTACAGCCTGCAAGCGCAAGGAGCAGGATCAACAGAAGGACAGGGCTCTACAGCCCAAGAAACAGCGGCTGGTGTTCACCGACCTGCAGCGCCGCACGCTGATCGCCATCTTCAAGGAGAACAAGCGGCCGTCCAAGGAGATGCAGGCCACCATCTCACAGCAGCTGGGCCTGGAGCTCAACACCGTCAGCAACTTCTTCATGAACGCCCGACGCCGCTGCATGAACCGCTGGGCTGAGGAGCCGGGTGCCACTCCGGGCACCGCGACAGCCACTGCCACCTTCTCCAAAGCCTGAGCCTTCCATCCCCCCCCACCCCCACCCCAGCCCCAGGGAATCGCACACCCCAGCTCCGGGCATGGGGACCCCTCCCCCACCCAGCCAAAGGAAATCCCACCCACCCCCAGGGGACAGGGACCCACCCGAGCCCCCTTCAGTTTTGGACACTAAAAGGACCTCCCTCGAGGGAAGAGTGGGTCAAGAATCAAGCACACCTTACAAACAAAACCCGGGTATTTAAAAAAAAAAAATTAAATAGAGAACCTTTCCTTCCCAGATCCCAGACCTCCTCAAAAGGGCGAAAGCAGACAACTGCCTGTTTCTCCGCCCCGCCTCCCATTTCCCTCACCGTCTCCCTTTTCCCCCCCCCAGAGAACCCTCGCGGGAAGCCCCCCCCCCCCCCCCCCCCCCCCCCCCGCCTCCAGGCCAGGTCTCTGTCCCCTTGCCCCTTCCCAGGAACTGAGACTCGTCCCAAGTGGCCAAAAACCGACAATAAGCCGGATCCTTACAGCACCCATCCCCAAACCTTGCTCCAAACCAAGCCCTCTCTCCGGGCAGGAAAGCCCCTCACCGCGGAGACCCTGGCCGCAACCCCCACCTCAGCGGCCTGCAAATCCTGTGCCAATAGTCCCCTGCCTTAAGCCGGGGAGGGGAGCTACGAGAGCCCCCTGTCTCCAAGGAGACAGTGGCAGATGTGGAGATGAGGGTGGCCAATGGCCGCCTCGCCTCAGCGCCCCTGGTTGAGTTCGCTATGAGCACCTTGCTACGTGAAGAAAGCTACACAGGGAACAATGTCACCAGAAAGCAAAAAACGACACCCCAGATCTTGGGGGCACATCAGAGTCTCCAGATCCGGGGGGCCTTGGATGCAAAGCTCTGGAAATCTCTGGAACTCATCGCTTGGTTTCTGGTTGCTTGGAGTGCACATCTGGGCACCCCACACACCAGAGGACATTGGGGGTAAGCCTCGCCTTGGTGACGCCTCTCTCAGAGGAGGAAGTGGAAAACTACTCGCTCCGTTGTTTTTGCCAAAAAATGTACAATGGGGAAGGGTCAGAAGCAAGGGGGCACCCCTACCCCGCTGCTCAGTCCTCCCCTCGCCTGGGAGCCAGATCCAGGAGGCTGCCTCTCCCTCCCCCTCTGGGGGTTCAAGATCCTGGGAACTACTCTCTTCTGAACCCTATCCCATGGCTGCTCCCAGGAAGGGCGCACCCTCAGTTTCCTTAGAGAATGCAAGAGACCTTTCTAGTGAGAAGAAGAAAAGGAACCTCCCATCCTGTAAAGGCTACCTCACTGAGTCCATGCTGTGATTCAAATATCACGTCTGATACCAAAGATTCCCCCACCCCCCACAAGGGTTTGTGCTGGAAGCCAGGGTGTCCCCACCCTCACCCCATGGCTGTCCCCACCCGAGAGAGAGAGAGAGAGAGAGAGAGAGAGAGAGAGAGAGAGAGAGAGAGAGACAAGAGGACAGCGAGGTCGGTGAGTGCCTTTTTATTGAACCAAAGATGTGTGTAGAGAGTCCTCTGTCCTAAATGACTGGCTGCTCTCCCATGGAAGCAACTTGGATGGATGCTTCTAGAACCTTCTGGTGTGAGGCAGAATGCTCAGAGTGAAAAGAGCCCCCCCCCCGTTCCCACTCAGCAAGAGACAGGTCTCCCCCCCACAGACACACTGAGACACGCACACACCTAACACACACACACACACACACACACACACACAAAATCATCCAGAACTCTAGTTCTGAAGGACTCAGCGCCCTCTTCTGGTCCTCCCAGGCACCTGCACTCTCACACACCCATACACGATTAAAAATAAAATATGGTTTTTTTTGTTTGTTTGAGACAGGGTTTCCCTGTGTAGCCCTGGCTGTCCTGGAACTCAATCTATAGACCAGTCTGGCTTTTAACTCAGAGATCCGCCTGCCTCTGCCTCCTGAGTGCTGGAATTAAAGGTGTGCGCTACCACAACCCAGCTAAAAGTAAATCTTTTAAAACACACCCATTAGCTCCCATCTGTGAGGACTCAGGCGCCCCTCCCACCTGCACTAGCACTGAGTCCTCCCCTTCCCTCGCTCCCACACTTGTGATGCAGGGAATAGACAGAGCCTGGTGTGGTGGTCACAACTTTAATGCCAGCATTCAGGAGGCAGAGGCAGGAGGATCTCTGAGTTCACATGGTAAGACCCTGCCTCAAAAGATCTATGACTCAAGTTAGAAAAGACCAATATATGTGTGCATCTGCATCTATACGTTTGAGGGCAAGGTCTTGCTCTGCAGCGAGGCTACTGTCCAGGCTGAGCGCCCCCTCCCCCAGCCTCCTGAAGACTAGGACCACAAGCGTGCAGCAGCAATCAGACCAGACTGAGTTTTGTTTTTCTCTTTGTCTTTTTCTTTTTTGCTTTCCTTTCTTTTTCTTTTGTTTCTGGTGGTGATGGGGTTGGAATCTAGGAGCTAGTATATTCTAGGCAAGTATTCACCCTTGGCCACACCTCAGCCCCTCTACCTCCTGACCACGCCCCCAACCCACACTGGGGGATTCTAGGTGGGGCTCCACCCAAACCACCAATGGAACCTTCCAAATACCATCACACACGCATGCACGCACGCACATCAGGACCCTCTCCAGGTCCCGATGGGCCTCCATCCTCCCACTTTGCCCCACACACCCTTCTGGTCCTTCCCTACCAAAGATCTTTCCTACAGAGGGAGCCCACAGTCCAGCACAATTCCTTCTAGCCTTTGACAATTCTCTCTGAAATACCTCAAAATATTTAATGTATAGTTTATGTGCTAAAAAAAAAAAAACCTTAGCTAGTTTTGGGAACATGTGACTCGAAGCTTTATACCGTTAAATTATAATTTTGAAAATAATGGCATGTTTATCTCTGATCGGTTCCATGGGAGACGCACTGAATGTCAGGGCAGCGAAGCCGGTGGTCCCTGCGAGGGCGAGGGGGGACCGGTGGCCTTCACAGATTTCCTATGTACAAGTCTCTTAGGAAAGAGAGAAAGGCGTGCTCCATGGCTGTACCTCTCCCTGGCTTCTTCTGTTTCCTTGTTTTATGGAGTCGAGTCTTCTAAGAGTATTTATGATTCTATGTGTTCCGTGTTCAAATGTAATTTAAGAAAAAAATAAGAAAAATGAAAACCAAAAAGGTGATGGAATTTGACTCATGTCTCATATATTCTGATGACGAAACATGGAGGGGGTATCGCATTGGCCCTGTCCCGGGACCCTCTGCTTACGGGCCCACTCCACTGCACTGGCCCTGAGTTAGAGAGGGCTCCTGGAGCAAGCCAGACCTGAGCACCGTGGCCATCGCTTCCCCTCCTCCAATCCCGCCAGCTGTGTGTCCATCCTGGCGGAGGGAGGGCCATCGCTTCCCCTCCTTCTCCTTTGCACCTGGGGGGCCAGTGGGTGGCTGTGGACCCCTTGCCCCACCCAGGTTCACTTGAGCACAAACGACCCACAACTAAGAAATTCGTGAGTGTAGTTAAGAAGCTTGGGTACACCCCATCTTCCCCAGATGCAAAAGGACTTTCAGAAGCCCAGTCACCTGTCCTCAGACGCTCTCAGCTTCCCCAGCATGGGTAGTACCTTTCTGAAGTCACGCGGGGACTCTGGAGAACAGGGCTCTGTGCAGCCCCATCAGTGGAGAAAGAAGTGAGGTACAGGCCACCTTGTGATTCCTGTGCTTTCTGCCCCAACCCTTCCCAGGGAGGTCTCAAGGATGCGGGACAAAAGCTGACTTCTAAGGACAGGTCCCATGTCATAGGATTGGGGTGAAAGAAGAGCTCAGTCTCCCACCTGCAGGATTACCCCAAAATGGTTCAACCAAAGATTGGCCATGGGGCTGGAGAGATGGCCCAGTCGTTAAGAGCATTGCCCGCTCTTCCAAAGGTTCTGAGTTCAATTCCCAGCAACCACATGGTGGCTCACAACCATCTGTAATGAGGTCTGGTGCCCTCTTCTGGCCTGCAGACATACACACAGACAGAATAATGTATACATAAAAATAAATAAATATTTCAAAGTTTGACCACCAGGTACAGGGCTTATCCTGGGGGCCTGTATGGCTCCCTGAGTGTGGTGTTGGGGGTGATCTCTGGCCAGAGTGGTGTGAGGGACCTCCCAAGTATTCTCAGAGAAGGAATCAGTCAAAGGCTCCAACCCTAGAGGAAGACAGAAGGGCAGCCGGTCCCCACCCTGCCCTTGCCACAGGCAAGAGAAGCCGTCCGCCATTAACCACGCTGTGTTGCTTTTGTTCTTTTGGTTTTTTCCTTCAATAAAGCATTCCCTAGTCATTCAGCTACATAGCTGTGCTGGCCAACTGTGGACTGGTACAGACCAGGAAGAATGGGGCTCCGCCACCCAGAAGGTAGCGAGGCAGGGGAGACCTTGAGGTGGGCCCACCACACCAGGACCTGCTTCAACAAGGGAGGTGGCCTGGAGGAGGAAGGGGCCCAGGTGGGTGGGGTGGAGACTGAGCACTTTCCTTTCTCAAAAGCAATGAAGCCCCATGAATTTAGAAGGGGGATAAAAGAAAAGCCCACAAAAAAGTTTCCTGAAATTTAACTACTTGACCAGTAGGGGTCAGTGTTTTGATGATTTGGGGGTTGCTGGGGTTGGTATTTTTGTTTGTTTTTCAAGCCAGGGTTTCTCTGTAGCTTTGGAGCCTGTCCTGTAACTTAGCTCTGTAGACCAGGCTGGCCTCGAACTCCCAAGTGCTGGAATTAAAGGCGTGCGCCAACACTGTCCAGCGGATATTTCTTTTTTTAAGTCTGGAAAGGAATGTTCCCTGGCTTTTACCAAAAGAGGAGTTGGAGAAGGAGAGAGCCCAAAGCAGCCCTGGGGTCAGAGGGACCCTGTTTTATTAGAAAGGCAAGTGTGCGGCCCCCCTTGTCTTTGGATGCTGTTTGTTGACTGTCTCTGCCTACTCCTGTTGGGGCTGGGACGGGGGTAGTTGCTGTATACTTGAGCAGGGTGGAGATCTGACTTGAAAGGTCCCTGGTACCTGCCATGCTGCCGGGGCTGTGTCTTGGCCTTCTGCTCACTCCCAGGTGAAGGTTCCACTGTACTGGATGACTGGGGATCTCCCAGCAAGGGACTTCTGGTCAACTGGAGGTGTGGCTATGTTGTTCCTTGGGGACTTCCAGTTGGCTTGGCTTAGGAGAGGGTGGGTCCTTCCAGGGAAGTCCCTTCCAAGAGGAGGACCTGACGTCCAAGCGCTCTGGTTGGCTCTCCAGGGTGTATCGTGAAGGCACACTGTGGAAGGCCTGGTCATCAGAGGAGGACACCGACATGGCGCTTGGGGTGGAGGGTGGCTTCAGAGTGCCAGAGGGGTCCAAGTACAGAGTGGCCTGTTTCTCTGTCTGGAAGCTTGTATCGGTGTGGACCTCCTCCTGGGATGCTTTAGCATGATGCTGCAGTTTCATCTTAGCCAGGATGGAGATCCTTCGTGGATTAAATATCGACTCCTTGTGCTGTGGGGGTTGCTGTGGGGGTAGGTCTTCTTCAGATGGGTTCGGGGACTTGCTGATGGAGTCCTCCATGGACTTGCGCAGGATAGTGCCCTGGGTGATCAGGTCTGCGTAGCCCTCACGGTGGGAGAAGGCATAGCTGGATCGGCGGGCAGGGATGCCGCGGCGAAGATGCCTCAGGGCAGGCTCCACAGCCACTTCCTCTTCCTCACTTGGGACCTCCTCCTCCTGTAGAGCAACAGCCAGGGATAGCAAGGTGACCATCATGCTCCCATCCCCCCCACACACTACAAACAGAAATGTAAATTTAGAGAGAGTCTTTCTGTGACTCACTCCCACTGGGCAATCAGCAGTCTTTCCCTGGGACCTGATTCAGGATTTTATATCAGGTAACAAAATTTTAGATGGGCTGTGGTGGCGCAGGCCTTTAATCCCAGCACTCTGGAGGCAGAGGCAGGAGGATCTCTGTGAGTTCGAGGCCAGCCTGGTCTACAAGAGCTAGTTCCAGGACAGTCAGGGCCACACAGAGAAACCCTGTCTTGAAAAACAAAAAAAGAAAGAGAGAGAGAGAGAGAGAGAGAGAGAGAGAGAGGGAGGGAGGGAGGGAGGGAGGGAGAGAGGAAGGAAGGAAGGAAGGAAGGAAGGAAGGAAGGAAGGAAGGAAGGAAGAAAAGAAGGAAGAAAGAAGAGAGCCAATGCCTCCGGCCCCTTGGGTGCTGGGTACACATAACTGCACAGACAAAACATCCACACACACTACAAATAAAAAAAGTAAATAAATCTTAAAGTTTCTTTTTTTCCCCAATTGCCCCCTTAGCCTCATTTAAGGGCATTTTCTGGCTCTACACACATTCAGAAAGTTGTCCAGCTGTTACTTCCAGAACCTTCCATCATCTCCAATGAAGCCTCATTCGGCTGCCTTCTCTGCAGCCCTTGTCACCCAGTGATCCACTGACCACCGTTCCCCTGCAGAGAGTCCCACACTGTGTGTCCTTTCTGTCTGCCTCTCTTGCTGACCACAGCATCTCTGGGGTCCTTCTCTTTGGAGCACATGACCGGGCCACGTCAGCCCACGGATGGATACTGGAGCCTACTTCCCTTCTGGCCTAAACTACCCCGAAGTCGTCTTCCTCCCTCCCAGGACTCTGAATGACACATGGCAAAGACCCCAAGGTGTCAGGAGTGTTCTAAGATATGGCTGTGCTCAGGGATTTGAGCCCCCAGGACACTGCCCCAGGCAGGACACGGTCAGTGTCTGTGACAGCTGGGAGGGGCTGGGGTCCCATGCTCGGCCTCACCTTGGGGCGCAGTTTGGAAACAACTCTGTGGATGACGCGCAGAGCCAGGACTGGCAGCGTGCTCAGGGCCACGTTGAGGACAATCACCAGCAGGCTGCTGGGGTGGCTCAGCACGTTGTAGTCAGCAACTGGAGACAACGGAGAAGCAGACAGGTGGGGTGAGCTCGGGCGTCCCTCCCACCCCTCAGCTTTCTCCCTCCCTGCAGCCCTCCTGGCCAGGCCTCCCCACACACACAGGAAGCTCACACAGGAATGGGAAGGTCTTTGGTGAGATCTTGAACAACCACAGACTCTGAGTGAGGCTTGTCATGATGACATAGGAGGCAAGGCTGATCACGATGCAGCCCACACACAGGAGCGTCCAGTACTTGATGACAAGAATAACCTGACGGGAAGCCAGGAGGTCAGTAACAGGAGGCAGGACGCAGAGCCCCCAGGTCAGTCTAGGCTGAGGACCCAAGTTCCAATCTCCAGCACCCATGTAGAAGCTGAGTGTGTGCTCTGCATGCTGAACCCCAGCACTAGGGCAGGGGTGCCCTGAGGATGGGCCGATCCTCGGTGCTCAGTGGGAGAAGCGGTCTCAGACTGGAGGCTGAGGAGTCCCAGGAGACATCAGCAAATAAAGTACTGGCTGTGTCAGCCTGAGGACCCGCATAGGGCTGCTGGCTGGGTGTGAGTACGCACACCTGCCATCCTGGCCAGCCCATGGCTAGATGGGAGGCCGTGGCCAGGCAGCCTGACCACATTTGCAGTTGTTCTGTAATCGCTTCCTTCCAGACAGAAGCACTCTATTCCGCAGGAAACTCCATGAGCAGGAAGGCAGACAACACAAAAAGCTTCACGAAGTCCCTGAAACTGACCAGATTCACTAGGTCCCTGCCTCCCAGAGTGAGACCAGCAGCCAGCCTGGAAGACAGACACTTGCTGAGCTGCCTGGAGAGGCTTAGAGCCAGAGTCGGACTGTCTGCGGTGCTCCAGCTTTCGGGAGCTGTCACCCAGACTGGGGTGGGCTTGCACTGGTTCACCATGCTGAACTTCAGTGGAATCTCTACTTGGGCCTGTTGTGGGCTCCCTATCTGGGGTGAGTAGACAGGAGATGTCTTCTCACACGACAGCAGCAATGAACAAGACCATGCCTTAGTCAGAGCACACATATGCACAGGCACACATGAACAAGACCATGCCTCAGTCAGAGCACACGTATGCACAGGCACACATGAACAAGACCATGCCTCAGTCAGAGCACACGTATGCACAGGCACACATGAACAAGACCACGCCTCAGTCAGAGCACACGTATGCACAGGCACACATGAACAAGACCACGCCTCAGTCAGAGCACACGTATGCACAGGCACACATGAACAAGACCACGCCTCAGTCAGAGCACACGTA
>NW_026068096.1:1281647-1282622 GCF_014885135.2 Alexandromys fortis | reverse complement strand
AAAAAAAAAAAAAAACCAGCCTGGTCTATTTACTGAATTCTAGATCAGTCGGA
Source organism: Alexandromys fortis (assembly GCF_014885135.2). Lineage (NCBI taxonomy): Eukaryota > Metazoa > Chordata > Mammalia > Rodentia > Cricetidae > Alexandromys > Alexandromys fortis. Next base: position 1,282,569 of record NW_026068096.1, on the reverse strand, counting down.
GCTACATAATGAGACTTCATCTCAATAAACAAATAAATAAAAGAGGAGGAGAAAAGAAATAAAAACCCAATATATATTTTTAGAGGGCAGCCTGGAGAGATGGCTCAGCAGTTAAGAGTCCTTAGTGCTGCCGGGCGGTGGTGGCGCACGCCTTTAATCCCAGCATTTGGGAGGCAGGGGCAGGCGGATCTCTGTGAGTTCGAGTCCAGCCTGGTCTACAGAGCGAGTGCCAGGACAGACTCCAAAGCTACAGAGAAACCTGTCTCAAAAAACCAAAAAAAAAAAAAAAAAAAAAAAGAGTCCTTAGTGCTCTTGGAGAGCACAGCTAAAATGAAACACATCTGTTTGTTTGTTTTCTGAGACAAAGTTCTCTGGGTAGGCCTGGTTGTCCTGGAACTCCCTCTATAGACCAGGCTGGCCTTGAGCTCACAGAGATCCACCTGCCTCAGCCTCCCAAGGACTGGTGCACCAACCACCACGACCCTGGTGAAACACAACTTTTTTGTTTTTGATTTTTTTTTTAAAGGCTAGAATAGTCAGTGTGAGGCAGATGCCTCCATGGTCCACCTACCTCCAGGGTGATAGACAGTAGCCCAGATATCGCCACCAGTACCCCAAAGGACTGGTAGTCACTAGAACTGCCAAAGTTGGAAAAGTCACTGCTGACGAGCACTGGCAAGAAGAAGTTGATGAGCGATGTAAGCATGCCGTGGACGATGGCTTGCAGAAAGATGCTGTAGTTGAACAACTCATCTTTCTGGCCGGCCACGTACAACTCAGGCATCTTTAGGCTCTTCTCCGCAGTCACATCCTGGACAGGAGCCAGAAGCTCTTAGTGGGGTCTGGAGTCTGCTGGCAGGGGTGTGGGGGGAGGGAGTCCGCGGGTGGGGGAGTCCGCGGGTGGGGGAATCCTGGGGGGGGG
>NW_026068096.1:1243847-1281628 GCF_014885135.2 Alexandromys fortis | reverse complement strand
CGCGGGTGGGGGAGTCCTGGGGGGGTCCGCGGGTGGGGGGTCCGCGGGTGGGGGGTCGGCGGGTGGGGGGTCGGCGGGTGGGGGGATCGGTGGGTGAGGATTCTAAGCGTGTCTGTAAAAGTTCACTCAGCATGTGGAAACACATATTCATGCAAAATGGCCCAATTTTCCTCCCACCAACAACTAAATATTTCACTTTCAAATGTGAGATGGAACTGAAACTCTTGCTCCAGTCCCCCTGGTCCTCACCCAAATTAATCCCCCTGGCGGCATCACTCTGGACTGGTACCCCCTTCTTATTACACAGAAGACCAGACACAAGATCTGGTTCTTGGGGTGCAGGAACCTCTCCAGCCAGAGGTCCCCCTCCCACAGACCCCCCTGCGTGCACTCACCTGCTCAAACAGACCAATGTAGAGAACCGGGAGTGTGGAGTACAGCAGATTAAAGAGAGCCAGGAACCAGCCTTCATACAGGGGCTGCAAGGGAGGTGACAGCTTCACTAGGGGCCCTGCAGCCGGCGGCTGGTACTGGGGACAGGCGACCAGCAAAGACAGACACCCAAATTTGATGTCTGGAGAGAGAATGAGCTTCTAGAATTGCATCAGATTTGATTCTGATGAGGGTAACTAGAGGCTAAAGAGCTAAGAGAGACCCAGCCAGACCAGTTCTTCTCTTGGAGCTAACTGAGCTAAAAACAAACAGCAGGAACCCAGAGTCCAAGCACCCCAACCCTGGGGAAGCTGATACAGGAGGATGTCCAGTTGGAGGCCAGCCTGGTCTACAGCTGGCAAGCGCTCACCTGGTTCGGTGTCCCGCCGCACACACAGAGGCTTGGTTCCTCCCCAGGTTCTCTGCACGGCTACGGCCCCGCCACTCATTTTGTAGTTCTGAACCAAGGTCTAACCAACTGCCTAGTTATATTTTATTTTTTGGTTTTTTAAGACAGGGTTTCTCTGTATGCTCCTGACTGTCTTGGAACTCACTCTGTGGACCAGGCTGGCCTCAAACTCACAGAGATCTGCCTGCCTCTGCCTCCAAGTGCTGGGATTAAAGGCGTGCACCACCACCAGGCTTAATTTAGCTGTTTTGAGCCCATGGTAATCTTCGTGCCTTATAATCCCCCAAACTGTCATGACAGGCGCGCCCCGCCACACCTGATCTGCCCAGGTGGTCTTAGACTAGTGGCAATCCTCCTGCCTCGGCCCTCACACGCCACACACCTGTGCTGTAAAGCCGTTGAACATGGAGAACCATATCTGAGCCATCATGCTGGCCACCGTCTTGTAGAAAAAGTAACGCAGGAACTTGCAGACACGCATGTAGGACCAGCGCCCGTGTACAAGGAGCAGTCGCTGCAGGTAGCAGAATTGGGCCAGCACGTAGTCGCTGTTCTGAACCGCCTGCATGCCCTCCTGACCTGCCAGCCCCACACCGATGTCTGCAGCTGCAGGGACCATGGCAGCCCCTGTCAGCCATTGGGGGGCCTAATCCCCAGGCTCCAGACTCCCCCACCCCACCCCACCCCAGCTACAGGTCCGCCACCCACTCTTGATCATGTTCACGTCGTTGGCTCCATCTCCGATGGCCAGCGTCACCACCTGCTGGTATTTCTTCACCAAGGCCACCACCAGGGCCTTCTGCTTGGGCGTCACCCTGCAGCAGATGACAGCTTGGCACTTGGAGGCCAGGTCTACAAAGGCCCTCTCCCGCCGAACCTCGGGGCTTTCGTGGATCTTAGAGGCGGCTGACGGGGACTGTGTCAGGGAGGATCCAATGTTTCGCCACATCTGGGAGATCCTCCGCGCCTGGAGGAAGTCCATCCTGGACATAACCGGCTCATCCACCACTGCATTCTGGACCAGAGCTCGGGGCTCCTTGCGCAAGGACAGGAGCAGCTGATCCTAGTGTCGAGTGTAGGGGATGGGAAGGGGGCGAAGGGGCTTGGGTCACTAGGCCTGCATCCCTCTTCTTAGTATGCCCCCCCCAGGTTTCCCCAGCCCCACTGCTCCTGGCCCCCACCACTCACCAGGAACTCCCCGTTGATAACCAAGGCTATATTGTGGTGAGTCATCATCTTGAACGCCCTCTGCTGTTCGCTTTCGTTCCAATAGTTCTCCAGTAAACGTCTGCGGGACAAGGATGGTTGGAAAAGTGGCGCCATCGTCCTAGCCATAGGACGGTGTGAGAGTGCCAGAGAGCGCGACCTGCTTACTTGATGTTCTTATCTTCCAAAATGAGCATGTTCTCCGACAGCAGCTTGCACGCGAAGCCGATGTTCACCGCAGTCTCTGTAAACCCATCCGGGTGCACGCACTCTGGCTCAGGAGCCCCGCCCCGCAGGCCCCGCCCCACCGGCCCTGCCCCGCAGGCCCCGCCCCGCAGGCCCCGCCTACCACGGAGGTCCTCGTCCCTTGCAGCCTCCCCCCCTCCAACCTCCTGGCTAGCCGCAGTGATTGGCTCGAAGCGGCTCCATGTCATAACAGAACTGGCCAATCAGAAGTAGCCGTAGGACTTTGGCTGCTGGGCTTGGGGAGGATGCGTGGGGTACCAGGGAGATGGGGTGGAGCCGGGATCCTGAGGCCCACCACATTTTAAGCAAACACGAAAATGTCAAATTTATTTGAAAGTCAGAAGCGAAAAGTCAAAAAGAAAATTGAAAAAAAAAACTAAAATTAAAAACCTTAAAAATTGTCAGAGCGGACATGTCTCTACATGGGCCCTAGGGAGAGCCTCAACGCTGACCTGGAGGCCAACAGGTCACCTCAGGGCAGGTGTGTCTCCAAGGGTGTGAAGAGGTCCCCACCTGGCTGTGTGATGGTCACGATGAAACTCTGGGAGCGCAGAGGTTGTGCGAGGCACGTGTCCCACTCCTGGGGACATCGCGGAGAGCCCTGCCGCGGGTGCAGCACCCCAGGTGTAGCATGTATTCTGTGGCAACAGTGCCAGGGACCCACCTGGCTTGTCCCCGGTCAGCACCCACATTTTAATGTTCCCCTTTTTGAGGCACTTGATGGTCTCAGGGACACCGTCTTGCAGTTTGTCTTCAATGGCCGTGGCTCCCAGCAGCTGGGGAAGGCAAGCATGGGTTCAGAACATGCAGGAGCCCAGTGGCCGGTCCCCCCACCCACCCCCCACCCCCGTCACCACCTGCAGGTTCTGCTCCATCTTGTTATACACTTGGTGCAGGGCCTGCGCCCGGTTCTGCAGCAGGAGGGTGGCCTCCTGGTGCTCCGGTTCCCACTGCTTATAGGCCTCCTCCGCCACCTTCTTGTAGGCCAGGCACAGGGTGCGCAAGGTCTGCTCTGCGAAGGCCTGTGAGCACAGGCAACTGACCATCAGTCCTCAGGGCCCTTCTCATCCCAAGTCACCAGTGCCTTGGTGCCTCTGGACCTTTGTACAGGGGGCACCCTCTCTCATACCCTCTGCATGTATGCATGGCTCAGCCAGCTCTTTCCTGCCTGAGTTCCTCACCCTCCTGCCTCAGCTCTGCAGAGCTGGGCTGGCAGGTGTGTATGTCCACACCCCAGCTGCTCAGTGATTTTAAGGTCCTACCCCCTCTCAGGGTCCCTGTCCCAAGACTCCTCCTAACATCACCATGGGGAGGGTCCTCCTCTCAGGCCTCCGAGCATGTCTGGAACATGTCACTCCTGAAGGCCAGGACTCCAGCAAAGAGCGCTCGCCCCTTCCCATGGCCTTCTGTCCCTGTCCCGTGATGGCCCTGGGAGCCAGGACCACGGCTATGGCTGACGGAGATTTGGTTAGGGTGGGAGCTTAGGCTTGACTGTCACACTGGGTCACCTCAGACAGGCTGGTGCTCTTCACTGGACCTCAGTTTACCCACCCGCGCACGGAAAGTTCATCTATCTGATGGAGCCCTGGACTCTGACTGCGCCTGTCTACAGCCGTGCACACTGGCCTCCCCCAGCAGGAGACTCACGGCCAGGGCTTCCTCTGTGGTGGTCTCCATGGCGCCCTTCTTGTGAAGCCGCTCGAGGATGACTGTGTCAGCACCCTTGGTGTAGAGGCAGATGGAGCCCTCTGGGTTTCGGACTGTGGGGGGTGGCAAGGTTCTGATGTCTGCTTTGTGCAAGGCACAGTGTACAAGGAGTAGCAGGGAGAGGCCTGGGGCTCACCAAGCACTGACATCCGTTTTCGAACGCTGTTGAAATCCATCATGGCCAGAACCTGGTAGACCCGTTCCTCCCCCAGCTCCACCAGGGTGATGGTGTCCTGGGTCCGAGACCGAAACACGTAGCCAAAGTTCCGAGCAGCAGTGACCAGTGCCTCCTCATCAGGGGAGGCTGCCTGATACAGCAGCTGGTCTGACAGAGAAAGGGAGCATGGGGGTGAGAAGGGGAGGGGTGGGATGAGAAGGGGAGGGGAGGGGTGAGAAGAGGAGGGGAGGGGTGAGATGAGAAGGGGAGGGGAGGGGTGAGAAGGGGAGGGGTGGGGTGAGAAGGGGCCATCTCCCAGCCCCTTGGATGGGGGTAGCAGGCTGAGAGCAGGCTGCCTGGCCACTCACTGTTGTTCTCATGTACCATCACGGTGTGGCAGATGGCGAGCAGACGCCAGAACTCCTGGACAACTGTGTCCTGCTGGCCTTGCACCATGTGTTCCAGCTCTTTATTGTAGAACTGGAGTTTGCCGTCGGCGAATGGGTTCCAGGCATATGGGTTGCGCTGGGAGATGGCAGGGTGCAGGCAGGGTTAGGTGATCTGGCACTCACCTCACCTAGGCCTACTAGGCTGCAACAGCCGCAGCGAGGCAGGCTCCACAGGGCTCACCTTCCGGAGAATCCCATGCTCATCATCCGAATCTGGGGAAGAAACCTGCTTCAGGATTTGGCTTCCCCAGGAAGCCACACTTAGGATCCCCAGGTTCCTGCTCCAACTTTAGACTTCCAGGGGACACCTTGGGACCACGTGGCCATTGGTCTGGTTCTGAGCTCAGGTGCTCATTAGCAGATCCCCAGGGCACCCTAGGAAGCTGGGGGGTGTGGCTGGGGGCGTCACCGTAGATGCAGCCATTGACACAGCACTTCTTGAAAGTCATGATGTTCTGGGTGAGCGTCCCTGTCTTGTCCGAGAAGATGTACTGCACCTGCCCCAGCTGGTCGTTGAGACTGGTGCTGCGGGCCTTAGCCGGCATGTCCAGGGGCTCGTAGTACATATTAAGGTCCCAGTTGATGAAAAAGCTGTTGCCTAGGTAGATGAACTCGGCACTGCAAACGGCCAAGCCCACGATCAAGTCAGTTTTGCTCCAAGTTCCACACCCTGTGGACAGGGACCCCCAAGGCCTTCCCTGAAGCTTACATGATGAACATGGCCATGGGCACCATGACGCTCAGCAGGATGAGGAAACCCCAGAAAATGAAGAAAGACTCCACGACCTCTGTGCGCACGTGCAGCGCCAACACGTAGTGGTGTTTGCCTTTGAATTCCTTCACCATGAAGGCGAAGCCCAGTGTTAGCAGCAGGGACACAATCACGAGGGATATGAAGACCTGTGGGGTGGACGGGGATGGGTGGAGGACCTGCCCGGGAGCAGGGACACCATCACGAGGGATATGAAGACCTGTGGGGTGGACGGGGATGGGTGGAGGACCTGCCCGGGAGCAGGGACACCATCACGAGGGATATGAAGACCTGTGGGGTGGACGGGGATGGGTGGAGGACCTGCCCGGGAGCAGGGACACCATCACGAGGGATATGAAGACCTGTGGGGTGGACGGGGATGGGTGGAGGACCTGCCCGGGAGCAGGGACACCATCACGAGGGATATGAAGACCTGTGGGGTGGACGGGGATGGGTGGAGGACCTGCCCGGGAGCAGGGACACCATCACGAGGGATATGAAGACCTGTGGGGTGGACGGGGATGGGTGGAGGACCTGCCCGGGAGCAGGGACACCATCACGAGGGATATGAAGACCTGTGGGGTGGACGGGGATGGGTGGAGGACCTGCCCGGGAGCAGGGACACCATCACGAGGGATATGAAGACCTGTGGGGTGGACGGGGATGGGTGGAGGACCTGCCCGGGAGCAGGGACACCATCACGAGGGATATGAAGACCTGTGGGGTGGACGGGGATGGGTGGAGGACCTGCCCGGGAGCAGGGACACCATCACGAGGGATATGAAGACCTGTGGGGTGGACGGGGATGGGTGGAGGACCTGCCCGGGGGCAGGGACACCATCACGAGGGATATGAAGATCTGTGGGGTGGACGGGGATGGGTGGAGGACCTGCACGTGGGGTTTATCCAGGGGCTAAGGGAGGACAAGACAGCCAGAGGGCTCTTGGAGTCCTAGTCTGGCTTTGGGGCTCTTTGTCTTTAATCCAAGGTGGCCTCTGAGTCCTGATCCTCCTGTATCTGGGCTACCATAAAGCACAACACAAAAGGAGCCCAAGGTAGGCCTGTCCCCTTAGCACTGGGAGCAGGCTGGAGGAAAGTTCAAAATTAGCCCAGAAGCCGGGCGGTGGTGGCTCATGCCTTTAATCCCAGCACTCTGGAGGCAGAGGCAGGCGGATCTTTGTGAGTTCGAGACCAGCCTGGTCTACAAGAGCTAGTTCCAGGACAGGCTCCAAAACCACAGAGAAACCCTGTCTCGAAAAACAAAACAAAACAAAAAAATTAGCCCAGAATTTTTAGGAAAAAAAAAAAAGCAGGAAGAAAAGGAGGGAGGATGGACGGAGGATGAGGAGGCCACAGGGGACCCGGAAGCCATCGCCTCCCTCATCGGGAGTCCCCACAGGCTCTCCCGGACGCCTTACCCAGATCACCAGCTTGTTCATCAGCAGGTCCAGCTTGGTTCTTTTCATATGAATCTTCCCACAGTTCTTCATGATCTTCGTGTCTAAACCTGCAAGATTTATTCCCATCTGTTATCTACCTCATGCATGTACCCATCCACTTATCCATGCATCCACCCATGCACCCATCCATCCATCCACCCATCCATCCACCCACCCACCCATCCATCCATCCACCCATCCATCCATCCATCCACCCATCCATCCATCCATCTACCCATCCACCCACCCAACCAGGGTGCTGACCACTAGCCCATCTGACAGCACCCAGAGCCCACATCATGTAGGCTTTGAGGTCCCTCACCAGCTTCACAGTTCTCCCTTAGTTCCCCATGCAGAAGCCCAATGCACTGTACCAGCATAGATGACCAGGCCGTAGCAGGTGTCTGTGTTGCGGATTTTGCAGCCACGTAGGAGGAGGTTCCCGATGTCCAGCGAGTACTTCCTGTTGTTCCACTCAAGGCTCCCCACGAAATGATGCATCCGGCTGTTGGGTTCCTCACAAGTCACTGTACCTGTGGGACCCGGTGAGCAGCAGCCACATGGCCTCAGCACTGGTGCTGGTCCTGCAGTTTCCTGCCACATTGCTGTCACCATCCAACCCAGGCCACCCTCCTGGCTTTCTCAAAATGCACCAGAAATGACCCATCATGACCTCAGGACTTTTGCATATCCTTCTCTTCCTGCAGCCCAATTGCCTGCCCTCCCTCCCTCTCTAGCCTCGTCCCCTATGGCTGAAAACTGGATGGACATTGCTGCAAGGCCCATGCCTTTGATGACATGGGTGTCTGCGACCTTCCCAGGCCTGCAGAGAGGTGATCCACAGGAAGCAGGAAGGCAGCTCTGCTCAGTGAGACACTGTAGCCAGAGATGCTTCAGACTTCTCGAGTCTCACCCACGGAACCATTTATTTTAGGCATATTTAAGTATGACACAATTTGGTGAAAACTTATTCTGGTAGTAACTAACTCAACTCTGTGAGCACGACCGTGCATAGGTAAATCTCCTTGAGGGGAAGATAGGTCTGCACTGAAACTCTGTGAAGCCCAGAAAGAAATGTTCTAGAAAGGGGATGGCGCACGCCTTTAATTATGGCACTCGAGAGGCAGAGGCAGGCGGATCTCTGTGAGCTCGAGGCCAGCCTGGTCTACAGAGGGAGTTCCAGGACAGCCAGGGCAAAACAGAGAAACCCTGTCTGGAAAAAAAATAAAATTATTTTTAAAAATCAACAAAATGAAGAAAAGATAAGCATCTGAGGATGCTTGGTTCCAGTGGAAGGCAGCCTAACCCATGATCCTCTGCTGTCTTAAGAGACACCTTTAATCCCAGCATTCGGGAGGCAGAGGCAGGCAGGTCTCTGAGTTCAAGGCCAGCCTGCTCTACAGAGAGAAACCATGTCTCGAAAAACTAAAAGAGAGAGAGAGAGAGAGAGAGAGAGAGAGAGAGAGAGAGAGAAGTACCTAGTCGTCATGTGTTTCCTAAGGAGGGACAGGTAGAGAGAATAGGCAAGGACTCGGTGTTTGGATGTTCCCTGGATCCCAGACACCTGTGATGTTTGGCATGGACAATTTCTTAGGGTCTTGACTTGTTGATCGCCAAACAATCCAACAGGGGGCAGCTCTGTCCTTCAGAGAAAGAGACCCAAAGCGGGGGGGGGGGGGGGCAATGGAGCGCCTCAGCCACCACACAGGGTCTCCTAGGGTCTCCTATGGAACTTGCCCTTCTCACCTGACACACTAAATGAGCGTGTACTGTGTGCCAGGTGCTAGGCCTGTGGGGCCTGGGGTCACTGCCTGCTGGAGGGTGGTAGGAGGCAGAGGTCTTTGTTTTCCTAGATAAGTACCAGGAAGGCCTGGAATGTGAAACACAGCAGATGGTACCTTCAGGGGAGGGAATTTAAACTGTTCGCCTCCCAGAGCTGGCGACCTTTGTGCCCTGAGGCCAAAGGCCACACAGAATCCTTTCCCAGACCCTTACTGTAATTGTTTTTTTTTTCTTAGTCAATTTATAGAACATATCTTTTTTTTTTTTTTTGACATAGGGTTTTTCTGTGTAACAGTCCTGATTGTACTGAACTCACTCTGTAGACCAGATTGACCTTAAACTCACAGAGTTCCACCTGCCTCTACTTCCCCAGTGCTGGGATTAAAGGTTAAAGGCATGCCAAACCTCCTTAATATATATATCTTTACTTTATATGCACTGGTGTGAAGGTGTCAGATCCCCTGGAACTGGAGTTACAGATGGGTTTAAGCTACCATGTGGTTGCTGGGAATTGAACCTGGGTCCTCTGGAAGAGCAGCCTGTGCTCCTAACTTCTGAGCCATCTCTCCAGCCCCCTCCCCCGCAACCGTAAATTTTAAATTACACATCTATGCACAGGTGTGTGTACATGGTTGTGCAGTCCACGCACAGAGATGTGTGTGCACGTGCATGTACAGGTGTGTGCACAAGTGTGTGCAAGTGTGTGCACATCTATGCACAGGTGTGTGCACATGTGTGCAGGAGCCTGTGGAGCCCAGAGGCACTGGGTCCCTTGGGGCCGGAGTTACTGGCTGTGATGAGCCAGTGAGAACCAAACCCAGGTCCTCTGTTAGAGCAGCCAGTGCTCTTAACCCGAGTCACCTGTCCAGCCCTCAGTCCTGGGTTCCTCCTGCCTCAGCCTCCTGGGTGCTAGAATTATTGCTAAGTTCTGAGGAAGATTAGAGAAAGCACTAAGACAGCAAAAGGTCAAACCTCCTAATTGGCCTTTACAATAGAACCGTAAAAACACCTCCAGCAGCATGGGCACTTTCCGAGGTAGAGGGCAGGGGGTCCCTCTCCATGGGTGGCACACTGTGCAGGGCCAACCCACCACCCATATGGGCCCAGCAAGGGAGGCGGAGAGAGGCACACAGGATGCCTCCTTCCCTCACCCTGGAAGGAAGCCATCTTCTTTGGGCTAGTAAGCTCCCGATGTGTGACCATCAAAGCCTGTCTGAACTTCAAGTTGGTCTCCCTGGGGACAAGAGCAAGGTGTAGAGTCATGAAAATATGGCCGTGGATGACACCCTGTGTTGAGAAGTTGTACTTCTTCCAGACCCTTGACCACTTTTGCTAAGTGCCTGCTGTATCCACAGAAAGATGACGCCCAGAGAAGGAGAGGCCTTGTCTGAGGTCACATAGCACACCTGCTCCCTGAGTCAGGGCTGCGCCGTGGCTGTCTGCCCTGGGTACAGACACACCGGTACCCTGAAGGGTTAGCTGGACTACCTGGCTATCTCTTTCAGCCACAGGAGAAGAAGGGTTGCTCTGTCGCCAAGCCCCCAGGGAAGCCATGGCCTCTTACCCATCAATGTCTGCGGTTTCCACATAGCACAGGCTACTGGGCTCTGTACTGGCCAGCAGGAGCAAGTCAGCCTGTGGTGGGGCAGAAAGGCACTGTTGGCAGACCCTCCCCTAGGGGCGCTCGTGGGAGGGGGCTCACCGGGACGATGCTGTCTTTGCTGAGACACACCGCATCCCCCACAGCAGACCCACCCCTAGGGACACTCGTAGGGGGCTCACCGGGACGATGCTGTCTTTGCTGAGACACACCACATCCCCCACACACAGATTCTTCCATTTCTTCCATAGGAAACTGCAAGGAGGGGGGTGGAGTCACAGTGTGGGCGTGATTTACTCCCCCATGTGCCCAGCTCCTCTCATGGAGCTGCAGTTGCCACCTCTGGAGCCCTCGATCTTACTGAGTCACCACCCTACAAGGCCCAGTTCGGCAGCCACTGCCCCCAGAAAACCTTCCCCAACCTGCTTCTGCCCTCAGCCAGGGTCATGTCTCCGTGCGATGCGCTCCAGCACCACTTATGTCCTTCAAGGGGAACCCCCTATGTCTCAGCTCCACAATCTACGGAGCAAACTGTCAGGTCCCCATCTGAGAGCCACCTCCCCTCAGCTGGGATGAACTAGCTAAGAAAAAGCACCCATCGTATTGGCCCACGGGCATGTCTTTATCTTGATGGATGATTGATGTGGGAGGGTCCCCTGGCTCCCCCCCTCCCAGCCCCAGCCCGCCCACTGTGGCTCTGGGCTGTGCAGGGCAGCAGGCCCAACAAGCCCCAGGAACAGGTCCATAAGCAGTGTCCTCCGGGGACTCTGCCTCAGCTCTGCCTTGAGGCTCTGCCTGCCTTCCCGATGATGGGCTGGAGCCGTGAGCTGAGGTGAACCCTTTCCTCACAAGCTGCTTTTGTTGTGGCCTTTATCACAGTCACACAAACCCAACTAGGGCAGTGTGGAAAGGTGCTAGCCGCTCAGCGGCTCCCCCAGGGTTAGTCTCCTTGTCCTCAGATGTCCCCAGCCCTCACCTCTTCCCTTTCAGGATCTGGCAGGGCCTGTTGTTGATGATATTATCACTCCTGTGTCGACCCTGGACCAACAAATGAGGATCTGAGAGGCAGCCCTGTCCCCTGTCCCCACTCCACCCCAGAGCGGATCCCCAAGAGAGAGGTAGAGGCAGAGGGTACCTGTCTACAAGTGCTCCCGGTCGAGCCTGGAGGCCCAGCACACTCTGCCCGAGGCCCCCTGGGCTCACTCTGCTCCCTATGTGTGGTCTGGGGACAGTCCCAACCTCCCATACCCTGGCCCATGCCACCCTCGCCTCACTCACGATGTCATCCACCAGGTCACGGGTGGCTCGGATCAAAAGCAGACAGACCAGAGGGGCAAAGAGCGTGAACCAGGGCAGTGTGGAGATCTCAGGGATGCCCTGGAGGGGCCAGAAAGTCACACTAGCCTCTCCTCCCCCCCTCCACAGACCACCCTAACCTTCCCTTTCTGTCTTGTCCTCTCCCGGAAGCCAGGTTTCTATTCCTTCAGACCTGAGCCTGTCCTCTAGCCCTTCCTAGATTGCCACTCTCCCCAGTCTCAGGCAAACAGAAGCCATGGCGGACAGGGCCTGGCTGACTCCCCGCACACAGCAGGTACTCCATACATGTTTTGTAATTTGACAGGTTAAAGCAGAGCAGAAATGAGGTGCCGGACTACTGGGGGTGTACTTGAGACACTTGAGACACTATTCACAGCTGGGAGGGAGGCACCTCCTCCCAGGGCGCACCCCTAGGCCAGGCATCAACCAGGTGCCAGGACCTGTCCCAGTGGAGGGCGCCCACGCCGTTCTCAGAGCCCAGGCAGGTGGGTGGGGCCGCAGAAAGCCTGTGAAGCCCCACAGTGCTAAGTGCCTTCCTGATCCCGCAACCAGCATTTACTGAGTGCTTGGTGAATACAAGGCCCCAGGATAGTGTTTGCTGAATACGAAACCTCTCTCCCGCACCCATCTTTGGCTTTCAGCAGACACGATACCCCTCCTGCCTGCCGGGGACTGTCCGCTAGCATACACAGCCAGCACAGGAGAGGGGAGGAGGAGTGACTTTAAGGCCTCCCATCACACAGTCTTCAGAGAGAAGCCCCCACCTAAGGTGGCTCCTGTGACCCTGAGGTCCGCCCATCACCTCGCCCCGCCCCACCCCGCCCTGCCCACCTGTAGGATGATGATGAGAAGGAAGTAGAGATTGGAAATACGATGAAACTGCTCAAACAGGTTCAGAGGCAGGAAGGTGAAGAAGTTGTACTTGGCTGTGTGGATGGCGTTGCTCTAGAATGAGAGCTATCAGTTGTCGGCATGCAGTACCTGCTCCCCCAGTACAGAAGCCCCTGGGGGCCCTGCTCAGACACCTGGCTCCCCACCTGTCCCACCCTGCAGACTCCCCCGAGGCCTTGGCGACATCAACAGCATCCACCTCGCCAGTACCGAATGCCTAAGGCTTCTAGCCAGCATCGACTGAGCACCTGCTGAGGACAAGGTCTTGATGGAGTGCCAGCTGAGAGCAGGCCTTCAACAGCATTGTCTGAGGTTCTACTTAGGGCAAAGTCATGGAGCCGAGTGAGACATAGCGAGGGACTGTAGGTAGGCCTGGTGGGAGTCCTGAACTAGCAGCTGTTGGATTAGCACCAGGAAGGAAGTGGAATTAGGGACTTAGAATGACATCACTGTCATCATGGTTAAAATAAGGCGGCAGAATGCCTGGTAGCACAGGCATGTCATCCCAGCACTCAGGAGACTGCGCAGAAGGATCCTGCCTGACTGACAGAGGGAACTGAAGGTCACCCTATATTTGTATAAAGGGTAAAATGTGTGCTCTAGTGTGGAGCCCCGCCTAGAATCCTCCACTGGGGGGTTGGGGGCATGGTCAGGGTGGAGCCCTGCCTAGAATCCTCCAGTGAAGGGCTCGGGGTGTGGTCAGGGTGGTGCCCTACCTAGAATCACCCAGTGAGGTGCTTGGGCATGGCTCAAGGGATGGAACTCCCCACAGTATTCAGAGGCCTTTGGTTCCAGTTCTAATCCTAGAATAAATTCCCTAGCACTGGAGAAGCTGAGGCAAAAGGATCCTGAGTTAAAGTGCAAGTCAGGGTACCTAGTGAGATCTCCTTTCAAAAAAACAACTCTGAGACTCTCAGGGTGGATCCTGGCTCACCATACGGTCAGGTGCTGGGCGGGGGCCCTGGGGTGCAGCTGTCAGGGGCAACTCACCTTGTACTTCTTCTGTCTCCAGCACAGGAAACCTTTCTTTCTGAACTGCTTGTGGTAGGCACGGTTGTTGGCCTTCACCTCCCAGGTGAACGCTGCGGGGGAGGGGGAGGGCGGGATGGCTGGTGCTGCTGGGGTTCCACCAGGGACAACTGCTAGCGTATCACCCTGGAGCCTGAAGGCTAATAGGCCCCCAGGGGCCCCAGGTACAGTGATGCCCATCTCAGGCCTGGAACTTGGTAAACACCAGGTGGACAGGGGAGCCACTGGGAGCCCAGTGGTCTCTGTGCCTAGAGGTAGGCTGTAGGTGCAGTGACAGATGGCTTACCCCCAGGCCATCAGGGAGTTGGGTCCCAGGAAATCCAGCCCTGGTGGTCCACTCTGGTATGTGGTTCGGGCTGAGGGTATACCCGTCACCCAGCGCCTCCCTCTCCACACTGCCTTACTGGGGACACAGGACCGCACCTGTGTCTTTATCCTCTAGGTCTTCCCCAAGGTGAACATCATCCATGCTGGTGGATCTGTGGGATTGGGAGGAAAGAGCCCTAAGTCACAATCACCCTGTCTCCACACTTCTTTCGGGTAGTGTCTGTCACTGCTCAAGGACCTAGAGGTCTCCTCTCTAAGAGTGCCTCACTGCTGGACCCACAATCCCCTGCCTGGCGCTGAAGCAGAATTGCTTCACGGTCCAGCTCAACGTGGGTTGCATAGCAAGCCCCTGTCTTGGGCGTCGCTTAGGGAAGACATTTATCTCGCTTGCCCCTCTTGTCCATCTGAGCAGTCGGCCTTATGTCCCCCATCTATCCCCAGCACCCAGGACGAGGGACAGCATTGCTGAGATGCTGTGGCCTCCAACCACAGCAAGGCAGCCTGGCTGCCCTCTAGTCTCCCCCATGCCCTTCCTGTTCCACCTGCTCCCCACACAAGCTCAACTCATATTCATGGACTGACCCAATGGGGCCGAGGCCTGTGCGTGTGTGTGTTACATCATCTCACAGCCTGTGTATGTGAGCATACAGCCATTTAAACATAGATCTGGCCTGGTGTGGTGGCGCATGCCTTTAATTCCAGCACTTGGGACATGGAGGCAGGTGGATCTCTGTGGTCTGGCTGCTAAGTGTAGTGATAGATGTCAACCTGATAACCTTTCTCATGATTTGTTTATGCTTCTCCAGACAGGGTTTCTCTGTGCAGTCCTAGCTGTCCTGGAACTCTCTCTGTAGACCAGACTGTCGCAGAGACCCGCCTGCCTCTGCCTCCCAAGTGAGCCACCACTGCCCGGCATGATGGTTTATTTTTTGAGGCAGGGTCTCACTACGCTGACCAGGCTGGCCTTGAACTCACGATTCTCCTGCCTCAGGCTCCTGGAATAGCTAGGGCGAGAGAGGGGTGCTACCACACCTGGCTGGTCTGGAAACTTGAGTCTGGTGTTGTAGCTAGGGACCCTAGTTCCCATTTAAGTCTATACAAATTGTACCTAGGCAACCAGCAGGTGCCCCCCCCAACCCCGGGACCACTTCACCCCCATACACCCACACTACAGCAATCTCCTAGCCTGCCCAGGTGTGCTGTGTGCCCCCCCTCCCAACATCCTCCCCTCCCTGATAGGTTCCTCACCCTTCACTTCTCACTCTGTACTTCCCAGACCAGCCAGTCGGGATCCTGCGCCTCCTCGGGGCTTCCTGAGTAGCTGGGACGTCCCCCATCCCGCCTCTAGTCACCTCTTCTAGAGCTTTCACAGTCTGAGTCTGCTGCACCCCGCTTCTCTCCAAGGGACAGGGACTGTGGGCGTCTGAGTCACGTGTGTCCCCGGGACTCAGCACCAGGTCTGTCCTGGGAGACTGAGTCCTGCCTCTCCCTAATCATCAGAGGAAAACTGAGCCTAGGGAAGGATGTGGGAGGGATGGGGTGAGGAGGCCTGCCAGGCAGCTGGGATTCTAGGGGATCCATAGGCGAGCGGTTCTCAACCTTTCTGATGCTGCGACCCTTTAGAGTAGGTTCCACGTGTTGTGGTGACCCCAAACCATAAAATTATATTATTATTATTGTTATTTTACTAGTGATAATAATACTAGTATTTTTGTTTTTTTCGAGACAGGTTTCACTGTGTAGCTCTGGCTGTCCTGGGTCTCAGAAATCCTCCTGTCTCTGCCTCTGAGTGCTGGGATTAAAGGCTGGTGCCCTCACCTGCCCAGCTCCATTATTTTGTTACTATTTCATAACTGTAATTTTACTATTATTATTTGATTGTAAAGTTAATATCTGTGTTTTCCGATGGTCTTAGGCAATCCTAAGGGGTCCTGACCTGTCCGAGTCAAGAGACGCCCTCTCCAAAGTGCATCTAGGGCAGGAACACCGCCCACTTACCAGACACGCCATTGGCAGTGTCCCCTCGTGGCCACAATGCACAGTCCCAGTAAACTCCATCTAGTGGTCACCAGGCTGTCGGATCAGTAACCCCCAACTCGGTGTCTGATTTTATGAGCCTCTAGGGGGCGCCATCTCCTGCACCCAATGCTGACACCCCAACCCTGTGACCTGCAGAGCCCTGAGAGGTCACACAGAAGTCCTGGGATGCACGGCTGTGAGTATCGGTGCTCACCTGCGAGGGCCGGGCTTGGTGGGGCCGGGCTGCCTAGGGTGGGCCGCCAGCGGCGTCCAGGGCCGCCGATGTTGTGGGAGCTGTTAGCCTGGTGCCAACGGGTCTGAAACGGGCGGCACGGGCTTGGGGGGCGGGGCATTGAGAAGGGGCGGGGCCTACCAGGGCCTTAAGGGAGGGGAAGGGGCCGCAGGCCGCTGGACCGGGCCTGGAGAAGGTGGGGCTTAGCTGAGTGGCATGGATGTAAGGGTCAGGCAGTGTTGTGAGAGGGACCAGGTCAGTGTGGTGTGGCCAGGTCTTGTGGGCACGGCCATGCTTGTAGGTGGGCCAAGAATGGACTGGGCCATCATGGGTGGAAGCCAGGTTTCGTGGCATCTATGGATTGTGGATAAAGCCACGCCTCGTGGGTGGTGTCACGTTTCATGGGTGGAGCTATGCCTCATGGAGAGAGGCCCACCGTGGGCCAGAAACCAGAGCGGGGGTTTAGACACGGAAGCTTTGCTGAAAGGTCAGGCAGGGGTCTGCTTGCAGCCTCTGAGGGCGAGGCCAGACCTAGGAAAATTGTGAAAGGGTGACGTCATGGCCCAGGAGGCAGGCAGCAAATGGACGGGGAGCTACCAGGGCAAGGGCATCTCTGAGGTATCAGGAAGGGACAAGGTGTTGGGGTCAGTGGGTTTCCTTCTGCAGGGCCTCGAGACCCACAGATTGAGAACCACTGGTCTAACTATGGGCTGCATTCATATCCTTTTGGATGGCCTTTATCTGGGAGACCCCCCACCTGACTCTCCAGGGGAAGGGGTAATTACAATGAGGCAGGGGCTCCTCCAATGCAGAGCCAGGGTAAGCTAACAAAAAGGGGCGAACCTCCAGGGGACCTTGACACGTCCAGGCAGACACACACACCAAAGCACCCAAGGCAGACACTTGGACTTCTGTGAATACATCGGCACCATTTATTTTTTAAAAAAACTTGTTTATAGAAGGTAAAAGGGGACAAATTGGTCAAGAGAACCCCTGAGGGTAGACTGCCCAGCTTAACCAAGAAAGCTCCCATGGGTCCTGCAGTTCCCTGTCCACCAAATAGACACGCCCCCCCCCAGGCTGCTGCGGCCACGGGCTGGAGCGCCCACAGGTGGCTTGCGCAGCATTTGGACTAGGCTCAAACAGGGACTAGGCTCAAACAGGGCTCTGACCATCACAGTGGGGTGTCCTTGCATGGCTTTAACTGCAGCCAAACCAGGGCCTGCCCACTCCAGATCTCACTGTGCTGTAGACAACTGCCAAGAGGAGGCCAACCAACCGAGGTCATGTGGAAAATTTATTGTTTTCTGGTCTTAGAAACCAGAAAACCTTGATGGCTATAGGCCCCTTCTCAGGTGGCAAGGGTCCCTGGTCTTCACCCTGGACATTGTCTGAGTAGCTAGCTGGGTTTATACCAAGCAAAGAGGCATGGACCACACACTACCAGCATGCACCAGGGACACTCAGGAGAGGGCTGTCTCACAAAGGTCCCCAAAACAGGATGGCAAGGGCCCTCTTGAACAAGGGAATAAATTGTTTTGTCAACCCTGGCCAATAGGACAGGGGCCACAAGAAGGTGTCCTGCCTGGCCAAAGCACCACACATATGAAATCTAAACTTCATATAAACATTTATTCCGTTCCTACCCATGGAGAGAGGCAGCAGCCCCTCTCCCCCGGAAGACGGTCTTGGGGCTGGCTTGGCTCTGAGGCTGGAGAGCTCTGGTGGGTTGGGGTGAGTTCTGGAAGCCACCCCACAAGGCAGGGCAGACATCCAGGCCCATGGGACTGACTGTGTGGGGTTCGGCCCCTGGATCCCAATGGCACCAGGGTTGAACTCCTCTACTGAGGAGTTGTGCAGGTCAGCAGGTTTAAATTAAAAAGTAATAAAAATAACAGTATAAAGTAAAAAAAGACAACCCCTGTCTCAAACCACGAGGGCTTGTCCTGTCACCTGTGTTATATACAAAGGAGGGAGGAAGGACCACTGCCTCCAGCAGAAGGAGGGGTGGGGGCTGACTGGGCTCAGGGACAGAAGTGGGGGGTGGGTGACACGTGGGACTGTGTAGGGCTCAGGGCCGCTCGGTCTCAGGGCCACTGCAGACCTGGAGCCTGAGCTTGGAAGCGCATGGTCAGCTGTCATGTTTTATTATACAGTTTGAAAAGAGGCCATGGGGCATAGGGGCTGAGGGCAGCCAGGGTCGTAGGAAGGGAGGGGCACGGTAGTGGGGAGTCATCGCTTGGTCTTGGCGTCTTCTCGGATCTTCCAGATGACAAGGTGCATGCAGGCGCTGGCGTCCTCGCTGGAGCTATGCCCACCCACTGCAGGGCAGACATGGCAAGCACAGTCCTGACTTTCTGTATGTTCCCCCAGCCCCCACCCTGGACCCAGGCTCCGCACCATTGTCTTGGATGATCTGTCTGAGGTAGTCGGCCATGAGGTTCCGCAGGGAGCGCTTGTAGGGCAGGCCCAGGCGTTGTGGGAACAGCACTGACGTGTCCACCACCGTGCCATGGATCACCTACAGGGAGGAGGGTGGATAATGGACGGGACCCGGTAGGCATGGCCTCCCATCCTTAGGCACAGAAGGCACAGATACCTTGAGGGCCAGCAGGTCACTCTCCAGGCTGTGTCCTATGAGGATGGTGTCAGCACTGAACATGCTCAGCAGGACGGCCTGCACATCCCGCAGTGTGATACTCGTGTCTACAAGGTCGGCCTCCGTCACCCCTGAGAACCTGGTGTTGTAGTCGACAACTTCGTTGTCAGGCTTGACAAAGGTGTCGTACACGACCTGCATGTCTGTGTCCACGACTGTGACGCGGGTCAGCTCCAGGCCGTATGTAGTGTAGGACTGCGGGCATGAGACGGACACCAATGCAGTCGGCTGCCCGGCTCACCTCTCCCCGCTGTGGCTAGCCATGGCAGCTGCTCAGACCCCGGATGACACCAGGAGGGCAACGCAGCAGAGAGAGGCGTGGGCTGGAGACTCAGAGAAGCCTTCTCAAGTGGGCTGAGAAGACTGCCCCGCCCCAGGCCACTAGCCTGATAGTGCAAGACAGCCATTGAGATAGGGCATCGGTGACAGCTCTTGGCCGGCTTCCCTGCCTCACCTTCCCAGAGTGGACCCAGCCGCACACAGCACCTAGGTTCCTGAGACCCCAAACTCACCATCTCACAGTCGAGGGCGAAGACCCCTGCGTGGGAATCTTCTGGTAGCTCCTTCTGGAAGGTGCGCACAAAGCCCTCCAGGTTCTCCTTCCGGCCGTCCTGCACGTGTTGCTGGGGAACAAGGGAGTGAGCAGCAGGGCCAGCACAGGCCACAAGTGATGCTTGGGGACTTCCCTGCCCCTGGCTAGGCCTGGGACCAGGTGCCTGTGGAGGCGGGTGGGCCCAGTGTACTCCTCACCGGAAGGGCTGAGTGGGGCCACATAACAAGCCCATATATAGCTCTCAGATGTGTCCCTCAACCCCAGTGCAGAAGCTAAGAGCAGGGCGTGGCCACAGCAGGCCTTACCTTGGCGACCTGACAGCCCACAGAGCCAACCGCAGCGGAGCAACACATATACTGGGTCTCCCAGCCCCCAGCCACTGGGGAGAGAGAGCAATGGTGTTCAGGGCACCGGGCAGGGAGCAGGATCCAAGGAAGGCACCTGGCCAAGTGTCTCAAGCTGCTGCAGGCCCGGGGAAGGTCCCCCTTGGAGCCAAGCAGAGCTGCTCTGGAGGAAAATCTAGATCACAGAAGGCCAGGGCCTTCCCATGGAAGTGGGAAGTGGGGTGGGGTGGCCAGGAGGGTGTAGGCAGGACTGTCTGTGGCCCAGTGGCCTCACCTCGGTTCCGCCGCAGTCGCCCCCAGTGGTAGTGACACTCCTCACTGCGCACACAGCGGCCCGAGGAGGACACAAGGTACTCGGTGCCACAGCGACAGCAAATTCTGCAGGAGGCTGGGGGTGAGGACAGATGGACAGAGAGCACATGGGCGAGAGGCTGGCACCCAGCACTCCTGATGCCCCAACTCGGCGGGCAGCTCCCCACTCAGTGTTCCTGGCTGAGGGCCCAACAGGAGGAGACTCACGGTCTTTGGGCTTCTTCTCCTCAGCTGTGAAGATGACGGCGCCCCCTGGGCGCTCTGGGTGGGGGAAAGGATAGCCATTCTCCTTGAGCTGCTCCTGGGTGAGCAGGTATTCCCTGAGACGGCTGTACAGGGCACTCCCTGTGGAGACACTGGGTGTCGGTGCTGCAGGGGATAGGGGACATGCGCACACACATGCATACACACTGCTGCACTGGGCAGTCCCTACTGCAGAGGAGGGGGGGACAAGATATGGAAGAGGGCAGGGTCAGGACGCACAGAGGGAGGTGTGGGTCAGCAGAGGTGCCAACTCACCTTTCAGATCCTCCACCCGGAGGCTGCTGGGGCGGCTCAGTGAGAAGCTGGTCTTGGCTGCCGATTTGCCCCCCAGCACCACCTCATGGGACACAACCCTGCGGCCACTGGCTTCTAGAAGGAAGTGCAGAGGAGGCAGGGGTGAGTGAGCCAGCTGCACTCAGCCCTCGGTCACCTCACTGCTGTCTCCTAGCCAGTACCCATCGCATATACACTACCTTCTCCTGCCTACAGAGTCCCCGCTGGGAAGGGAAGGCAGGACAAGTCACCCCAGGACTGAGCAGTTCCCCAATCCATGCTCCGGGTGGACAGGACGGGCCCACTGTTCCTAACGGAAGGTGTGAGGCAGGGGCATGCTGCAGTTACTCAGGAAGATAACTAATGAATCGGCTTTGAGCTGTCACTGCCTCCAAAGGCCACCCAGACCCTTCCAGTGGGTAGGGGAGAAGCTAGCGGAGGCTAGGGGCTGTACAGGCAAGCGAGATCACTGTGGTGTGCCTTACATGGCCTCTCAAGGGACGGAATGAAACATCTTAACCCTGTCTCCCAACAAAGGCAGTGCTCAAGCACTCCCTGTGAAGAGGCAGCGCACACCATCAGCAGAGGCCCTCAGTGGGAGGGAGGGAGGAGCAGAGGGAACTGCAGGCGGCAGCTTCCATGTGAGGTACTGGGGACAATCCCCTCCCTGCAGAGCTGCCACTCACTGCTGAGGCTGGGCACGGTGTTGGGGACCAAGCCCCGCAGCTTTTTGAGGGTGTTCACAGCCACGTTCAGGTATATGTTCTTGCTGGGACTGCGCTCGTAGGCCACCTTTTCCTCGTTCAGTGCCTGCGGAGGACACAGTGGCACCAGGAGCATGAGCAGAAGGTCAGCTCAACTGGGGTGACAGCAGGGGCTGAGGGCCAGGGCGCGCCCCACACAAGTCTCTGCCGTGACTCAGGGCACACTGGCTAGGAAGAACCTTGCCGCCCACGAGGAAGCAGTACAGGCAGTCAGTCTGGACCCAGATGCCTGGATGAGAGCCAGGGAGACAAACAGGCCTTCCTGGCTCCAGCTCAAGGCCACAGTGCCCAGGGCCCACCTTCTCAATGGCCTCCTGGTTGGACGAGCAGAACTTGAGGCACTCCTCGATGAACAGGTTGAGATAGCGCTGGCGGACCACAGTGGGGACCTTGCCGCCAAATTCTTTTGGGATAATGGGCTTCTTTAGACTCTGGAGGAAAGAGACCCAGGGAGGGGGTCAGGGTGAGAGTGGGGTTAGGACACAGAGCTTCTACACAGGAAAGGGTTGTCCACAGCACAAGGCCAGCATGAACTCTAGAGGACAAGGCTGGGGGATTGCAGTTTGCATGAACTCTGGCTCACCCTCCCTTCTAGGAAACAATACACTATAAGGCCGACATGGAACCCTACTGGGGACAGTATGAGCCAAGAATAGCCCTTGGCCCCTCAGAGTCCCGCAGTGAGGTTGGGAGGCACCAGCTGGTGCACGGTACCTGGAGTGACGGGCTGTGGGCGATGCGCTTAGGGGTGACAGTGGTGGTGGTCTTGGATGCCATCCCTGACAACGTGCGTGTCTTCAGAGGCTGGCTGCCAGGCTCAGGACCGTGGGACGCCTGGCTGCTGCTGGTAGGTAGCGCCCTCTTGGCACCTGTTGGGGCTGGTGGGGGACAGGGGACATGAGTACAGGAGGACAGCAGGCCCATGACGGAGCTGCGGAGCACCAGGAAGCTGCGGTCGTTGAGTGTGAGCAGGATGCGCATCTCGCAGCGCAGCGGGGGCCGGGGCACCGGGCTTGGGATGCGGAAGGACATGGGACTCTAGCTGCTCTGGAGCAAGTCCATGGAGGTAGGGAAGGGCAACACGGCTGTGGAGGCCGGCTCAGGCAATGCCACGGTCGGGGCAGTCTGGCGAATGGCGTGGTGTGGCTGGGGCCTCTGCCGCATGTTCCAGTCCCCAACTCTGAGGCATTGACGTCTGAGGGGTAACCCTGGCTCCTAGGCACAGGACCAGAGGGCCTGGGATGCCCTGACCTGTTCATTGTGACAGGTTACCTGCCTGTCCCTGTAATGAGGTCACAAACCATACACAGTCTCCGCCCTGGCCTGGGGTGGTCAGGGATGCCCCCTAATTGTCCATGCAAGGGGTATAGGGTACCTGACCATCAGAGAGTCCCTGTCCCTAGTCGGGATCGTCTCTGGATAGGGCTCGGGGGCAAGACCAGGCTGCCTCTGCTTTCCTCTCCGGAACAAGCCCAAGGCTATACTTGCAAACCATGAAGAGGCCCCCTAGGGAGGAGGAGTCCCCCGGAGAGGAGGGCACACCTACAGGGGCGATGCCCAGCCCTGTGCACAAGCTATAGCAGGAGCACTGAAGCAGATCAAGGTGCGCGCCTGGAGGACAAGGAGAGTCACAGAACCAGAGCAGCCCCTAACAAGCCGTGCTGTGGCTGGGCCAGGCCATGAACAAGAACAGAGAATTCCAGGTACTGTAGCCCTGGGGAAGGAAGGGGAGGCCCAGGCCAGGCAGCTCTTCCTGACTGGTCACAGGTGCACATAGTGACTAGTGAGACCTGGTCTGTCCTGACGGCAAGACCCTCCCTCGGAGCCGGAAGACGATGGTGACACCTCACTGTCCCTCCTGGATTGGGACCACTTGACTCGGCACAGACAGGACTACCCCACACCTGACCTTCAGAGTTGCTGCCCACTCCACGTAGGCCCAGGCAAGTCCCACCAACCACTGGCTCCAGTGTCCCAGGGGACTGGATCTGGGAGGAAGCAAAGAGGCTGCCATTCTGTCCCTACTCCACAGTAAGTCACCAAGGTCCCAGGAGGGCAGTGCGCAAGTCTATCAGGAACTTCTCAGGGTGCTGCCTCCTGTATCTCAGAAGCTGGGGTTGGGAATATAAGAGGGTGGGGCCAAGACTTACCAGTGGCTAGGCGGGGGTTGGGTACGTGAGCGATCCTCCTCTTTTCCCCAGGGGCCGAGATATGCACAGTGGAGAGCCTGTCCGTCGGTTTCGGGGCACCCTGCAGCCAGCTAGCTGAGTCCCTCTGTGCCTGCTGTGCTCGCCGGTAGCACACCTCCTGAGCAGTGGGGGGCCGTGCTGGGGGAGCCACAGGAACCCTCCTTGAGGCCTCTGTCTGAAAGAACACAGGTCCTGGAGCCCAGCTCTGAGTCCAGAGCACTCAAGGCAGGCTGAATGAGGACAAGTCCCAGGGTGGGGAGGACCCCCCCCCCCAGCCTCCCTTGGCAGCCTCCCAGTGCAGGGCAGCAGTGGGGCCTGTGAGCTGTCGGTGCCATCTCCTTAGACGAACCCTTCCTTGTTTGCACCTGGGACCCTGCCCCACCTCCTAGGGAGGCTCTAAGAACAAGTGCTGAGCTTGTCACCACAGCCCTGAGCAGGCTTCTCTCTCCTGGGTCCTCGTTGCCTTCCGGCCACAGCTGAGGCAGCCTGGCCTCGCCCCACACTTCCCTACACTGTCCCCATGACCAAGTGAGGGACAACAGGACAGACAGTGGTCAGGACATGTTTCTCTACAGGACACCAGCTTACCAAAGGCCAGCAGCAGGGGGCCTGGGATCTAGACTGGGGTGGCAGACCGTCTCCCTCCAGCTGCCTTCCCATATCCCAGATCTGGGTCTTACCTCCTTGCCTTGCTTGCAGAGATGTGAGACCCTCCTCTTCTGCCCCGGGAGCAAAGTGGTCAGGCTGCCATGCTCCTTCTCCGAGGCTGCCTCCTTGGGGGTCTGAAAATACACACGCACTCCTCACTCTGGGTGCCTCCGTGGGTCACACTCCTGCCTTTCAACCCAGCCTGATGTCACCACCAGATCTCAGGCCCAAGGCCCACCCCAGCACCTGTCTCCCAGGCTAGGACAGCAATTCTGTGAACAGGAGGACAGTGGGCATAGCCCCTGCTGCTGCCCCACACGCAGCCCAGGATGATGGCTCAGATATGGAGTGCCAGTCAAGGGCATCCCATAGGCCTGGTGCTGGAGGAAACTGACCAAGTCCATCTTTGTCTGCTCAGGGTGAGCACCTCCTGGTGGCCAACATAGGGACAAAGGAAGAAGGACACCCAGATGGATCAAGGTTGGCCTGAGCGGGCAAGCCAGGGAGAAGGGGAGAGAAGCGGGACAGAGGCCAGAAAAGGAGTAAGAGTTGGGGGGAGGGGGGTAAGAAAAGCCAAGGAGCTGGGGACAGGAAGTGTGAGGCAGGCTTGGGGCGGGAGGGCCCGGTACCCCTTTGCCGGTCAGTCTGAACGGTCAGTCGGACGCTGCCATGGGAAGCCGGCTGGGTGGGTAGAAAGCCAGCATCCTCGTTCTGGGCAGGGTGCAGGGGGGCAGCAGGCGACCACCGAGGGTTCCTGAATTTTGGATGGAGTTAAGAGGCCAGTGCTGAAGGAATGGTTTCCGCCTGGGTTGCAGAGGCTGGAGCTGGCTGGAGCTGGCTGCAGGATGGAGTGTCCCCTTGCAGGGCCCTCGCCTGCAGGGCCAGCGCCCTCACCTGCCGGGCCAGCCGGCCCTTGTCCTCTGCCTTCACACTGGTGGACTCATTGAAGATCCGCAGGCACTCCTCCATGGGGTCCGCATCGAAGTCCACCTCCTTCTCCAGGGCCGAGTAGTCCACATCCTCCTCCGCACACTGGCTGGCACCCGAGGAGGAGGAGGAGGACAATGGGGAGGGCGGCACGGGGGGTGTGGGTGGTACGGCCTTGAGACGCTTGGGCACCTGCGTTTCCCCCAGGCCCAGGCTGGAGTCAGAGTCTGAATCTGAGTCTGAGCTGAGGTTGGGCAGGGTGGGGAGCCAGACCCGGAGTGCCCTGGCCCCCAGGCCCGAGTCCTCCTCCTCCTCACTCTCATCCCCAAACAATTCAGCGTGGCTCAGGGCCCGTTTCTTGAGCTTAGGGGTGCTCTGGGAGGCACCCTCATCCAGGGAGCGGGTCTTGCGGTCCATTAACTTCCCTGATGATGACTTCCTAGCGCTGCCACCTTTACAGGCCAGTGGCGGGTGAGGACCAGGCCCAGAATCTTGGGGCTGTGGCCCTCCACTGGAGGAGTGACTTGGTCCCCCTTTTCCTGAGCTGGCTCCAGTGGTGGTGTTGGATGGCTTTTTCTTGGTCCCTTCAGAGCCCTGGGTCTTGCCCCGAGGGCTGCCAGCTTGTGATTTCTTCTTGTCTGCACACAGCTTCTCCTTCTCCCTGGGCCGTCTTGGGTCCTTGTCTTTTTTCTTGTCTTTTTTGCGGGCCTTGTCCTTGTTGCTGAGGCTGGCCAGTGTCCCACTTTTCTTCTTCTTGGCTTTGCCATCCTTGGGGACCCCAACCTCTTGAGATGCCCTGGCTGGGGAGCCAAGCTTGGCCAAGGCCACTGTGTCTGCTGCTTTGGGAGGCTGCCCAAGGTCTTCCACGTCATACTGCACAGCCATCTCCTTGGTGCCCCGCAGACTGCCCTCCTCGGAGGCACGTTTCCCAGGTGCCTTGCTTTCAGAGTCAGCTTCAGCCTTGGGGCTGCCTGCATCAGCCTTCAGTGGGCTGGCCACATCGTCTTCTGAGTCTGAGAACCTGGCCTCACAGCCACCAAAGGGGTCACAGGGCTTCTTAATGGCAGGTGTGTAGGGCTCAGCACCCCGGGAGCCTCGTGGTCGCTTGGTAGCTCTCTCATCCCTGGCACTGACCCTGCCAAGGTGCCGAGCTGAGTAGTTGGACAGTGGGTCATACTCCAGATCTGTGGATGGCTTTGAGCTGTCCACTACGTACTTGCCACCAGACACGGGTCGGCCACAGTGGCGCGACTGGCTCACAGCCTTGGGGATATACTCCAGGGCACTGGTGCCCCCTCCAGCTCTGCTCTGACCCCTCTCTGAAGGGGCCAGTGAGTACTTGTGACCTGGCTCAGCAGGGGCGGCCAGTGGGGTGGGCTGATAGCCTGAGTCTGGGCTCAGCAGGCCACCTGGTGTATAGGTGAGGGCCAGAGAGAAGGTGTCATCGTCATCCAGGCTCATAGCAGGGCTGCAGGGCACCAGGGTTGAAGACCCGGCGCCGTGCCCCCGTGCTGTCTCCAGGAGCTCCTGGTAGCGCCTCTGCTCCAGCTCCACCTCGCCACGCACAGCCTCAATGGCCTGGTTGACCAGCTCCAGCTCCAGCATGCCATCACCGTGGCCCAGAGTGCCATTCTCCCTCTGTGCAGGAGGCTGAGGCAGCTCTGGGTTGTACGGGTCATAGCCAAGCCCTGCAAGGGAAGAGAACATGGAATAACCACTGAGCAAGCTTGCCAGAGATGGGCAAGGTAAGAGAACCAGGTTTCAACAGCCTACTGCACAGCAGGCTTGGGCCCCCAGGACGTCCCTACCATGACACCGTGATGCTGATGTGTTGGGAATCACCTGCCCTACGGCAGGACCTGTGCAGAAGATTACAGAAGCGTGCCGGTGTGCGTGAGTGTGTGCATGCGCATGTGGGGTGGGTCTGGGTCTTTGCGAGCAGAGCACTGCCAGGGATGCACAGGCTTCACCCCAGCACCACGTAGACCAGTCATGGTGGCTCACACCCATCACCCTGCTCTAGGAAGGTACAGGCGGGAAGGAAGAGGGTCAGGAGTTAAAGGTAAGCCTAGGCTACATAATTCAAAGCTAGCCTGGGCTGCATGAGATCCTATGTCAGAAGGGGGTGCAGAGAAGCGAAGTTCCCAAGGACCTCTTGGCATGGCCTGGAGACCCCAAGTGGACACACTACCCACAGGGCCTACCAGGAATTAACCCCACAGCTAAAGGCTGGCCGGCCTGCAGCCCTGCTCTCAGTCAAGTAGGTCTCACTTAGTTCAACGGCCAACTCAAGCTCCTGGGGCTCCACCTCCCCAGTGCCGTGGTCACAAGTGCACCCCACTGCGACCAGCTTTTCTGGAGTGGCCACCCTTCACTGAGCCCCTCATGCATTTTACACCTTTGCAGAGGACCTGATGGGCTAGAGACGGCAGAGTAAGGACTCCACCGCACTGCAGACGGATCTAGCTGACACCCTAGCCCCACAGCAGGTGGCCAGTCCAGGACACCTCTGGCCTCCATGGAGGCCTGACTCACACAGCCCCCACACTCACATATGAAAAGTAAAAACCGTTTTTAAGCCTTAATAAAGCAACTATGTAGTCCCACCAGTAAAAGCAAGAATTGTACGACCCAACTATGAATATCTGGAAGAGGTGGGGCCCAGATACATTATTGCTATCCCCTCTCCAAGCACTGCCCCCAAGTGAGCTGCAGGGTCAGGGAGGGTAGGTTGTTACAAACCAGTTGGCCTTCTCAAGAGCCCATACAGTCCTGCAGAACAGTCACGCATTCAGACATGTGCAGTTCACGAGGTGACCCCATGGCAGTTCCCTGTGGCTGCCTACAACTGACGTCCTGTCCCCAAAGCCTGTGGCTGATGACCCTGAGCTGGGAACCATCCCTCATCAGCAGGGGCCACGTGCCTTCACAAGGTGGTCTCAGGGGAGGTGCGACTGGGAATCATGAGGGGACATGGCAGGGGACTTCACATCTGCAACTTGAAGGACAAAAGATGGGGTGCTCACTCTAAGCCCCTGCTGCCTAGAAAAGCAAGGGCTTGGGGACCAGAACCCAGCACATACTGGGACCCAGCCAGAGCCCACTGGCCTTGGAAGGGACTGGGGAAAACCAGGAAACAGGTGAGCTGCCTTCTCATTAGTCCCTTAGTTATCTGAGGTGGGATCTCACAGTGGTGTAGCCCTAGCTGGCCTGAATGCAGCTGAGGATGACCTTGAACTTTCGGTCCTCCTGCCTCCACCTCCTGGGTGCTGGAGCGGTGCCAGGCTTTCTCACTTTCTTAGAAAGTAACATTCCAATGATTAGAGGTAGTGGGCCAACAGCAGGAGGCTGAGGTAGGAGGATCAGAAGTTCAAGGACAGCTTAGGCCAGCAAGGCCCCATCTCAAAACAAAAAGATTAAAGTGGGTTGGGGGTTCAGTAGCAAAGAGCCTGCATAGCATGCCCCGAGCCCCTGGGAAAGGGGAGGAAGGGGGGGATGAGGAGAAAGGGGTGGGGGTAAACTACAAACTAAACCATTCAGCCAGGGCTAAAATGAATGTTATGCCCAGGGCCTCCTGCAAGCAATGCCCTGCTTAAGCCCAGTGAGCGTGGGCAGGGAAGACACCCGGATGAGGGATACTCTGCCTGGCTTTGTCATTTGGAGAATGGCTTCTTATTTTGCAAGTAGAGGTCAGAGGACAGCTTGAGTCCGTCCTCTCCCTCCACCAAGTGGGCTCCAGGGCTTCAATTGGCTTAGTGGCAAGTGCTGAGACATCCAATGTTCATCGCATGGGCTGTGAGAAGATCCGCCCTACACTTGGGAACACCATTGCATAGGCTGTGAGAAGATCCGCCCTACACTTGGGGACACCATTGCATGGGCTGGGGCCCCAAACTGCCCCCATGCCTGCATGCTATGGTGGACCGCAGCTCCAGCTGTGAGCCAGAATAACCCTCCTAAGCTGCCACCGCCAAGTGTTTTGTCACACACATCACTAATACAGATGTTGACCCCAGGAGTAATCACACCTGTTATCCCAGTTGAGGCAGGAGGATCACACCACCCTAGGCTTCATAATGAGATGGAGTCTCAAAATTCTACAGTGACAAAGGAGGAGCCTTCTGTGTAAATGTGGTGTACATGGTGATCTCTGGAGAGTGGGCTGGGCTCTTGGAAATTCCCCACCTGCAGGAGAGGGTCTCGAAGTCCTAGGCGGGGGTAGGATCCACACACCACCTACACTCCCCACCTGACAGACCGCTGGACAGGGAACTGGGTGCTCAGGCTGGAACAGGTCGCCTGGAGCAAGTTCAGACTGTCTGTGGGAGGAGAGACACAAAGAGGCCGAGCCAAGCAGCATCCTCCTGGGTGACTGTCAGGCCACACCATGGGCAGCCGAGTCTCACTGGGCCTCTCCTGCTAACAGAAAGTCAGCCCCCAGCCAGCACCTGGGGGTCTCCACTCAAGGCCAAAGGACTGCTAAAGCTAAGGGACTGCTTAGCATCCAGTCCAGCCCTGCAGCCGAGGACAATCCATATACACCTTAGGGAGGAGAGGCACTGTGGCCAGTGCTGGGTGCTAAGTCCACTCTGGGCTGTCTGTCTCAGATGGATTTGGATTCTGACTGGCACAGTTCTAAACAGCAGCTCCAGAACAGATGGCCACACTGCCCAAGGCCTCCACTGAGGACTGTGAGCCATCTTTCTGGGCCTTCCCACATACATTCCAGGCACCTACATTCCCCTGCGCTCAACACCACTGGACGGATGCGGTCACTCAAGCAGGGTCAAGCTCCAAGGCTACCTTGGACTCACGCACAGAGACCACACACATTGCAGCAGGACACCAGAAAAAAGCTATGGGAAGCTGCACACAAGTATGAGTCTGGCCAAAGAGGGTGACACCAGGCCTAAGGCGTGCCCCTCAGCCTCAGATGGGTGCACAAGTCTTATCCTAGGCAGTCACCTTTAAGGAATGTGCCCAGGATCCCTGTGCCCCCAGGTCACCCTCTAGAACCTTCTCGTGACTCTACAAGGTCAGTGCTTTAGGGTGATGGCTTCCAGGCAGGTGTGGTCACTCAGTGGGGTACAAGGAGACAGCTGCCTTGAATTCCTAGGATGCTGGGCTCTCTGGGGCAGGGACAGGTCTGAGCCACTGTGCCCCCCCCCCACACCAGAGCTCAGAGGAGCTGATAAGCAGGCTAACATCACCCTGGGCAAGGTTAGATAGAGGTGGCCTTCCTTTCCCGGTAAAGTACTTTCCAGTACAACTAAGAAAATTCTCAATTCTCAGCTACTCTTTCCCAGAAGCAGACAGAGCCAGTATGCAGGCCTGCCTGTCCTCTTCCCACAGAGTCCCATAGGTATAAACTGAGTCCAGAATAGCCAGAAAGACCTTCAGAAAACCTCGGGGTACACGTGCCCAGACCACTACCACCCCAAAGTCTCTGGCAAAGAGAAGCAGGGCCGGAGAACACCCCCAGGCTGCTGTGGGGCAGAAGTCCATTCTTGGGGGGGGGGGGCTGCTTCCAGAAAACACTGGTGCACTATAGGTCCCAGGGACAAGTCACCCTCAAGGGATAGAGTGTGCCCTAATTCTCTCCCATGGGTCTCCTGACACCACAGGCCCTGTTTAAGGCTTGGCATGGAAGAAGTCCCCTGCAGAGGCCATACTTCCAGGCCTCTGCCAGACTAGCCTCCCCCTTGCAGGCCTACCAATTCCAGACAGACTCAATCCAATGCCCCTGCCTCTGTGAGAGGGTGTCCTCAAGAGAGGATGTCAGTGCTACTAGTGCTACTCACTAGCAGTCCCTTGTGTAAATGGCACCGGGACAGACAGGCCACAGAACCAGGTCAAAGGGGCCTGCTGAACGACGGGCTCAGAGAGCAGCAGTGTCCAGCTGAACTCGCAGGAAACAAAGTGGTCATGATGAACAGAGAGGAGCCATGGCCAGAGGCAGATGTAGGAAAGACGCCAAACCTAGCCAAGACAGAGTAAAGACAGTTCTGAAAATGTTCCTGCCTCTGAAAACCGTCTGTCAGTTACTCTAGACCTTAGCCAAAGTTGGTTGCTTCAACATTGCAAATGAGACTTTGGGTGATCGCCCAAGTAGCCAGTTGTCTCTGTGCATTTTGGAAGCTGCTTGACTGCACTTCCTGCCTACTCAAGTAATATTATCTCCCTTCTCAGGCCTTCGATGGGGTTGAAGATTAGATAGTCATAGTTACCTTCCTCTCATGATCAAGTCAAGCAATTTCCAATACAAGACTTAAGACTCCTTAGGATAGAATGTTTATATTGTTTCTGCTGGTTGTGATCCTAATCTTACAGCTGGTGTCTGTTCCTAGTGTATGTAGTTTGTATGGGGTTTGGAACTCTCCTGTGTGTTCTGTTTGGTTTTTCTGAGGCGGGGTTTCTCTGTGTTGCTCTGGAGCCAGTCCTGGAACTAGCAATGGAGACCAGGTTGGCCTTGAACTCACATATGGTGAGTTCTGCCTCCCAAGGGCTGGGATTAAAGGCCTTGGAATTCTCTTATTTAGAAAAAAAGGGGAGGTGATGGGGAACCTCTGTCAACCAGTGACCTTTAAGAGATTAGACCAGGTTAGAGTATGACCTTTTGGTACCCAGAGAAAACCACAGGCCTGCCCAGGGCTTGCTGTCTCTGATTCCTGTGTCACGCACCTGAGGTTGGACTTCTCATCCTGTTCTGTGAGTTTGCCCATTATAAGGGAAATCTAAGAAAAAGACCAGCGTCCTCACCTCCAACAAGTGGAGCCAGCAGGGGGCCCTTGGCTCTGTGAGGCCACTGTACCAGTCCCTCTATGTATACCAGTCAGACCCAAACATTATGAGTCCCCAGAAAAACCCGAGCCCGGCCCTGTCACTCAACTCCCCAGCTCTAACCTGCCTCACTGGTGCCCCTCAGCCTGTCTCCCCGGCATAGTACTCAACCATGCCTCAAAAGGCTAACCATGTCTCTCCAACTGAGCAAAAGGCCAGCCCAGCAGGGCTGCAGGGCTAGTTGTCTCTGTGGCACCTTCACCTGCAGTTCTAAGCCGCTGGAGGCCAGCCACATGTGAGTTTGCTTTGCTGTGGGCACAAAGGCCATGGAGGGCTACTCCAGCGAGCCCAAAGGATGCCACCAAGGTTGAGGCATTTGGACCCTATCTTAGCCCAGAGTCGTCCAGGCCCAGGCCTCCTCAGAGGGCTGCTGTGGTGCACCAAGGAGAGGACAGCAGGTCACAAAGGTCCCCAGAGCAGGAAGGGCTGGGCTCTGTTTGGGTTATAGACAGTAGAAAATGCCTGTCCTCAAAACTAAAGAGCAGGGTGTAAAGGACATCACCAGACGTCCAACACGACCCTCTGTGGCACGAGACAGCATGTGAAGAGCAGCATGGAGGGAAGCTGAGGACTAACACTCTGCGCAGAGATGGGGCTGACTGGGTACAGCTCGGCACACAATGGCCATGCAGGAAGCTCTGCCTTCCATCCTCACACAGCAAAAAGGAAGTAAACGATAAAAGTCAGGATATCCCTAGACCAAAGGATGTGTCGCATGCTGACACAATCGCCCCTTGAGGTCCAGAACCTGCACCTTTAACCCCAGCACTAGGGGGGGCAGAAGCAATCCAGGCCAGCTTGGTCTACATAGCCAGTTCCAGGACAGACAGGGCTACACAGTGAGGCCTGTGGCTGAGTAGTTAGGAGCACTGGCTGCTCTTTTGGAGGGCCTGAACTCTCAGCTCTCGTGTCTGGAAGCTGACAACCACCTGGAACTCCAGCTCTAGGGGATCCAATGCCTCCCTCTGGCCTCTGCAGAAACCCACCCAGGAGACAGACACAGAGACAAACAGGAACATACATACATATAAAAAGCAAACAAAAGAAACTGCATGCTACCTACACCAGACACTTAGTGTCCACCCTGGGCTAACATCTGCAGAGCTGTGTCCTTGCTCCTCCATGGCAGCTTCCCCAGTGCCTGGGTGGAGTACCCAGCTGAGGGCCAGATGAGGAACCTAACCACTAAGGATGAAGACCACTGCAGGTGCTTTAAGCCGGTGTATGCATAAAACTGGACTTAAAAACAGATTTGGCAGTTCATGCCTGGCATCCCAGTGCTCAGGAGGCAGAGACAGAAGGATCACAAGTTCAAGGTCAACCTGTTTCATAGAAACACACCAGCAGGGCTTAGAGAGATGGCTCACGGCTTGAGGATACCAGCTCCTCTTGCAGAGAACCTGAGTTGGATTCCTAGCACCTCACATAGCGGTTCACCACCACCCCTAAATCCAGTGCCAAGGGATCCAATGCTCTCTTCTGCCTCCTGGACACTGCACACATTTGGAACACATACATACATACACACACATACATACACACACATACATACATCTATACACACACATACATACATACACATACATACACATACATACATACATACATACATACATACATACATACATATATGTTGTTTGGTTCTGGTTTCTAGAGACAGGGCTTCTCTGTGTAGCCCTGGCTGTCCTGGAACTCACTCTGTAGACCAAGCTGGCCTGGAACTCAGAGATCCACCTGTCTCTACTCCTAAGATTAAAGGTGTGTGCTACCATCAGACTTATTTTTGGGGGGACTGTTACAACACTGTCACTAAATTATTTTTTTTTTGAGACAGGGTTTCTTTGTAGCTTTAGAGCCTGTTCTGGAACTAGTTCTTTTTTTTTTTAAATATTTATTTATTTATTATGTATACAATAGTCTGACAGTGTGTATGCCTGCAGGCCAGAAGACCCCATTACAGATGGTTGTGAGCCACCATGTGGTTGCTGGGAATTGAACTCAGGACCTTTGGAAGAGCAGGCAATGCTCTTAACCTCTGAGCCATCTCTCCAGCCCCTGGAACTAGTTCTTGTAGCCCAGGCTGGCCTCCAACTCACAGAGATCCACCTGCCTCTGTCTCCCCAGTGCTGGGATTAAAGGTGTGCGCCACCACAGCCCAGCTTTAACACTTTCAAATAAATATTTACTTAAAGAAACACAGACTGAGACAGACTGGTATCTGAAATCAATCTGGGAACTGGAGATGAAGCCAGTGCTGAGGCTCACCTCTCACACGTGAGTGTGCGCCTGTCCCCAGGGCTGCAACAACAAAGCAGCTGGGATGATGCACTTGTCATGTCAGCAGGGTGCATTCTTGGCTGCGCAGACTCTGAGGCCAGCCTACACTACATGAGACCTGCCTCAAATGTATAAATAAAATAAAGGAGAGGCCCTCTGAAGGGACAGAGGTCACCAGGGGTCTAAACAGAACTCTATTCAATAAGCCCTTCCTCCAGCCTTTTCCTCCTAATGTCTGCCTGTCTTTCTGTTTTAGAGATGGCCACATATGTAACTCAGGCCAACCTGCCTCTGCCTCTCTGGTGCTGGGATAAAAGGTCACAATGCCTGGGTGCAGTGCCACTTTTTAAGTTTTTTTGTATTTTTTATTAATTTCGTGCATAAGAGTTTTGTCTGGATGTATGGATTTGCACCACACCTGTCTGATGCGCAGAACCGGACTGCATCAGGTACTGGAACTGGAAGTTATATGGATGCTGGGAAGCCAATCCCGGGCCTCTGCAATGGTAGCAAGTGTGCTCTCCCTACCCAACCCCACAGGATCTCACTATCTATGTTTTTTCTGGAACAAATCCTCATGTAGACCAGGCTGGCCTCGAACTCAAGAGGTCCACCTGGCTATGTCTCCCGAGTGCCGTGGGACTAAAGAGACGTGCCACCGCCCACGCTTCCAGTCAAAACGGCAAATATAAGCCATCTCTCCAGTCCCACAATGTCATCCCAGAACTCGCTAGACTGAACTGAGGATCCTGGGTCCCAAGCTAGTCAGGCCTACTCAGTAAAAACAAACAAAACACTAATTAACAA
The DNA here is from genome assembly GCF_014885135.2 of Alexandromys fortis. NCBI lineage: Eukaryota > Metazoa > Chordata > Mammalia > Rodentia > Cricetidae > Alexandromys > Alexandromys fortis. The sequence continues at coordinate 1,246,778 of NW_026068096.1, read as the reverse complement.
AATCCTAATTTCTCCCACTGTTTTCTTCTAATACAGTACCTCCTCCACACTGCCTAATCCTCGAGGCCTTAAGAAGCGCCATCACAACAGTCATTGTGACAGGCTCCCCGACAAACTGAAAGTCTACATTCATCCAAGCCAAGTAGGTTTTCAGCTAGACAAACAGCAGGTGCCCCTAGGGCCTTGTATTTCCAACTACTGGAGACGCCCGAGGAAAGTGTCGTGATCATAAACGAGATGTACCACAAGCGCATAGGGTTGGGTGTTCGGTGACAGGAGGGGAATGACATCCCGTTTCAAACAATGAGGACGGAATGAGGACCGGGGGAATCGCACCGACTGCACCAACGGACAATGTAGGCTCGGACGCCTACACTGTCTCTCCCTCTGCCGAGTCGGCATTTACGTTTTACTCAGTGATCAGAGAGGCCTAGACACTTGCACAGCATCGCGACAGCGACTAGGGGAGGAGGGACAGCACTGTGAGGGTGTGCGACCAGGCTGCATAAGGGGAACATGCAGCACGGGCGCGCTGGCCAAGTTGCGGAACCGGGCGCAGTCGTGCGGGCTTTACCTGCTGCGGGAGACGCCGCGCCTCCGCTGCCGGGGCCCCGAGCTCCGCGGTGCCGGAAGTGGCAGTAGGGCCGCCGGCAAGGCCCCCCGGGTGCTCCTGCCCAGTATGGGCAATCGATGGAGCGGAAGAAGCCGGTAGAACGTAGCATGGTCCGTTCCTCAGCGGGGCCCCGGCCCGGAGCTACCCGGGACCCCGGGACCCCTCCTCACACTCGTTCCGGAGGCCGCCGCTCGCGCCTCTTGGACCCCGCCGCCGCCGCCATCTTGCTCCGAGGCCCCCAGAGGCCCCCGGGACGCTGTCGCTAGGGACGCCGGGAAAGGCTGCCCGAAGTGTGCCTGCTTGCAATATCGGCTCCCTTGGAATAGTGGCCGACGCAGGTCTAGGACAAGCGAAGCTCTAAAGAAAGCTTAATTATCTGTTCCTGGTCACTAAGAACCTTTCGGCACCCGACTTTCGCGGTTATCTTGAACCTCAAGCCTCTGAGGAGCCTGGACTGTCCAGAGCGCGCCTGATTGAAAATGTCCCTCGGGTCCCCGGACTATGCTTATTTTTATTTCGCTACATAATAACTTCGTGCGCCACCTGGAGGACGAGGAGAGTGTTTCTCTCTCTCTCTCTCTCTCTCTCTCTCTCTCTCTCTCTCTCTCTCTCTCTCTCTCTCTCTCTCTCTCTCTCTCTCTCTCTCGATTTACTTTGAGTTCGTATGTATGTGCAAACATGACTGTACCTGATGCTCGCAGAAGACAGAAGACGGAGTCGAATCCCCTGGAATTGCAGCTACAGATGGTTGCGAACGACCATGTGAGTACTGGAAATAGAACCCAAGTCTTCTGCAAGAGCAGCAAGCAGCAAGTGCTCTTCACCACGGAGCCAACTCATGAGCCGGGTCTTAGTGTTGAGAGACCCACGCCTGTCTGAGTTGACGCTCAAATATTCACCTAACCGTGAAACGGGACATTTCTTAATTTTGCAGAGCCTGGATACACTAGACTAGCGCTCTACCACTGAGCCACTCCGGAAACTTTTTTTGGTTGTTTTTTTTTGTTTCGTTTTATTTTTGTTGGGTGGGGGAGTGTTTTGAGGGGTGCAGGACTGTGCGCTCACATGCAGAGGCTAGGAAGGTATAGCTTTCCACCTTTTGTCCCCCCCCCCTTTTTTTTTCTTTTGTCTTCTTTTGAGATAGGCTTCTTACCAAAGTACTTCAGCTACTCTATCTGGCCCTCGGGCTTCCAGGATCTGCCTGTTGGACTCTGGCGTCCAAACACCGAGAAGACCACAGAGACCACATACCACAGCCGATGCAAAAGCATGAGGATTTTATTAATTCTGTCATGACAGGGTCCCCCAGCATTCAGGAAGCCAAGGGACCTCGAATAGCGGGTACAGTCTACTTTTAAAGGGGCTACAGAAGCAAGGGGGGTTGTTCTTTGACTATTCTGATTGGGTTATTTGAAAGGGCTATTGCCAATAATTGACTGGAGAGCTGTTGCCAGATCAGATGAGGTAAGAGGTCATTTTGACCCCGTTTCCCAGTGGACCGAACCAAAGCATACGTATATGGGTAATTGTTCAGGAACTGAGTACGTGCGAGTGTAGCTGTTAGGTTCTTGGTTCCCAGGGGAGGAGGGGAAGCACTATGGCACAGAGGCTGAGAGGATTCAAAAATGACTTCAGGATTGTCTTAAAGTCTTACATTCCCTCCTCTTATTTGGTCAAATATCTCAATCTTGAGATATTAGTAAATTTGGATGATCAATTGGATCTGTACACAGAGATTAACAAACCAGTGTTATAGACCCATCATAGATCAATAAACTGTCAGATGAGACTATTTTCTCATATTAGGGAGGTCCTGTTGACAAGCATAGCCAACAAGATTGTGTCAAGCTAGGGTCAGTACTATTTAGCAAAGAAAAGGCTCCCACTATAGATCAAACAGTCGCTGGCCTGTATTAGAGCTTGCCAGCAGTGAAGCAGGAGTTGTAGAAGGGTTTTTAGGACTAGGAGTGGAGCCCAGGGCTCTGGAAATGGGGGCTACCTCGGCAGGGGCTCATTGGCCCTGGTCAGATAATACCGGGTTGGGCCCTAGTACTATGATCATTGGAGGTGTTACAACTCACAGGGTGAACAGAATCCCTATGTTTTTTTTTTTTTTCTGGATCATATAACTATAAACCCCAAGTATTGCCTGTCAGATTTTTTTTTTCTCATTAAAAGTGATTTTAGACTTTTTTTTTTTTCTGGTGTGGTATGGGTGAAAGAGACTAGTCCTTTTTATTAACCCTTAATCAGGAGACATTGACATTGGTTTTACATCCTCAGGCAGCACAATAAACTTTAGCCGCCCCCCCCATATT
>NW_026068096.1:1227142-1239495 GCF_014885135.2 Alexandromys fortis | reverse complement strand
TTTTTTTTTTTTTTTTTTTTTTTTTTGGTTTTCCGAGACAGGATTTCTCTGTGGCTTTGGAGCCTTTCCTGGAACTAGCTCTGTAGACCAGGCTGGTCTCGAACTCACAGAGATCTGCCTGCCTCTGCCTCCCGAGTGCTGGGATTAAAAGCGTATGCCACCACTGCAATTCCATGAAATCCAACTGCCAGCCTCAGCTTCCAGGGCCCCGGGATTACAGGCATGAGCCAACACATGCAGTTTTGAAAGGCTATTTCAACAGTCATGTCACCTACCATTATTTAAAACATCTCACGGATAGAAGTAACCTAGATCAGTACTGATGCATGACAGATACACACGGAGTGGTCCATGCACGTGCTAGAATATTACATACCCTAAAAAGGAAATTCTGCCGGGCGGTGGTGGCACACTCCTCAAAACCCTGCCTCAAAAAAAAAAAAAAAAAAAAAAAAAAAAAAAAAAGGAAATTCTTGTAGTCCATACCTGTAATCTCAATAAAATGGAGGAAGAGGCCACAGGATTCATTCAAGATCATTCTCAGTTACCTAAAGAATTCAAGGCCAAGCTGGGCGGTGGTGGAGCACGCCTTTAATCCCAGCACTTGGGAGGCAGAGGCAGGCGGATCTCTGTGAGTTCAAGACCAACCTGATCTATAAGAGCTAGTTCCAGGACAGGCTCCAAAACCACAGAGAAACCCTGTCTCGGAAAAACCAAAAAAATTCAAGGACAGCCTGGGTTACCTGGAAACTGGCATTTAAAAATAAATAAATTGCTGGTCAGTGTGGCGTGGGGAAGAGGAGAGAGAAGAAAGGAAAAAAAGAAAAAGAAGTAAATAAAGATTTGTTGTTTTAGACGGCATTAGGCACACTCAGAGAGATGTGGGACGGCAGGAGTGTGGGGACCGCCGCACAGCCCTGTGCATGGGTTTCATGGTCCAGGCTATGTGTGGAAGTGAGGTTTAAGTGTATTTTCTTTTCTTTTTTTTTTTTTTTATTTAAGAGACGGGGTCTCGCTATGTTGCCCAGGCTGGAGTGTGGTGGCTATTCACAGGCACGATCCCACTACTGATCAGCACGGGAGTTTTGACCTGCTCTGTTTCCGACCTGGGCCGGTTCACCCCTCCTTAGGCAACCTGGTGGTCTCCCGCTCCCGGGAGGTCACCATATTGATGCCGAACTTAGTGCGGACACCCGATCGGCATGGTGCACTACAGCCCAGAACTCCTGGACTCAAGCGATCCTCCTGTCTCAGCCTCCCGAGTAGTTGGGACTACAAGAGTGCGCCACCACGCCCGGCTTAAGTGTATTTTCTGCAATAATTATAAACAGATAGTAAGCAGAGCAATGAGAGGGGCATAGAGAACCCGGGGTGACCCCACACCCAAAGCCTGACTCCGTGGGCATAGAGAACCCGGGGTGACCCCACACCCAAAGCCTGACTCCGTGGGCATAGAGAAACCGGGGTGACCCCACACCCAAAGCCTGACTCCGTGGGCATAGAGAACCCGGGTGACCCCACACCCAAAGCCTGGCTCCGTGGGCATAGAGAACCCCGGGTGACCCCACACCCAAAGCCTGGCTCCCCGTGGGCATAGAGGACCCGGGGTGACCCCACACCCAAAGCCTGACTCCGTGTGCCATGTGCCCTAGGACAGGAGCTGTAGTGACCCCCATTTCAGGGTGCCTGTATAGAGCCACAGTGAGGTTGGCGATGGGATCCTGGGGTTCGCAAGAGGTGTTTCAGGAATAGACTTTTCTCATAAAGTCCTCAGGCAAAGCAAGGCGGGGACGCTGGGAGATTGCATGTCAGCCAAGGCAGGAGAACGATGGAGAGCCTGGACTGTCCCTGACAGGTAAAGCTCTCAGCTGTGTTTCTCCGTCTGACAGTTTGTATCCCGGGGGACATTACTCTCAGCACCTTCCCAGACATCTTGCCATCTGAGAGCATGGTTAACTCACTAGTATATGGCTCCTGTAACACCCACCGAGCCAGCGTTCAAGTCCTTGTGTCCCAGGGTACTCAGCATCCATCTGTTCACTGAACATCTGGTGTGGCTGTGACTAGGGACAGGACAATATTCTCCTTTTGTCTGGCCTTGAACTGACAGCCATTCTGCCTGGCCTCCTGAGAAGGAAGATGGCAGACCTGTGTGCAATTACACATAACATTTTTTGTTTTTGTTTTTTGAGTAGCTATGGAGCCAGTCTTGTAACTCACTCTGTAGACCAGGCTGGCCTCGAACTCACAGAGATTGCCCTGCCTCTCCCTCCTGGATGCTGGGATTAAATGTGTGGTCTGCACATCCCTAGCCCACTTTAGCCACATTTATGATTGTGAGAAGAGCTGCAGGCAGAGAGAACAACACAGTGCCTCCAGAGCCAGCTTTGCTTTGCTTTTCTCCCCCCCCCCCCCGGAAGAAATTGGCATGCAGGGACTTATTATGTAAGCTAGATGGGAAGTCACCACTCAGCCACGCACCCTGCCCCTCTGGGGAATCTCAGAAGGTGTCTATGAAATATGCTCAGCAAGGGAAATGGAGAAGATACCATAAAGTCTTGCCAGTAGTTCCTTAGGTGCTTACCAAAGAGAAATAAAAGCACACTTCTCTCCAGGAACTTAAGTATTAGTGTTCTCATCAGCACTCACAATCCACACATGGGTCGGTGATGAGCACAGCTCAGTCCTCCACACGGGAGCCTGGTGCAGAGCAGGCTCCGCAGCCTAATGCAATCATCCCTTACTTGTATTCTGTTTTTAAAACTTTTTATTTAGGTATGTATCTTTGTGGGTGTGAGGGCTCTGTCTGCATGCATGCCTGCAGGCTGGAAGAGGGCATTAGATCCCATTACAGATGGTTGTAAGCCACCGTGTGGTTGCCAGGAATTGAACTCAGGACCTCTGGAGAGGCAGCCAGTGCGCTTAACCATTAAACCATCTCTCCAACCCCTTGTTACCACCCTTTAATATAGTTCAAGTTGTGACCATAAAATTATTTTTGCTGCTACTCCCTAACTGTAATTATGCTACTGTTTTGCTTGTTTGTTGTTGCCTCTGCCTCCTGAGTGCTGGAATTAAAGGTGTGGGCCACCATGTCTGGCTAATTTCGCTACTCTTGGGAAACATGATGTAGATATGGGCTCTGGAAAACATGCTCGGCAAGAGAACCACGCGGAAGAGCAAAGCATAGTGTGGACCGCAAAGAGAACGACCAGAGCTGGGAGTGCAGATCTGAGACGAGCATCCGTGCTGCTGGGGAGGGGAGGCGATGGCAGTTAGAGGGGCAGAGGCTGTTTTTGGCATAAAGAATGTTCTTGGCTAGGCAGTGGTGGCACACATCTTATTCCCTGCACTCGGGAGACAAAGGTGGGTGGATCTTTGAGTTCATGGCCAGCCTTGCCTACAGTTAGTTCCAGGACAGCCAAAGGTATGCAGAGTAACCAAAAAGAAAAATGAAAAAGAAGAAACCAATTAGTGATGGTGCCTGGAACAAAGCATATGTGAAGACATGTCTGGGGCACCAGTGATTGGTGCTCGCCTAGAGTCCCTCAATGAGGGGCTGGGGCGTGGTCGGGGTGGAGCTCCGCCTAGAATCCCCAGTGTGGGGGCTGGGGGCGTGGCCAAGAGGTAGAGCCCCTCTAGTGTATATGCAAGGGACTGGATTCCATCCCCAGCCCCAACAAAAAAAGGCGAAGAATTTGGATAGGTATTTCGTGGAGCCTCAAAAGCGCTACTCAAGTTCTCCGCACTCAACTGCACAGCACGAAACTGCGGAGTGTTACAAAGACCATGGGGTGAACCTTGTGACAGGCACGGGCCAGCGTGACAAGGGCGGGGCGATGAGTTACAGTTGGCATCTAGGGAGTCGCAGGTGGAGAATCAAGGAGTCAGACAAGGATGGTGTCTTTTGGTCCTATGAGGAAGCGTAGAACCGTTGGAGCATGCACTGCTAAAGTATCGAGGACACTGGAGAGGATCGGAGAACCACGAGGAAGCGGGAGAAGCCTAAGTGTTCATGAATGCCTGGCGCGGGGGGGGGGGGGGGGCGTGCTCCGCCCAAGCTCTCCAGGGAGCCAGTTAAACAGACCCCCTAGGAGCAATTCCCCAGCAGACTCCGACCCACAGTACTAGCTCTGGCCACTAGGTGGGGTGCAGCGCCTCCTCTGACATAGCAGGTGCAATGGGGCAGCTCAGCCCCGCCCTACCCCACCCCACCCCAACTCCAGAGCTCTGCAGACCACTGGGATCTGGTGTTCTCTCCAACAGGGATTTAAGCTCTCATCAGTTCCTGAAAGCTCCCAGCCTCTTGAATCCCCACTCACACCACTCCTGCACCAAGAGGGTATGCAGTGGGCATTCAACTTGTGGACAATGGGATGACATAGCTAGGCCCGTGTGGCGGGAGAGGTCCTGAGGCACCTTTTGAGCTTGAGTTACTCCACTATGTTCAGCTCTAGGGGTCTATCCCCACCCCCACCCCTCCTGCTGGCTCCGGAAGGGGGCGGTGGCCGACGCCCCCAGGAGCCCTGTCACAGATCTCTGGTTGCCGGGTAACGGGTGTGCAGCTGCACCAGGCGTGGGTGACTTTGTGTTGTGCACAGGCTGTGCAGGCAGCCCCCTTCCAAGGTCTCAGAGGGTCCTAGGCCATTCCTCAATACATCAGCAGGCTCCCTCAGTTTCCCCAGGATGTAACTAAGAACCTTGAAGGGCATACAGATGGGGGTGGGACATGGGAACCAATCAGACAGACATCAGGGCAGGTTTTTTAAAAAGGGCTTCTTTAATTAAATACATGGGTGAGAGGCCAGGCAGAATGAAAGAGGAGTGCCCCTCCCAGGAAGAACAAACCCCTTAGGACTCTTGCCTTGCCTGTGTCACAGACACTACCTCTCAATGGTTAGACCCAAGTTCCAGTGACCTACCAGAACCTGAAGTGAGGGGGAGCTTCCTCCCAAAGTCCTGTGACCCTAACATCTTTTCCCTGTTACAGGAAGGGCATGGGACCAGGAGCCGGGATGGAGCAAGATACATCCAAAAGACACAAAAAGAATAGAGTCCCAACCCCTACTCCACCAACTAAGGCATCTCCTTTCTGTGTCCAAAGAGAAGGGGCAGATGGAAGTACCTGGGAGGGTGGCTGGCCTAGAACCCTCGAGCCCAGCTCCAGAAGGGAGGCGTCCCTCCAGGTAGGCTCAGGGGAAGGTAGCTGTACCTACAGTCCCCCTCATTGGATGATGGAAGGTTCTGGAACAAATGGAAATGCCAGAAACCTCCTACAGCCAATATGGGGCAGCTCAACTTTCTCTGGGTTCCCAAAGAACCCTAAGAGACCACCCAACCAACCCTCATGTTTAGGTGAGACCTCCCCCCAACACTCATACCCCTGAGGATAGTGGCCACACAAGGGGGCCCCTGAAACAAGGAACTGGAGCCTGAAAAAATAGTCTATCCCAGCAAAAACAAAACAAATTTAAAAAAAAAAAAAAAAAAAAAAAAAAAAAAAACCCGAGCTGTCCCAGAAGGCCCAGGAGCTGAGCCCCTGCTTCCAGCTTCCAGTCCTGGAGTTCAAGACCACCTCCGCAGACACCCAGGAGTGTGGAGGACACGAAGGGCGGGGCAGAGCCCTGCAGCCCTCGCCTGATGACCACACAGTCCTACAGAAGATTGTCTGAGACGCAAGGCCACAAAGGCCCAACTCAGGGACCCTAGTCAAGCGGGAGTAGGGAGGCAGGGCCCAGGCACCAGACGCCCACTGTCTCTCTCACACATACACACCCAGATGGGGGGCCAGGCCCCCCATGCCAACAGTCAAGAGAGGAAATAAATAATTTGTTTCCCACCTGCCCAACAGCACACCCCACAGTGGGTGCTGACGCTCAATGAGGGCACCTCCACACCCCACCTGCGCCCCCAACCCGAAGTCCTCTGAAAACTGCAGTGCCTCCTAACTTCCCAGGGCTGGGGATGTGGGTGGCCCTTACTGAGGGCAGAACCTGTGGACACCTGAGATTTGAGTACCCATGTTGGGGGGTCAGCCAGGCTGCACCCCCTCCATTTCCCTGAACTTCGGCCAATGGCTTTCAGTAGGGTGGGGGCAGGTCAGGGCCCACGGGAAGGCCCAGTCACCTATGGCTGTGTACCTATGTCCCAACCTGGAGGAGTGACGAGGGGGCTGAAGATTAAGGAGTGGGATTGTGGCCAGGCTTCATGCCCAGTGCCACCCAGGAGGAAAGGCAGAAATGGCAGCAGGGGACACGGACCTGCTGACTGCCCATTTGGGGGTTCCTGCAGAGGGGATGGGACAGTTAATCGTGGTTATTTACACAGAGCCCGAGACCACCTCCCAGGCCCCCTGGTGACCCAAGTCCATTCTCAGTCCCCTTGAGGCTTCCTTGATATGGGCTGGGACTCCGGAACACGGGCTCTCCGGAGGGCAGATGTCCCTCGATGGAAATCCCTGCCGAGGCCTAGCAAGCAAGCCACTCTCAGGGTGGACAGAACAGGGCTCTATAAGCTGGCAGGAGCTGGGCTAGGGACAGGGCTCGGTGCGGGACTGCCAGCTAGGCTGCAGGGCAGTGAGTCGCTGGGCGAGGTGCTCCGGGCACCAGGTCGTCGCAGTAGTTCCGGGCGGAAGCCGGGGTGGCGTCGGGCGTGCTTGGTTAGATGGTCACTGCGGGTGAAGCGCTTGGTACACAGGGGACAGGGAAACCGCTTCTCGCCTGTGTGCGTCCGGTGGTGGCGGGCCAGCTCATCAGAACGAGCGAATTTCTTGTCGCAGCCAGGCCAGTCACAGGCAAAGGGCCGTTCACCTAGACAAAAAGACAACATGGTGGGTGGGCGGGGGGCAAGGAGGGGGTTCCTGTAAATCCCAAGGCTTCCACCATCTACAGAAGTGGCCCCGGCTAACATGGTGTGTCTAGCAACTGGGCCGAGGGCCTCTCCATCTCCTGCTCTGAAATCACAGGCACGAGCCACTGGCTTATGCGGTGCCAAGAACAGAACCCAGGGCCTTCTACATGCTAGGGGAGCACTCGCCCTGAGCTACAGGCCTGTGGAGGCAGGGTCTTGATATAACATACATGACCCCAGCCAGCCAAGAATCATGGAAATCTTGCCTCGGCCTCCCAAGTGTTGGAGCTACGGAGTGGGTCATGTCCACGGCTGACCTATATCCATTTATGTATGCCCACCCTAAAGAAAGATCCTCGGGAGTCCTAGTCCTCAACAGCATCCTTTCTTCCAAATAACCGTGGGGCACTGAAAGGAGCCATTTTCCGGGTCCTTGTACACACAGATATGGGGCAGGCCCTCCCCAATACCATGGGCCATCAGCAGTCTCGAATCAGACCGGATAGTTTTCGTCTGGGGTTCTGAAGCGAGGGTATAACGCAAGGCTTTTGTTCCCCCCACAATCCCAAGCTTAGCTTAAATTAAATCACTGGGTGTAGAGAGAGTGCCCAGGACTGTGGTCTCACGGGGGACTCAGTCAGAAGCAGCAGGTGCCTTTGAGCCGAGGTGAGACACCACTAGGCCACTTCCTCAACTGACCGCTCCCACCATGACTTGAGTGGCCCCCCTGACCCAGCCTAGGACCCACTGGCCATAGCTCTTGTCCCCCAGAGACACCCCCAACACCAGACTTCACCATGTGATTAGCACCTTCCAGGCCTCCATGGACCAAGAGGCCCAGGGGACTCACCCGGGGCCCCCATGCCTTGGACCTGGCCTGTCTGGCCCTAGGCTTCCAGTTCTGGGGACAGGGCCTGGGTGCTCTGGACACCCAGAAGCCTGGAATTCTGAGGCCCAAGGGATGGAAGGGTGGTTTGCACACACAGAATGTGGACCTGAAACCCCTGTACATTTCTTTTTTTTTTTCTTTTTTTTTTTTTTGGTTTTTCGAGACAGGGTTTCTCTGTGGCTTTGGAGCCTGTCCTGGAACTAGCTCTGTAGACCAGGCTGGTCTCGAACTCACAGAGATCCTCCTGCCTCTGCCTCCCGGAGTGCTGGGATTAAAGGCGTGCGCCACCACCGCCCGGCCGGCCGGCCAACCCCTGTACATTTCTGCTCGTGAAAGTGCTCAGACTCTGGAGGCAGAGGGCAGAACCAAGTCACTAGTGACCAGAAGGCCTAACCTCTGCTAACTCACAAGGGGACTAGCAACAGGTCACCTGGTGTGGTCCCAGGCGGATCCAGGATCCACTGGCCAACAGGTACTCAGGACTCATGTCCCTCAGAAAGTGGCCAAGGGGCCCTCCAGACAGGATTCATGGAAGTGAGGGAAGGAAGTGGGGAGGCGACCAGAAAGGGGAACAGATACCAGGCTGGGCCGAAGGCCCGGTAGATCTGGTGTCATCTTCGCTGTAAGCAGCTCAGGGGATCCCAGGAGAAAAGGACCGGGGAAGGGGAGGGGAAGTGGGCGGGTCCAGCACTAGGCGGGACAAAGCCAATCCTGGCCCCAGGAAGCCGGCAGAAGAAACTATCTCCGTCTGGCCCCCTGCAAACCACACCCCCACCATGGGGGTGCAGAGGCCAGGAAACTGCTTCTGGGGTGCCCATGTGCCAATTTTGCATGTCATCCAGGCAACCTGAGGCCCCAGGAAGTTGCGACCCTAAGCAGTAAAGGAAGAGAGAGGGACCATTGATTCTAGACGGCGGTCAGCCGTCCTTAGCATTTTCAAAGTGTTCGAAATGCCAGGTCCCAATAAAAGTGTTTGTCAGCGGGTCCAAAACAGTCTCAGAAAGGACTCCTCCTCCTCCCCCTACCCCAGCTCCAGCACAGTGCCCAAGGGGCTCATTCTGAGGGGGAGGGACGCTTGGTTATGGGGTGAGGTTCCAAGCTTTGGAACAGATCCTGGGTGAGGAACTACGTCCTATGTCCGTCCAAGGGGGGACATGTAACCCTGTCGCCATTTTGCGGACAGAGGAGAGGAGGGAGGGGTGTGAGAAAAGGGGACACCCCTTAGCATTCAATCAGCTTATTTCCCCTTTTAGGGCCTCCCTGTGGGGCTGGCTCCCACCTCCCGCCACCTAGTTCCACTTAGCCAGGAGCAGGTCGCAGTGGAGGCAACCGCTGCCAGGTCACCAGCCCGCCAGGGACTCAGCTGCTGCACTAGCTCGGCGGTGGCGAGCCGGAGACATAGGCGGTCCTAACCGGCTTTGTTCACGTGGTCTCAGCTCCCGCCCTGGGGGAGGCAGAGGCCGCGGCCAGGGTCGCCTTGGTGTGTGTGGAGGGGGGGGGGCGCTCGCTGAGCCGGGAGCCTGCCAGACCCCGCCCAACGCTAGGGTACTGGGGAGCGCACGTGTGCACACTGGTGGCGATAGTCGGCGCACGGGCGCACCCACCCACCCCCCACCCCAACGTCGGGTGAATACTTGCCAAATACCTGGCCTGGCTGTGCTACTGTAAGTATCTGGAGCTATCTAGAGGGTTGGGAGCTGGAGTTAACTTGGGGGAGTTGCAGGAGAGTCCCCGCACAGCCCCAGGCTACTTGACCGCTGGGAGGAGAAGGGTCAGGTGGGTGGGGACCACTCAGGAAGGGCCCTAAGGGCTTGGCTGTGGACTTGACCCTCTGACTCAGGCGGGGCTGGGGTGAGCTGGGGACAACTCCGGAGCCTCTAAAATATGGAGGTTGTGACATCCTATGAACTTGTTCCAGGAGCGGAGTGGCCAGCAGAGGGGGACCTGAAGGTGTAGCTTCCATCAGCCTCACCCTGCCTGAGTCTGACCTCCTTGGGGAGGGCTGGACTGCTGTGAAGGCAGGCTGGACCTCCACCTTGGCTGGGAGTAGATGGTGAAGTCCAAACCTCGGCTTGCTACCCCTTCCCTGTGGAGCATCACCCCTGCGGCGGGCCCCCTAACTCTGATGGTGGTCTCCCCATGTTTCTCCTTCCCCAACACGCAGCTGTGAGCTAGGTTCCTAAAATGTCACAGCCTGAGTTTGGTATGCAGTGGGTGCCTAGTGCTTACTTAACTGTGGGAAAGTCTATAGGCCTGGACTCCCACTATCTGCCCACGTACGGAATAGGACAACGGGCTAGTGAGGCGCCTCTTGCCACCACAGGGACCTTAACCCTAACCTGAGTTAGATCCCCAGGACCAATATGGTGGGAGAGAATCAACTCTCCAAGATGTCCCCCGACCTTCACATATGCACCACGACACACACATATGACCCATATACCACACAGGCACGCACGCACACATGCACGCACGCACAAGCACACAGCAAATAAACAAACCATTAAACCAGGGGTGGCAGCGGCAGAGTTCGCCTTTAATCCTGGCTGAGGCAGGCGGATCTCTGACTTTGAGACCAGCCTGGTCTACTGAGTGAGTTTCATGCTAGTCAGGGCTACTGGGATAAAACTGTGTCTCAAAGCCAGGCAGTGGTGGTGCACATCTTTAATCCCAGCACTCATGAGGCAGAGGCAGGAGGATCTCTCTGAGTTTGAGGCCAGCCTCGTCTACTGAGCAGTTCCAGGGCAGGCGGGGCTGCTACACAGGGAATAAATAAATTCTCCAATTAAAGGGTGGCAGCAGGGCCTGGCATCCCCTTCTCCCTCCCAGAGGGCCAGGATGTCTAACTACTCCCCACCTCTCGGGAGCTCTTGAGACTGGGAAGTAAGGACGTCACCCCACGACACACACCAACCCACCCCTCCAAAGGGCAGCCAGGCCTCTGGCTGGTATCACTTGCCAACTCCCACCCCATCTGGGCTGCTTTTATCAGAAGCCTGGGTGGGGGTGTGGTTATCACCCCCAGCAATGTAGCCAGCCCCAGCTGCTGTGTACTCGAAGGAGGAGTTGAGTTGAGGATTTGAGTAGGCTAGCAATCCCCAAAGGCCACCTGAACCCTTTTCTACAGGGCTTCAAATCACACTGGGAATCTTGCCCCTCTGCCTGCATGTGACCAGGCTCCTTCCCATTTCAGGCCTCAGTTTCCCTATCTGTCTCTCCTCTTGGAAATAGCTTCAGACAAATTAGAACCGCTTCTAGGACTGACTGCAAAGCTAGGGGTGGCCCTAGCCTCTTGGCACCCCACCCCCTCAGACACCGCCTGACTCTTCCATCCTAAGCCCTCCTCTATAAAGAGAAAGGCAAGTCAGCCGAGACACCCCAACCTTCAGTAGCCCTCAAAATCCCAGTCCTAGGGCTGCTAGCCTGCTGTTCCCACGCCAGCCACACTGTTCCCAGCCCCGCCCAGCTACACGGTTATGGATAAGCAAATCCCCACCTTCAGACTTCACGGTTAGTGGGCACAGGGACAGAAGACGCCCAGTGACCCTGCACAATCCCAGTAACCATAAACACTAACATTTTTTCAGACGTATGTAATGTTTTACATTACTGTGGAGGTCGGTCAGTGGCAATGGGTGGGCTTCCTTCAGTGATGATGGCCTCTGGGATGCAGCAGGCTCTGCAGTTAGCACCCCCACTACCCTATCGCTTCTCAGACCTAAAGAAGCAGATTTCCAAATAATATATTAGAGGTGACCAGAGGCCCTCCAGCAGATACTGGGCAGTATCTGGATACTGGGCTGTCCCAATTAGGGGGAGCCCATAGTTAAGGCCATCCTGCAGCACCCAGGACACCTTACTGAGAACAACCTGGACCCAGAGGGGTGAGAAGTCAGGTCTCTCAAGCTTCAGGGACCAGATCAAGGGACACCCCCCCCCAGGTCTAGGGAGAGAGGGTGCTAGAGATGGAGGGGGCTTGATGAGCAGAATCAGCAGCCAGCCGCTCCTCCCGCCCCCGCCCCAAGGCTGGCTCGCTTGCAGTATCCATGGCAACCACGTCAACATCTCCCACAGCCTCTAAAGTCCTTCTCCACCCCAAGCAGGAGCTGGGGTAACTGTGACGTTCAGGAGTGCCAAGCTCTGCCTACTGCCTATAGTCCCTTGGATGGGGGTGTTCTGTAAACCCCTAAGTACAACAGGGCGGGCATAACGGGGCCCTTCGCCCTGTTCTGTCTGTCGGGATCCAGTCTCAAGGCAGGCATGAGTGGGTGTCTGGAGACGCAGCTCCCCCTCCAAGTGCACAGCCTTGGGGCATGGCTCTGCCTCTGCAGGGGACCAGATCTATCTATCCCTGCTCTGCAGCAGAGGTGAGTCCCACGGCCTTGGGACGGGTCCTGTGCCAGCTTCCCCTGTGGTGTACAAGAAACAAATCCCCTTCCACGGAAGAGGCTGGTTTAGTCAGAGGTGGCTCTTGCTTGTAATCAGGAGAAAGCTGAAGCAGGAGGACTGCCTCAAGTTTCAAAGCCAGGCTGGTCTACAGAGCGAGAACTTGTCTCAAAAAAAAAAAAAAAAAAAAAAGCCGGGCGGTGGTGGCGCACGCCTTTAATCCTAGCAC
>NW_026068096.1:1221598-1226944 GCF_014885135.2 Alexandromys fortis | reverse complement strand
AAAAAAAAAAAAAAAAAAAAAAAAAAAAAAAAAAAAAAAAAAACGAGGCTTTTAAATCAACTGTATGGTTTCAAGTATGGTGGCCCACGCCTTTAATCCCAGCCTTCAGGAAGCAGGATCAGGTGGAGCTCTGTGAGTTTGAGGCCAGCCTGGTCTACAGAGCAGCTCCAGGACAGTAAGGGTTACATTAAAATAGACAGGAGTCTATCAAAACAATCGTTTAAATTAACTATATAGCAACACTCAAGTCTATGTGATCCCTAGACACCCCCAAAATGACATTAAGGTGCCTGGATTCAACATGGCTCTCCTGGTCACACAAATGGTTATTATATGGGGAATTTGGGGACATGAGACCCAGGAAGGGCATCGCATCCTCCCCCACCGTAAAAACTGCCTATAGTCATCCCGTGGACTTCACTTCTTGGGCCTCAGTTTTTCTGGCATATCAGACAACAGGATTGTCTCTTGATGTTCCTGGGGTGGGGGAATATGCTGGATTCCTCTTTCATAGACCCCAAGAAGCCAAGTTCTAGGAGCTAGGAAGAAAGAACACAGATGTCAGCCATGCAGCCCTGGCTCAGCCCATTACCATACAGCCAGGACACCCTGGACTGCAGTCTGTGGGAAAGAGAGGTCTTTCTCAAGAGTCAAGAGGAAAAAAAACACAAACAAAATCTACCTTGCTATAGCTTTGCCCCCTTGAAATGTGTAGCTGTACAACAGAGTGGGGAGCTGTCCGGCCCAAGTTCTGTCCATTTGCACACCAACATGGGGACTAAGGACAGCAGCTGAGGGACAGAGTGAGAGGAGGCACCATCCATGCCCACCCTCTCTGGCTCAGCAGACACCAAAGATGGCGCCTCCATCCCACTACCTACCCTGAATATGCCTGGAGCCACCCACACAGCTACGGAGGCTGAGACTCTCTCCCAGTGTGACCACAACGGGAGCCCCTGGACCAAGTTCTCTTTGGGTGCCCCGTTGCCCACATCAAGAGCGGGGCAGCCTGTATCTTTTCTGTAGACAAGAGATGGCAGACCAAAGTCAGGTAAGTTAGGCGAATGACAGAGGCGGGTCGCCCTACCCCCGGAAAGCTGCAAAACTGTTCATTCGACCACCGCTAAAGAGGTGGGTTTTCAAATCCTAGTGCACATTCCCAGCTAAAATGGATAAAGCCTTGGGGCGACCAGGACGGGGGAACATCCAGTGCCTAGCAAAAGGTTTCCCCTAACCAATCCCGAGGGACTGGACTTCCCAGAAACCCTGGTGTGGCTAAGTCTCGCTGCCCACCTTGGACTTTGCGCAGATCCATCACAGGTGTGTGAAGAGCGCAAACACGGGGTTGGGGTGGAGATTTTAATTTCCAGTTTTCCATTGGACTGAAGACCCAAGCCCCTAACTTCAGGTCCAGACCGCGGCCTCCCTCCGCCACAAGTACACAGAATGGAAAGGAAACCACCCCTCACCCCCACCACCTCCTGGCCCGGCGCCAGGTACTTCGCCGCCCTCCAGAGGGAATCCGCGCAGATACCCCGGAGGCAGTGACCAGGATCCTCCCACCCTCTTTACAGATAAGGAAACTGAGGCTGGGGGTGGGGGAGACCGAGGATGAACTACGGAACCGGATGTTCTGACCACCGAGCGCAAGAGACCATGAGCGCTGAGAAACAGGACAAGAACACGAAGCTGGATTGAAGGGGTGAGAAGCTGGGGGACACGACTGCGCGAGGTGGCCGTGCCGGGGTGGATCCCGAACAGCCACCAGGGCCGCCCTCCGCGCGCAGCCCGACCGCGTGGCCGCCACGCCCCCTGCGTGCGCCCCACCCACCATGTCCCCGCCTTCCCGGTCGGCGGGGTGGCTGAGGGCCGGGCGCGCCCCCCTCCCCGCCCCCCACGCGCCACGCAGTTTCGGGGTTCCCAGCGAGGTGGGGGAAGAGGGCTTCCCGAGAGCGCTCCAAGGCTCCGCCTGAACCCTACGAGGGCTAGGAACGTGGGGTTTACCTGTGTGCGTCCGCAGGTGTGACTTGAGGTGCGAAGACTTGTAATAGGCTTTGGCGCAGCCAGGGAAGGGGCAGCGGTGGCTCTTGGCGGCGCCGGGGGCGCGGCCCGAAGACGGCGACGAAGCGGCCGAGGAGGAGACCGGAGAGGTGCCCCCCGCGGTGCTGGCTGCGGTGGCGACTCCGGGCCCGCCTCGCAGATCAGCCAGGATGCTGGCGGCCAGCAGGTGGGGCGCAGCAGTGGCGCCTCCCGGCCCCGGAACGGTGGCTGGCGGTGGCGGTGCCCCAGGGGTCCCCGGCGGCGTGGCCTCACGGCGCGTGGCGCGCACATCCAGGCCGGCTGTGGGGCCCGTGCCCTCGGGGCCGGGTCGCCCGCGATGCACCACGGCTCCAGAGGAGATGGCCATGAGAACGTCGGCGGCGAAGTAATCCACGCACGCCACGGCCGCCGACATGCCGGGCAAGGACGCGCGGGCGCGGGATCGGCGGCGGGAGAGAAGCGGAGGCGGCAGGAGCTGCGCCCGTCCGGCCGGCTGCGGCTGCTGAAGTGCAGGAGGCGGAGGAGGAGAGGGAGGAGGCGGCCCCGGCGCGCCGCCGCCACCCGCGCTCAGCCCCGCCCCACCCCGCCTGACGCGCCTTGACGCACCGGAGCCCGCGGGGGCGGCCGCGGCCCGCCCCGCCCGGAGGACGCCCCCTCGGGGCTCAGTGGCCACGCCCTCCCACCGCGGTCACGCCCCCTCCTGCCGCGCCCTCCACCATCCGGAGAGTCGCGCGCCACCGGGGGTGGGCGGAGCTCACTCTGCCCGCTGCCGGTCCTTCCCCACTTCCACACCCTTGTGCGCTGGCAAAGCACCCGGCGACCCCCAGCACCCTAGATCGTGCGCTCTCCACACGAGAAAAAGCCAAACGGAGAGAAACCCTGCCCGCGACCTGATTTGCACTACCCCCACCGGTGCCCTTTCCGGATTGCCACCTCCCCACGAGCTGAGAGTTACGCCCACTCGGCGACACGCCCACAAGCCCTACCCCAGTCTCGGATGCCCCACCTCCCTCCCCAGTGCGCGCCACGCCTCCTCCGGGTCCGCGCTCCTTCTCGCGGACGCGCCCACCACGCTGTGCCGGGTGCGCAGACGCCGGGAGTCCTCCCCTCTCCAACTTGTCCCTCCCCCACACACAAGCACTGGGGCGCGCCCCTGTCCGCGAAGGGGAGGGGACGGCAGGGATCCGCACGTGGCCAGGGTGGGGGTGCAGAAGCCCGCGTCCCCGCCCCCGGGCCACGTGCGCGACCTTCCCCCCCCCCCTTCCTCGCCCTGGCGCCTGGCAGGAACCCGGCAGCCCTGATTCCCCACTTCTGGGGTCCCCAATGCCATGCATGTCTTGGGATATAAATATTCCGGCGGTGAGACTTTGGAACGTACGGTGGTGCCCTACACCCCACTTGGCCGAGCGAATCTGTAGAGTTCGTTTTTGCGCACGGAGATTCGGGAATAATCGGAATGGCAAAAGTGAGCGGGGCTGCAGTAAAAAGGTCTGTCTCGGTCACCCGCTCGAAGCTAGGGACACCGGAGTTCCGGGCGTTCCTTCCCTTCCCCGGTTGGGGGCCTTTGAGACTGGAGCAGGGAAAGTGCAGCTAGCTGATGGAGTGATTGGAAACTCGCGTGGATGATTCGGCCAAGTTGTGGTCCCCTAAAAGCCCCAGGCCCCAGTCGCCCGGTGCGCGGAAGTCGGCGCCCAGGCTCCCGCCCCTTCCTAACTCCCGCCTGGTTGTGGAGGCCATGCAGTGGCCCGGACGGCCTCCAGGGGGCGAAGCACGCTAGCCGACAGCAGTCTGTCTGTCAAGGCTCTTCACGGTTGTTCCCAGCAAAGGCTAGACGGTGGCAGTGATCCTGAGTGTCATCTCTACCTTCCCCACATTGCACCCCCAGCTGACTTCCCCAGGTTCTACCTCTCTGCCCTCGGGTCGGCCATGTTTCCCCAAGAACCCTCTGTACTTGGTGGTGACACCTATGTTCCTCAATGACTGAAGTTGGATACTCTGCTGGGGGGGAGGGGGCAGCAATACTCTGACTGGACAGGAGTGGGCCAGGAGGACACACCCGCGTTTCTTCCTCAGGCTTGCACTCCAACAACCAGAACCATGTAGGTCCTGGCCCAGCTTCTGTGTCTTCGAAGGTAAGGGCGGTATCCTTCCTGCAGGAATTCGTTGCCCTCCCTCCGCACCCTTGCACCCACCCTTGGCATCCCCAGACACACACACACACACACACACACACACACACACACCTGAAGAGAGGAGCCATGAACAGCCCTTTGCTGAGAACTACAGCCAGGATGAATGAAGATTAGCGCAACCCTTGGCTCAAGAGGTCACACCTAACAGCCAGCCCCACAGTGATAAGTTTTGTATCTGGTGGTGCCACTTAGCATGCCCCAACCATATATCCTTAGACCCCAGTAGTGATCCACCACCCGGAGCAGCCCCGGGCGGGTGCTCATACACAACTCCTGCATATTCTCCTTGCATCCCAGCCCCCCCCTCGAGTCAGTTTGATACTATGTGTCAAACTATGGAATCTGCGGCTGACCCAGGAGGGGCCTTACCTTACAGATGGTACTGTCAAAGCTGGAACCCTGTGCACACAATTCTGGCGCTGAGGGTTCTGGGAAACTACCCAGCTCGCTCCCACGAGGCCTGACCGGTGAGAATCACCTTCCTCCTTCTGTGATAGTACCCCTGGGGCTCAAGCACAGGTCCCTGGGGCTTCATGGGTGATTTTTATCTCCAGACAGGATCTAGGTGGACCACTGGTCTGAGCTACTGTGACTACCCAGTTATCTATATGTATTTTAAGGCTTTTTTGATATGGAGTTTCTCTGTGTAGCCCACAATTGGCTGTCCTGGAACCCACTGTGTAGACCAGGCTGGCCTCAGACTCACAAGAGATGCACTTGCCCCTGTGTCCCAAGTGAAGGGATTAAGGTGTGACCACCACAGCAGGGCTCAAAGGTGAACTAGTAAGCACCCTGTTGAGCATTCTGGGTTCCATTTTGAGGGACAGGATGGACCCCAGACGTCTGTCACCTCCTGGAGTCTCACAATGTGCCTGCTTTGCCTGTTCTGAGCTGTACACAGACTTGGGACAGGTAAGACAAAGCACAGACCCAGGTCATTGCTGCTTCCAAGCCCCGTGGCTGAGGAAGGTTGATGCCAAACGCTCCAGCACCCAGACAGCCACTTCCTAAGACTGGCTTGATCCATGGCAACATCCAGCAAAGTGGAAATGCTCTTTGTTTCTTTCTTTTTTTCTTTTTCTTTCTTTCTTTCTTTTTTTTTTTTTTTTTTTTT
>NW_026068096.1:1208608-1221479 GCF_014885135.2 Alexandromys fortis | reverse complement strand
TTTTCGAGACAGGGTTTCTCCATAGCTTTTTGGTTCCTGTCCTAGAACTAGCTCTTGTAGACCAGGCTGGTCTCTGGTCTCGAACTCACAGAGATCCGCCTACCTCTGCCTCCCAAGTGCTGGGATTAAAGGCGTGCGTCACCACCGCCCGGCCATGCTCTTTGTTTCTGTTTGTTTGGAGGGTTGTTTTTAATTATCTGGGCATGTAGTACATTCCTTTAATCCTAACACTCCCAGGTGAAGGCTGGACATCAGGAGATTATTCTAGTGTATACAGTCAATTCCAGACCAGCCTGGGTTTTGTAAAATCCGGTTTAAAATACCAGTACTGAGGCCAGGCGGGTGGCACAGGCTTTTAATCCCAGCACTTGGGAGGTAGAGGCAGGCAGATCTGTGAGTGAGAAGCAAGCCTGGGCTACAGATAGAGAATTCAAGGATAGTCAGGGCTACACAGAGAAAGGCTGTTCCAAAAACCAATAAAATAAAATTGCAGCATTGAGAAGCAAAAATTAAAAATGAACAAATCTGAATCACAAACATATACCATCTCTGTGGACCCTCAGCCAAAAGTAGCCATGCGCCTAACACATCCTTGTCCACTGTATACCCTAGTAAGGGAGGTAACTGTCAGAGACCTATTCCAAGTCCAAAGAGATGATGCGTTCAGGAGAAATCCGAACCCCAAGGCAGGCATTGGCCTTTCTTGCCCTCACGTGGGTCCGGCTGCTGTCCACAGAGAGCCCTCAAGACTAGAGAGGCCAGAACGACCTGAACGTCAGGCGTGGGAAGGTTCGTGTCCCTGCTCGATGGGTACATCTAGGGCACATCTGATCCTGTATTCTCAACTCTTTGGGGGCCACTAAGTCACTTAGGAGGTAAGCCATGTATCGGGAGCTTGAGGTGACGGCAGGACCTTGTGGCCATGTACTGGACTGGGAGACCACTGCAACTGGGGTGTGAATCAATGTGGCTGGGAAATTCACAAGATGGAGAGCTAAGGTAGACCCTGTCCCCAGGTGGCTTCCTGGGGTCGACAGTGGCCTCTGGGAAAGGGGTGTATGTAAAAATGAGCAAGACCCTCAGACGTAAAGACAGCCACAGACAATAACCTAGAAGCTGGAGTCACTGTCCAGTCCGAAGTCCCCAAGGCTCCCATCCACACTCTCCATACTCCCTACAAGGTTCTGGCTGCTACACTCTGCATCTTGTGGGGAACGCACACACGCCCCAGAGGCCTGTGGTTGCTGCTGACAGAGACACGGGGTCGGCGACTGAGCTGTGATGTGGGAGCCCCAAGTCCTCATTTAATATCAGAGGATCCAACAGCAGGAGCCAAAGGGAAGTTAGGATTGTTACTTAACATAACAGTTTCATCAGAATTTTATCTCTGGATGTGAGCGATTTGCATTCATTTCTTTTTTTTTTAAAGATTTATTTATTGCCTTTAATCCCAGCACTCGGGAGGCAGAGGCAGGCGGATCTCTGAGTTCGAGGCCAGCCTGGTCTGCAAGAGCTAGTTCCAGGACAGGCTTCAAAGCCACAGAGAAATCCTGTCTCAAAAAAAAAAAAAAGATTTATTATGTTTACAACATTCTGCCTCCATGTATGCCCGCACGCCAGAGGAGGGCGCCAGATCTCATTACAGATGGTTGTGAGCCACCATGTAGTTGCTGGGAATTGAACTCAGGACCTCTGGAAGAGCAGCCAATGCGCTTAACCTCTGAGCCATCTCTCCAGCACCCTGCATTCATTTCTTGTTTGCTTTTGCAGCTGCTCACAGGGCATACTAGGTGGGGCTCCACCCTGACCACGCCCCCAGCCCTCACTGGGGGGATTCTAGGCGGGGCTCCATCCTGACCACGCCCCTAACCCCTTCACTGAGGATTCTGGGCGGGGCTCCATCCTGACCACGCCCCCATCCCTAAAAAAGATTATCAGAATGAAAGGGGATCTTTTGCTGTTCATGAGAAAAAAGAAAGCCCGAGCACTGAGGGGAGACAGGACCTGAGAGTATGAGAAGGAGTTCCTACAACTTGAGTTGCCAGGCAGTGGTGGCGCACGCCTTTAATCCCAGCACTCGCGAGGCAGAGGCAGACGGATCTCTGTGACTTCGAGGCCAGCCTGGTCTACAGAGTGAGTTCCAGGACAGGCTCCAAAGCTACAGAGAAACCCTGTCTCGAATATCAAAAAAAAAAAAAGAAAAAGAAAAGCTGGTTGTTTATGTGTGCAGGCAACCCTAGCAAAACCCTGTCTTGTAAAAACGGGGGGGGGGGGGGCAGACTTTAGTTTCTGCAACACAGTGAGATGGGTAGAGGTCTAGAATCCTCCTATGAGCTATGTAGGGAGGTTGGGGCATGTGGATAACAACCGTCAGGCCAACCTGGTCTACATGGCAGTTCCAGCACAGCTAGGGTTACACAGCAAGATCTTGTCGCAAAGAGACAAGATTGGGGGCACCCTAGAGACACTGCTCAGGGGTTAAGGTACTTGCTGGTCTTTCCAGGGGATCCGAGCTCAGTTTCCAAACCCCATAGTAGGCGGCCACAATCACCTGCAACTCTTACTCCAGAGGACCTGACCTCTTCCAGCCTCAGGCCCCTGTTCACACATAGGATTTGCTTATACAGACACATATTAACTTGTGTAAAAGAGGAAACTGCCCCAATTGTAGAAGAAAACAAAGTATCTTATGCACTTGAAAGTTCAGGTAATGTTTCAGTTCAGGTAATGTTTCCTTATATGTCTGACTTGCGAGATAAAGCTGGGCAGTGGTGGCACATGCCTTTATTCCTAACTCTTGGATCACGGTGGGTTCCGTATCACCCCATGGGAGGCAGGCACATCTCTGTGACTGAGACCAGCCTGGTCTACAGAGAGAGTTTCAAGACAGCCAGGGCTACACAGAGAAACCCTGTCTCAATAAAACAAAAAAATAAAGGCAGCTGGGCGGTGGTGGCACACGCCTTTAATCCCAGCACTTGGGAGGCAGAGGCAGGCAGATCTCTGTGAGTTCGAGACCAGCCTGGTCTACAAGAGCTAGTTCCAAGACAGGCTCCAAAACCACAGAGAAACTCTGTCTCGGGAAAAAAAAAAAAAAAGCAAGATAAATTACCAGATACATTGGTGGCACACGTCTTGTCATTCCAGCCTCAGGAAACAGGCCAGAGGATCAGGAATTTATGGTCAGCCTAGGCAACAGTGAGTTTGAGACGCTCTCAAAATGCCAAAATAAATTTTTAAAAATACAGATTTAAAACCACCACAAAGTCACTGGTCCACACCTCTAGTTGCTGCACTCTCAGGCGGAAGCAGGAGGGTCTCTGTCAGTTCCAGGAAAGAGCTTGTTTCAAAAAACAATGGGGGAGGGGGGGTCTAGCATGGTTCAGAGCAGCACCCATGTGGGGCAGCTCACAGCCACCTGGAACTCCAAAGGACCCAAGACCCTCTTCTTGCCTCCCTGGGCACCTGCCTACAGGCCAAGCACCCACACACTTAAATGATCTGTGTGTAGGAGCTCAGGGTCCACAGGCTTTGGATGCCCTGGAGCTAGAGTGACAGGAACTGAGCCGGGTCCTCTGCAAGAGCAACAAGTGCTCTTATCCACTGAGCCTTCTCTCCAGCCCCCCAGTTTCCTTAATGTATAAGATGCTTTAGCAAACAACAAAAGCAACTGGGTAGAAAAAGGCCGTAAAATACAGACTATTTAAATATACATCTTTATAATAAATGTACATTTATCCAACTTTTAAATAACTATAGTGACAGAGATGGCTATTACAAAACAGCATATGGAAGGAAGCATTTTAAAAGCTGGCTGGAGGGCCAGCCAGATGGCTCAGTGAGTGAGTAGAGACTTGCCTTCAAAACTCCACATGAGAACTGATTCCTGACAGTTGACCTCTGACCTCTGCACATGTTGGGGCACATGTGCCTCACCCGAAATAAATGTGGGGTTTTTTGTTGTTGTTTATTCATTTGAGATAGGGTTTCTCTGTGTAGCCCTGGCTGTCCTGGAACTAGCTCTGTAGACCAGGCTGGACTCGAACTCACAGAGATCCACCTGCCTCTGCCTCCAGAGTGCTGGGATTAAAGGTGTGTGCCGCCAAGCCCCAGCCTGGCTGGTTGTTTGCACTGGCTCTGGCTCCTATGCTGGCTATCAGGTCTCACTCCAGCAGGGGGGAGATCGAGGTCGTGGGGCTGCCTCTCGTTGGAGGCCAGTTACATGGCAAATTTCAGTCTGCCAGGCTAAACACAGAGATTCTATCTCAAAACAAAAGGGGGAGCTGTGAGGAGTTCTCTTCTGGTGTGCCCTGCACCAGAATCCAAGTGTGGCAGGCCTCAGGGTCAGTTCAAGATCACAGCGAGCTACAGAGTAAGACCATGACTCAAAAAGCAGAAAGAGGGTTGGGCCACAGCTCAGCAGGTAGAACGTTCTCCCCCACAGGGAGAACCTGGTTCCAGCACCCAGGAAACCAGACTTTGTGGCCAGCAAAAGCTGGGCTTGAGAAGGTCTCACTCGCTCTGTACCCTGTGCTTCCCTCAATATTGGTGGCAATCCTCCTGCCTCAGTCTGATTCCAGGATGAGCAGCTGGGGACGAGGCTTGCTAACTGTGTGCATTCTGGGCTCGGGGCAGCTGCTTTTTCCCCAGCTGTGCCAGGGTCACAGGAGACTTAGTCCTGGGGCAGCCTGGGTTCTCAATTCAGCATTTCAGGGGTGGAAAGGAAGAAGCGGGAGAGACACAACTCTGCAGCAGGTAATGGGGAGGAGGTAGTCGTGGTGGGGAAACAAGTGGTTGGACTGCAGACAGGGATCTGGTAAGGGCGTGGGTAACCTGAGGTCGGAGAGGAGTGGCTAGGCAGTCAGGGATGCTCCACTCCGATTTGGGGAAGCTTTCAAGGGTCATGGACTTGGGAGTGAAAACCAAACGTCACTTCTGCTACAGCCACACCCCACATATTCCAGCCCCCAAATGTACCTTGCGGCATCAGGAGTCAGTTCAGAGTGCTGGCCTCCTGCAGACAAGCCCTTCCTCCCCCGAGGGATCCTACTGCTCGAAGAGTCCCTAGCTAGGGCTGCCCTGCAGTCCTGAGGAGATCACCTCAGCTTCTTTGGCACAGTACATGGCCTGGCCCTGGGGTCTACTGGGCCTGTCATCTCCGCATCTGAAGTAGGAGCTTATGCTCTGTCCACAGTGGGGGTGGGGACTCCTGCAGAGCAAGGCACTGCCCTTCAGTCTGGGTGCAGGCTAGCAGGGAGGACCTGACATCTTCCTAACAGCCCCGCACCCGTCTGGTCCTTGCGATCTCCCAGCCCCAGGAAGGCGCACTGGAGCCATGAAGAAGCCAGGGCAACCCTAAAATCTTAAACCTTTAATTAGTTTCCCTCTTTCCTTCTCTTTGCATCCACGAGGAAAAGAGGGACCTCCTTCACCTGCACATGGCTCGTGGCCTGTGGGGTACCGGGAAGGGTCCTGAGCGCCGGGTCACATGCAGCCCCGGCAGGAGGCCCGTGTGCTGCTGAGGTCCCTGCGGCTTGGCTAGGTGCGTTGGCTGGGCAGCTCCTGGGAGATGAAGCGGCGCAGGCGCTCCAGGTACTGACTGTAGAGCTCAATGTCGTTGTGCCCGGCGCCCTCTACCCACAGTGGTTCCACGGCCTTTGGGCAGCGCTCATACAGTGCCAGGCCGTGTGAGAAGTCGATCACCTCATCCTCCGTGCCGTGGATGATGAGCACCGGTGATGTGATCTTCGACACCTTCTCGATGCTGAGAGAGAAGATGGTCAGGCTGGACCCGCACCCCTACCCCAGACCCCGCCCCCAGGACCCACTTGCCATGCTCACTTAGGGAAAGCATCGAAGCAGTAGGTCTTCTTGGTGTCAGGGAAGGCCACCCGCATGCCCGAGGTGAGAGGCGAGTGCAGGACCACTGCAGCGCACTCATAGCGTGATGCCAGGTCCACCGTGGGCACCGTGCCGATGCTCTGGCCATACAGGATGATGCTGTCCGGGCTGATGCCGTACCTGACCAACAGCAACGGCAGGGTCAGCAGGAGGCCTGGAGGAGGGCAGCTCCCAGGGCCCTGCCAAGCCGCAGCTCCCCTTTGACAGTGCCTGAGTGAGCAGGCTGGGGACCTAAGAGTCCAGACCCAAAGTTCTGGTTCCCTCCTGCCCCCAGAGAGAAAGCGGGTCTGTCTCTTCCCATCGCTGATTCTCCACAAGCTTTGGTTCTGGGAATTTAGAAGACTGTGTCCCCGGATGGCTCGGCCCAGTTTAGGGTCCCCTGAGTTCCCTGCTGCCAAAATAGAAGCTTGCACAACACAGGCAGTGCGACTGCGCAGGTCCTGGGAGCCAGTCCATTCCCAGCTACCCTGCAGGCCCCTCCTACCCCAGCAGGTTGCTGTGGTCACTTATTCTGGCTGAGCTGGCCTAGCGCCGCCCTGACTGCTGCCCCAGTCAGAATTCCCACCTGTCTGTCCACAGGCCCCTCCCCTGATCCCAGGCAGGAGCTGGACCACCTGGGGGCAACCTATACTGCCCATGTGTGCTGACCAAGACCCCCAGTTCTGCCTGCTCAGCACTAGGCACAGCTCAGGCCTAAGATCCCCTCACCACGGGGGGCAGCCCCTCCAGAAGTCACCCCACCTCCCCTGAGGCTTAGCTATGGTGCTGGCAGAGGCCCCTGAAAGCCAGTGCCATGGTGGGGCAAATGGAGAGAGCTAAGAACACACAGAGCACTCTCCAGGCTGGACGGTGTCCACAGGGGGAAGCCAGCCCAGTGATACCTACTATCTCCAGGGCAACCAGGGTCCCCACTTCCCCAGGGCTGTCAGAATCCCAGTACCACATGGGACCTCATGGCAAGGTTGGGGACCTCCAGAACTAGAGACGACTAGCCTCTTCTAACCCCCTGCAAGGGCTCTGCTAGGTGACGGAGAAAAAGGAGCCTTCGTGAGAGGGGTGAGATTGGGATGACTGGGATGTACGGTGTGACAGAGGAATGCAGGCTGGCAGTCTATACCTGTGACTGCTGTCACCTGGGCACCCTCTGGTCCAGCTGCCCCAGAGCGAGCTGAGCTGACAACACGGAGTCCTAAGGTCTCCTAGCCCTTGGGCTACCAGGTCCCTCAACAGCCATCTCCTGGACCCAGTGGACAGCAAGGATCAAGAAAGCTGTCTTCTGGGCCACAGGTGCCTATCCCACTGATCCCACCCCTGCCTCAAGGGGCCAGAGCCCTCACCTGGTACGAAGGGCCTGCCAGGCCGCATCAATGTCGGCATAGAGGTTCTTCTCCGAGGGCCGGCCAGAGCTGATCCCATAGCCAGAGTAGTCATAGGAGAAGATGTTGCAGCCGATGCGTGTGCCCAGGCCAACATAGAAGCTGCACATCTGGCCCAGGTCCACTGCATTGCCATGCGAGAAGAGAACTGTATACCTGGTGGTCGGGGAAGAGGGGCATGGGCACAGACAGGCTGACCATCTGTGCTGGTAGCCAACAGCACTCACTGTCCCATCTGCTCAGCTGCTAGACTCCCAGAATGGAGGCAGTATTGGGTGGGAACAGCCTTCCAAGGCCAGTTAATCCTGCACCCCTGGGTGTCATCAGCCAGCGGGCCTGAGGCTGCCCATCTACAGGGGACACAGAGGGACCCACAATGAGTTCAATCTTTAACAGGAGGGCGATGGCCGTCTCCCTAGTGGCATGAACACTCCACGGTGCTGGAAACTGCACCAAGGAAGAGCCTGTTCCCATGCACTCCACGAGTGCACACTCTTGCTAGGGGAGGACAGGGACCCAACCTGGCCACTAGCCAACTCTTAAGGGCCATCCTGTTCCCAATTGGCCTCTGCCCAACCCTGACAGGACTATAACAAAACAGGGCCTGCACCAGGTCAAGGCCATGCACCTGGGTGGCCCTGCCCCTGAAGCTTCCTGAAGCACCTGCCCGGCTCCTCAGTAAAGGACTTGCCCTTTGGACTTCAGACTCCAGCTGAGATGTCACCCCCGACACACACCTCACCCTCTGCTGGGGACCAGAAAGCATGAACCCAAGAGCAGGCTCTTCTGTCCTTTACAAGAGGGGTAAGATGGGCATGCACCCCCGGGGAGAGCCCTGGGACCCCTCAGCTCACCTGGCACTAGGTACGCAGCGCACATACATGCAGGCGACGCGGTTGGCGCGCGCGCTCTTGGTCAGGAAAACCTCGATGGTGTCCAGCTCGCGCTGGCCGTACTGGAAGTCAGCGCGCTCAGTCAGGTGGATCTTCCAGCGCCCTGGGGTGGCCGCTGAGGTCCGCAGGGGACCCAAGGGGGCAGCGCCAGCCCCGCCGGGCCCCGGCTCGGGTTCAGGTACCAGCGAGTAGGTGGGCTCAGGAGGCAGGAAGGCGAGCTTGGCGGCGATGCGGCCCGGGCAGGGCGGGCAGCAGAAGAGGCAACAGAGCTCGCTCACCGACAGGCCGTTCATGGCGGGCACCGGGCCCGCGCCGGGCCAGGGGAGGGGCAGGGGTGCTCCGAGACGCAGGAAGCGGGCGGCCAGGCTCGCGGGCCGCACACCTCAGTCCAGTTAGGAGGCCGCAGCCCGGCCCCATCGCGGTCCAAGGCGAGCCCCCGGGAGCCTCGCAGCCACAGGTCTCCATGTCGTACAGTGGGACACCCTGTAGGGGACACCAAGATATGGGTTCCCTCTAGGAAGCTAGGGTGGAACTAGGTGCTAGCCCGTGCCAGGCAAAGAGGAAGGCATGTCCCCATATCCACGGGCTAGCTTGTTCCTCTTTGTCTGCCCACAGCCCTAGCTCACCCCACAGCCTCTCCTGGCCTCTGATGCACAACTCTGCGGTGTATGTCCCCAGCATCTGCCATTCCACTACCCCATGGCCTATGTCCGGACTGTCTTCCTGCCTAGCAGTGTCTCCCTCAGTCCTTTTCTTTATTTATTTATTTATTTTTATTTCATGTACGCTGGTGTTTTGTCATGGTGTCCAGTTCCCTGGAACTGGAGTTGCAGACAGCTGTGAGCTGCCATGTGGGTGCTGGAAATTGAACCCTGGACCTCTCTCTCAAAAAGCAGTCAGTGTTCTTCATCGCTGAGCCAGCTCTCCAGCCCCACCCCCTCAGTCCTTTAAGGAGTTCTATCCTCCAGGAACAGGTGACAAGGCAGCCCAGCCCCGGGCTTGAGAGGAGACCCAAAGGCTCCCATGCAAGGGGGGGGGGGGGGACGCCACAGGGCCTCGGGGCATAGAGACAGAACCCAGGGGAGGAAACAGACACAAAGACCGGGAACAAGGACAGGATGCGTCTCAGAGGCAGGGCCCCATTGGCTGGGACAATGGTTTGTCCTGGTGCTTGAAGCCAGGTGGGTCTCCCTGGGGTCAGGGCAGCTGAGGCCTCCTGCAGCTGCAGCCTCAGGGTTGAGTCACCCAACCTCCTGGGTCTGCGATCCTTGCAACTACTAATGTGCACACTGCTTGCCTCAGAGGCAGCCGGTGACAGGTGGGAGTTAGAGAGGGGACAGGGCCTGACTCCAGGGGAAACGCAGGTGCTCCATTTCTGCAGGACACCCTGAAATAAGTTCAGCTGACACCAAAGCCATGACCACTGTGTGCAGAGCTGCCCAACAGACAAAGACCTTTCCAGAATAGTCCGCCACTAATCATGCCTACCATCTCTCACTGCCAGGGAGGAAGCAGGAGACATCACAGTTCAACTTTAACAAGAGGATATCCATGGGTTTTAGGTCACAGCATATAAACCCGCAGGACAGATGGACACAGAACACTCAGGCAGCTGTGGGCTCACAGACACATTTCTGCTCCCTGTGTACCTGAGGTGTGCAGCCTGGGGCTGGGTAGAAGTCCCAGTCCATGCCAGTGCAGGAGCACACAGAGAAAAGAGAGAAGAGCCAGAGCAGGGACAAAGGTGTCAAAAAATCCCCAGTTCCCAGCAGGCTGCCGTGGCGCTCGCCTTCAATCCCAGTACTAGGGAGGCAGACCTGTGAGTTCTAAGCCAGCCTGGTCCACAGAGTTCCAGGACAATCAGAACTAAACAGAAACCCAGTCTTGGGAAGAAAAAAAAAAAAGTCCCCAGCTCCCATGTGGCAATTCTCAGATGCAGGTGAGGCTGTCTCTAAGAGATTATGAGGCCATGCCTACACATCTATAACCAGGAACACTCCTAGCATGGAATGGGTGGAGACTGGGGACTCTGTCCAGGACCCTGAAGAGCCCTAGAAGGCAATGATCCTGCCCCAAACACCCACAGCTTTACAGTCCTTTATAGTCCAGGTCTCATCAGGGAACACCCTGTAACCCCCGTGGTTCCAGAGTTTGGAAGGATCTGCAGCCCAGGGAGAAAGAAGCCCTGACCATGCCGGAGAAGAACAAGGTGAAATAAAGCCCTACTATCAAGGCCAGAAAAGTGGGTGCTATCACGAACACTGCCCTCCAGTCCAATGGCTCCACCTGCCAGCCCACCTTTCCCCTACTGCACTCTAGCCTCCTTGACTGGGTCACAGCTCAGGCCCCATCATCCTTTGCCAGGCTGCTCCCCTAGCTACTATGACAGCTCCTTCTGCCGCACACACCCATCAAGTGACCTCCCTTTAGGGGTGTCCTCCTCCCTGTTCACAGACAACATCCCTAGGTACAGTTTATCCAGGTGCAACCTCTGGGGTGTCATCTTGCAGTACACTTGTAGACAAGTCAAACAATGGTAGGCCTCAGTCTCCCTCCTGAGCCCCCCACATGGCAAGGACCCCACATATTCACTTTTCTACAGTTAACCAGATCTCCACCCTGCAGGACACTCCATGCAGAGGGGGCCAGCAAGACCAACAACCACCTGCCTCACTCAACAACCATGTGTTGTGCAGCCAGAGAAAATAAGGAAGTTGTAGGAGAAAGACATAAGCCTCCAACATCTGCCAGTGTTATAATAGAGGGGACAGACAGCATGTGGGACCTCATTCACAGATGGGTGCCACTGGGGAGCGCAAGCCAAGATATTTAACTTAGTGCCACTCAAAACCCAGGTACTGTGATCACAAACATAAAACCTGGCCCCGGTGTTACCCGCAGCTAGTAAGTAAGTAAGTAAGTAAGTAAGTAAGTAAGTAAGTAAGTAAGGGCTTTAGGACGACCTACATATGCCTGCCTGCACCGGCATGCCTGACCCAGCCAATCAGGCTATGGAGGCAACCCCCCTAGAAGCAGCGCAAGCCGAAGACTGCAAGAATGTCGACGGACTGAGGGAGGTGGAACAGCAGGTAAAGGAACTTGCTACCAAGGCTGAAGATCAGAGCTGCATCATGGGGACCCACAGAGTGGGAGCCGACTCACTCCAGAAAGCTATCCTCTGGCCTCTGCGTGGGCGCACCATGGGAAAAGGGAAACAGTCAAGAGACACAGGATTGGAGAGGTAAACCCCGGCGGCGAAAGAGGGTTCCCGGGGGAGCAGGGACGGCTCAACTGCACCTTTGGGCTCTGTTGCAGGATGAGGACTTGATCGTGGGGGTGAGGGGGAAAGCTGGAGTCTTGGGCTGCATGAGGGAAGTCAGATGTGGGCCCCAGCTGTCAGGAAGAGACCAGACATAGGGCAGAGGTGGACGGGGAGTGTCAGCAGGGAGATGCAGGCGGAGGTGGTGTAGGATAAGGGCAGGTTCCGGAGCTGGCTCAGGGTCTGCGGCTGGGCCCGGGCGTTTCTTGGAGCAGAGCCGCGTCCTGAGGAGGTTAAGCGGTTGCTCTAGGATCGCTGCCCGAGGACAGAGGGACGCGAGGGACAGGGAGCGTACGCTGATCGTGCTGTCGTGCTGCCATCCTCGGAGGACGCAGAGGTGTCTCGGACGCAGGGCCCCAGCTCGCCTCGGCCCCGCTCCGCGAATCGCCGCCACTGCACGCCTTCACTCCCCGCCGCCGCACGCCCACACTCACCGCCGCCCGCGTCCGCCGGCTCCGGGGCCGCACTCCATGGCTCCCGGCTACCCGCCCCTGCGTCCGTCTGTCTGTCCCTCGGGACCGCGGCTGGGGTTCCTGCGCCGCCACCACCGCCGCTCCGCCGCGGGCGGAAGTGAGCTTCGACCTAACACCTCCCCGGAAGTGATGCGAGGGGGGGGGAACCGCGCAAGCCAGGAGTGTTTATGGGGGCGTGGCAAAGAGACCAGAAGCGGATTGGGTGGGAGGTGCATATTCCGGAGGCGGGGCCACGGGCGGGAGGAGACGGATTGAGTCCTGTGTAGAAGGCGGGGCCTGATTGGGTGGGGGCGTGGTCACCACTGAAGAGGCACCTGGCGGCCTGGGGGCGGGGCCTGAAATGTGGGCGGGTCCTAGTGGGCAAGATGCGTGGCCTTGGTAGGGTGTGGCTCTACTGGAGTGGAGCAGATCTGCCTAGAGGGGGCTTAAGCGGGGAGCAAAACTTGGTGCAGTGGGCAGGGTCTGCAGCCCCTGTTGGTTTTTTAAATCATTCCGCATTCCTGGAGAGGCGGATCGATCAAATCATTCTCTTTCAGGGTCTGGAGACAGAATCTGGAGGGGTGGTTCAGCGTTTAAGAACACTGGCTGCTCTTACAAAAGACCAGAGTTCGATTCCCAGCACCCACAAGGTGGTTCAAAACCGTCCGTAATTCCAGTTCTAGAGGATGCCCACGCTCACTCCTGGCTTTTCAATCACCAGACAAGCTATAGAAACCACAAGCAGACAAAACAACTTTACATTAAAGAAAAGATTCTCTTGCCGGGCGGTGGTGGCGCACGCCTTTAATCCCAGCACTCTGGAGGCAGAGGCAGGCGGATCTCTGTGAGTTCGAGACCAGCCTGGTCTACAAGAGCTAGTTCCAGGACAGGCTCCAAAGCCACAGAGAAACCCTGTCTCGAAAAACCAAA
>NW_026068096.1:1183561-1208514 GCF_014885135.2 Alexandromys fortis | reverse complement strand
TTTATTTATTTGTTTGTTTGTTTGTTTTGGTTTTTCGAGACAGGGTTTCTCTGTGGTTTTGGAGCCTGTCCTGGAACTAGCTCTTGTAGACCAGGCTGGTCTCGAACTCACAGAGATCAACCTGCCTCTGCCTCCCGAGTGCTGGGATTAAAGGGGTGCGCCACCACTGCCCGGCTTCTTTCCCAATTTTTTAAAAAGATTTATTTATTTATTATGTATACAGTGTTCTGTCTGTATGTATGCTTGCTGGCCAGAAGGGGGCACCAGATCTCATTACAGATGGCTGTGAGTCACCATGTGGTTGCTGGGAATTGAATTTAGGACCTCTGGAAGAGCAGTCAGTGCTCTTAACCTCTGAACCATCTCTCCTGCCCCCTCCCAAATTTTTTTTTACTTGGTTTATTTGTCTGTATGTATACATTATTGTGCCATAAATCTCCTGGTCAGAAAACGGCTTGTGAGAGTTGATTCTGATTTAAGTAACAGGGACTGAACTCAGGTATTCAGGCTTAGTGGCAAAAAAGCTTATATCCAATGAACCATCTCAATGGCCCACTTTTTCTTTTTGTTTTATTTTTATTCATTTTTGACTCAGGGTCTCTCTGTGTAGCCCTGGCGGACGTGGAACTTACTCTGTAGACCATGCTGGCCTTGGACTCACACAGATCCCCCTGCCTCCTGAGTGCTGAGATTAAAGAGACCACCAAGCTCTATTTTCTTATTCTGTATGTATGAGTATTTGGCTGCATATATGTATGTACATCACATGTGTGCCTTGTGCCCAAGGAGAAGAGGTTAAATTCCCTGGATCTGGAGTTACTGATAGTCAGGATGGTCGTGAGCCACTGTGTGGCATCTGGGAACCAAACCTGGGTCTTACACAGCACAGTAAATGCTCTTAACCACGGCGTCATCCCTCTAGCCTCCTCCTTGTTTTTTGAGACAGCATATTGATCTGTAGGCCAGGTCACTGGGGAACCCTTATGTAGCTCAGGCTGGGCCCCTGAATTTAGCAGTCCTGCTAGACTGACAGACATGAGCTACCATGACAAGCTGAGTGAAAGTCTTTTCCAGGGAGGTGAGGGGACCCAGAGTGACTTACCTGAGACTGTGGGATTAGGCATGTGTTGCCACACCCAGTTTTACTACATCCTACAGACCACATCCTCATTCCTTCCCCCCCACCCCTACCTTCTCTTTTGCGGCAAGAGTGTTCTCTTGTTGGCTCCTTGCTCTCCTCGGCCTTGGTTTTCCTTCTATTTATCCTCTCTTCCTGCCAGCCCTTCCTGTCCTTGTTCCTGCCTTGCTATTGGCCATTCATTTCTTTATTAGAACCATCAGGTATTTTAACCGGGCACCATACCACAACTTCACGGACTTAAACAAATACAGTGTGAACAAAAGTCACACACCTGCAAATACTATTCCCCAACAGTGCATGGGCCAGCAATATGGCTCAGTAGTACCTGACAAGTCTGGGGGCCTGAGTTCCAGCCCTGAGACCGGTATGGAAGAAAGAAAGGAATGGTTCCTGCAAATTGCACTCTGGTTGCCACACTGCGGCAGGCATGCACATACAAAAGAAATGAAATCTTGCAGCCAGGCGGTGGTGGTCCACGCCTTTAATCCAAGCAGAGGCTGGTGGATCCCTGTGAGTTCAAGGCCAGCCTGGTCTACAAGAGCTAGTTCTAGAACAGGCTCCAAAGCTACAGAGAAACACTGTCCCAAAGCACATACCCCCCCCCCCAAAAAAAAGAAAGAGAAACAGAAAAAGAAATGAAATGTTGCCCGGTGGTGGTGGTAGAGACTTTTAATCCCAGCACCCTCAGGCAGCAGAAACAAGAAGATCTCTGTGAGTTCAAGGCCAGCTAATTCTACAACAGCCAGGGCTACACAGAAAAATTCTGTCTAGGGGCTAGAGAGTTGGCTCAGCAGTTAAGAGCATTGCCTGCTCTTTCAAAGGTTCTGAGTTCAATTCCCAGCAACCACATGGTGGCTCACACCCATCTGAATGAAATCTGGTGCCCTCTTCTGGCCTGCAGGAATACATGTAGACAGAATATTATATACATAATAAATAAATATAAAAAAATCTGTCTAAAAGAAAGAAGGTCAGGGAGGCAAGTGTTTACTACCATAAAAGTTCCAGGACCCGAGTTCAAGTCTGCAAAAGCCACATAAAATGCCAGGTTCCTGGATTGTAATCCCAGTGCTAGAGAGGCAGAGATAGGCTGGCCTGGGTGCTTTGTTGGCTAACTGGCCTAGCGGACGGCTGAGCGCCAGGCCAAAGAAAATACTGTCTCAAACAAGGTGGAAGACCTTCCCTAAGGTGTCTCCTATTCCTGCACATTAACATGCTTGCATGGAAAGATGGATGGGACTCAGGAAGTGGCTAAGCAAGTGAAGCAACTTCTACCAAGCCTGATCATGACCTGAATTCAACCCCAGAACCCTCAAAAAGGTAGGTAGAGAGAAGCGAGCCCACAGATCTGTGCTCTGCCCTCCACAGGTGTAGCAGGATGCAAACACAACAAGTAAATGTAATTTTTTCTTTTTCTTTATTTTTCAAGATCAATAATAATAATAATACTTTAATATTTAAATTTACATTTAGCTGGGTGTGGTGACACACACCTTTAAGTACCATGTCATGAATAGACTCCTTCCTTCAAACCCAGGACTTCCTCCAGGCAATTCCAATTTAGGGCTGTGAGAAGCCAGGGCTGGCTAAGCCAGAAAGCCAGGCTATATGTGGGATAAATCATAGGGAGTGAAGGTAGCCCTCTGGCTGGGGGTGAGAGAGTGGCCAGGACAGGACTCTAGTTGGTGGAGTAAGACTCAGTTCTTCACTGAAGTCTGTCCTTCTCTCTCTTCGGTACAATGCTGCCCACATTCCCCAGGACACTTTGTAAAAGAAAAAACCATTGTTGTAGCTAGACATTGCAGTAAGCCCCTGTAACAACACCCTAGGAAGGAAGCAGAGGCAAGAGAGGACCACCAGGAGTTCAAGGCCAGCCAGTACTACACAGATATATCAAAAATTAAAACACAGGGGCTGGTGACAAGGTGCAGCGGGTGCAGGTGCACGCTGTCCAACCCGGTGATCCGGTGCAGCGGGTGCGTGCTGTCCAGCCTGAAGAGTTAAGTTTAATTGCTAGGACTCACAGAGTGGAGAAGAACACAGAACAGAGCCTGTAAGCTGGCGTCTAACCTGCATTCACCCACCCACAGACCAAACCCCGCACACAAAGAAATACAGCGCACTATTTCGCCAGGTGGTGGTGGCAAACACCTTTAAGTCCAGCAGGAAGGAAAAGCTAGTTGTGTTAATGTGGGAGGAAGCTGTGGAGGACAGCTAACACATCCATTTCAGCACTTGAACGCAGGAGACAGGCACTGCCCAGAGTTCTGTACTACCTTAACCCAAAGAAGACAATGTCTTAAAAACTAGCCAACCAACCATTAGACAAAGAAAACTAGGCTGGAGAGGCAGCTCAGCAGTTACTGGCAGGGGCTGCCTCTCAGAGGACCTGGGTTGAATTCCAAACACCACAGGGCACAAACACCTGTAACTGCAGCTCTGGGATTTGAGGCTCTCTTCAGGCCTCGGAAAGCAACATACACACACACACACGCACATACATGCATGGTGCACACACGCACATGTACACGCGCGCACACACACATGCACACACACATGCAAGGTGCACAGTGCATTATAGACATACACTCAAACACATAAAATCTTATTTAAAAAAAGAAAAGAGAAAGCCAGAATTAAGTACTATTCACAAAACTGCGAAGATGGAACCGATCTTAGGGCCAAGCCTGCTCAGATGGCCCCATGCCTGTCAGGCTTAATGGAGAGTAGTCAAACTGCAGTTTTTTTTTTTTTTCCTGAAGCTTAAGTAATGACACCACATAGTATCTTTTGTTCTTTTTAATTTTTTTTTTTTTTTTTTGATTTTCGAGACAGGGTTTCTCTGTAGCTTTTTGGTTCCTGTACTGGAACTAGCTCTTGTGGACCAGGCTGGCCTCGAACCCACAGAGATCCACCTGCCTCTGCCTCCCGAGTGCTGTTGTTGTTGTTTTTTTTTTTTTTTGAGACACAGTCTCATGCAGTCCAGGCTGACCTCAACCTAGCTATGTAGCCAAGGATGGCCTAAACTTCTTGCTTCCTGCCTCTGCCTCCCCGTGCTGGGGTAACAGCTGTGCCTTGCAGGTTTGCATGGTGCTGGGGGCGGAATCTCTGGCTTTCTGCATGCCAGACAAGGCCTCTACTCACTCAGCTACAGGAGTGTTGCTACTCAACCCAGGCTAGCTACAGTGTAGTGGTCTTCTCGTCTCAGCCTCCCCAGTGCGGGGATCATAATGGCGCCAGCCCAAGCTTCTTACCCAATTTACAAAACAGGTTCCAAATCTTGGGTGTCACAACTGCACAGCCTGAGACTGTGCCTTGAAGACAGCCGTATTTGGCGAATGCATG
Organism: Alexandromys fortis; assembly: GCF_014885135.2. NCBI lineage: Eukaryota > Metazoa > Chordata > Mammalia > Rodentia > Cricetidae > Alexandromys > Alexandromys fortis. Next base: position 1,204,028 of record NW_026068096.1, on the reverse strand, counting down.
CCCAGATGTGTCCACATGATGGCTGATTTCAAGGGGCTGGGGCAGAGAATGGTTTCTGTGGAGTGTATAGGCCAGGCAGGAAGTAGGGGATTCTTTTTTTTGGGGGGGGGAGTTTGAGACAGGATTTTTTTGTAGCTTTGGAGCCTGTCCTGGAAGCTCACTCTGTAGACCAGGCTGGCCTTGAACTCACAGAGATCTGCCTGACTCTGCCTCACCAATGCTGAGATTAAAGGTACATCACCATCGCCCAGCTAAAGACTGATTGATTAATTTAATGTATATGAATGTTCTATATGCCTACACATCAGAAGAGGACAGAAATTCCTACTAGAGATGGTTGTGAACCATCATCGGGTTGTTGGGAATTGAACTCAGGACCTTTGTCTGGAAGAGTAGTTGGTGTTCCTAACCACTGAGCCATCTCCCTAGCCATGAATCTCACTTTTGTAGACCAGGCTGGCTTCAAACTACTGAGATCTGCCTGCCTATGCCTCCTGAGTGCTGGGATTAAAGGCGTGCACCATCGTTGCCCGGCAAATGTCAATCTTTTTTCAATTCATCTTTTTTATGTTCATTGGTGGATATGTATCTGTGGGAGGGTGTCAGAAGCTCTGGAATTGCCACGTGGGTGGGCCACCCGAGAGCACAGATGTCCAATTAAACCTGGATATCTTTTAATTTGGTCTGATTTGGTCTGACTGGGATTATTTGTGTCAGCAGAGAGGCTCATCTCTCGTTGGGGTCCACAAAAATAGTAAAATAACTAGCATGGCTTTTCTGATGACCCTCTTCCAGTGTAATGACCCAAAGTCCTGGTTTTTCTCCAGAGTCCCTTGGCTCATGTGGCCTCCTGTAAGTTAGATGCAGCGCCTAAGGTCTCTGGCTTTCTGACGTGGATCACATCATGTGGATCACATCATGTCCACACTAATCTCCCACTTACCGGTCTTGCAAGTGACCATAAACTGATCCTGTGGAACCTATTTTGGTCTGATAGCTGGTCACAAGACACTCTTTATTCCAGAAAGGTCCTGGCAGACAGTCCGAGAAGATTGCAAAGAAGCTGATTCTTTTTGTTTGTTTGTTTGTTTGTTTGTTTGGTTGGTTGTTTGGTTGGTTTTTCGAGACAGGGTTTCTCTGTGGCTTTGGAGCCTGTCCTGGAACTAGCTCTGTAGACCAGGCTGGTCTTGAACTCACAGTGATCCGCCTGCCTCTGCCTCCCGAGTACTGGGATTAAAGGCGTGCGCCACCATCGCCCGGCGCAAAGAAGCTGATTCTGCGGACATTGGCCAATCCAGGTTCTCTGGTGCCCGTGTCTACCTTGCTGGCAGCCATTGCTCAAGCCAGACAGTCTGCAGTTTAGTCAGGGCCGCTGCGTGAGGTCCCCATGAAGCATCAGATCCTGGCTCCTTAGTCAACAAATCAATTAGAAAGTATTGCCTACTCTTAATGTTAAACCATTTCTCCGGTCCCTACTATTTAGTCATTAATTTTATTTCATCTTTGTTTGTTTGTTTGTTTTCAAGACATTGTCTCATGTAGTCCCGGCTGTCCAGGAATCTGCCTGCCACTGCTTCTGGAGTGATTAAAGGCATCTCACACAGGTCAGCCTAGGTGGAATTATTTGTGATCCTCCTGACTCAGCTTGCTCATGCTGGCATGAACCCCATACTGCTGGCATGAACCCCCATGCTTGGCTTCACTGTTTTGTTTTATTTTTTAAAATGTCTGAGTGTTCTATCTACATGGATGCCAGTACAGATGGATGAGGGCATTGGATCCCAGTACAGATGGTTGTGATCCACCAACCATCTGTGCTGAGAATTGAACTCTGGACCCCTGGAAGAGCAGCCAGTGCTCTTACACCCTGAGCCATTTCTCCAGCTCCGTTGGTGTCACCGTTCATCTGCATCCCCGGAACTTTCGTTCTTTGAGACAAGGTTTCTACTGCCTCTGCCTTCAGAATGCTGAACTTTTTCTTCTTTTTAAGATTTATTTATTTATTATGTATTCAGTGTTCTGCCTGCGTGTACACCTGCGAGCCAGATTACATCACAGTGAAAGACTCTCGAAGAGGTCCTTCTCTCGGGAGGAGACCTCCCCTACGCCAAGGAACAGGCCGAGACCACACGGATGCAAATCGCAAGAGGTTTATTGGGTAAACACAGGTACCTGCGGGCAGCAAAGTCTTTCGGAGGACTTGCGCACCTGCCGACTGGAGGGTGGGCTTTTTCTAGGGAAGAGCAAAAAGCAAGTTTACAGAAGCAGAAGCATGGTTATGGGTCAATCAGAATGAGGCGGGGGCATGAATGGTTTCCTCTCTCAGCATGGGTGTCAGCAACAGTCATCCTGTTCCTATCTTATAGATATCCTGTTTTGCAGTCAACCTGCTTTGCTGATGTCCTATCTTATTGATATCCTGCCTTGCAGTCATCCTATCTCGTAGACACCCTGCTCTCCTAAGCAAATGGAATGTTCTTATGAGAGCAGGCTGGCTGCTGATCTGAGAATTTTTCAAGCAAACAGGACGTTCCCCCGGGAGTATGCTAGCTGCGGGTTTTGAGGAGGGGGTCTGTAGGGTCTTTCAACAGATCGCTGCGACCACCACATGGCTCTCCCACCACAGTTTGTCTCCTGGGCGGCGGGATGAATTCTTATGTGCACTAGCCGTGTTGGGGGATGGAATCAGGGGTCTCCTGGATGCTAGGCAAACACCTTACAAACGTGCTATAGCCCGAGCCCCAATTTTTATTCAAGAGTCCACATATTTGCTTCATCCACTGTAGGGATGGGGAAAAGGAGGGCCTGAGTGGACCCGGAACCCGGGGAACTTCCCAGTAGTCTGAGGGCAGATGCTCTTTGTGTGAGTTTCCTTCTGCCTCAAGTCTCCCCTCTGTGGATGTCTCAGTGTCAAGCAGGGTCCATGTTTGGGCCATCCATTCGCTGGTCTTGAACCGGCAACACAGCGCTCTGGCCCCTGCAGGACACAAGGAAAAAGGTCCCCAGATACACTAAGATGGCGTGAACGGGTACGCGCGCGGCCTTATGGGAATTGTAGTCAGCTCTCCGACTCGAGCAGGCCCCGCCCACAAACTACGTTCCCGTCGTGCCCCGCGGCGGTAGGCGGGGCGGCCCGGTTGCTAGGACTTGGAGCGGCGTGGCGTTCTCGCGGGCGTCCCTCAGGTGAGCAGCGGCCGTAGGGACTCGGCTTCCACTGTTCCGGATACGCCACCGGGCAGCGGGGAGAGCGACACGATCCGGTCGGTGGACGGGAAAACTAGGCCTTGCCGGGGTCGACCACGTAGGCTCCGGGAGTGCTGCGCGCGTTCCGGGAGGTGGTGGGCGTGCTCGTGCGCTCAGTCAACGCGAGTACGCGTGCGTCGAGGGCTTTGTACCTACCGCACCCTACGCCGTCGGTTTGCTGCGCATGCGTGTGCCCCTCGTCTCATTCCGGAAACTCTTAATTTCCAGTTGCGTCTGTTCCGGGTCATCGCAGTTAGTCCCCTGCCTCAGGGTTGTCCAAACACCGTCTAAACAGCAGGTGTGCAGTTTCCCTTTAAGCTGTGGTACCCTGTGGGAATTGTTGAGGTAGTTCTGGCGGTACCAGGTATCGAATCCTGGGCTTTGGTCCTGTTAGGTGGGCACCGCTAACCCACGTCCCTTCCCTCCGGTAGCTGATTCCACCCTTAGCCCCTCACTGGAGGTGGGTAGGTTGTCACGCTGCCCTCTGCCTTCATTCCTTTTTATTTTTTATTTCGGAATATTTTGCTTTCTGTCTCAGACTGGCCTGGAACTCAGCATCCTGCTTATTGAGGGCCTGGTGTTTTAGGCTTGAGCGTTCAGACTTGACGCCGTGATGCTGCTTGCTGGCCTCCCCTGTAGCCAAGCCAGTCAACAGCCGTGGCCCCTTTCTGTGGGACCCAGGGCCCATTGCTTGCCTGCAGTTCTTAAGTGCGGTGTGCTGAGGTTCCTCGGAGAGAGGCAGACTTCCTAAGCTACTGTAGGGAGTGTCGGCGGGCCCCAGGTCCCTGTCGTGGGCTCATGGGCAGGAGCTCCTTTTGGGACCTGTTTGCATGCTGACTCCACTTATGCTGGTGTCCGCTTCAGTCCCAGCACGTGGGAGGCAGTGACATGAAGGTGACCGCAAGTTTGAAGCTGATCAGATAGACATGGTGAGCTCTCGGCTAGCTTGGGCTACACGGGGAAACCTTGTCTCAGAACAGAACAAGAAAGCAAGCATACAGAATGGACCTTGAAGGACCCCTCTGGCCACAGCCTTGGCTACCATCCTGTGGCTTTCAGACTCCTCCCCAGAGGTCTGTAAAGCCAGGCACCTGTCCCCAAGGCCTTCTTTCTGCGTCCCTTGTTTGTAGTCTTGAGGGGACAAATGCGGCTGTGTCTTCTGCCCTGCAGACAGTAGGGCTTTGTGGTCCCCGCAGTTGGTGAGGGTTGTAGGCGTGCTATGTGCCTGGGAAGGCCAGATGTCACCATGGCCCCGCATGGGCTCTGCCTGCCCTGGGGCCTGTCAGAGGCAGCCATGGTGCCACTAGACTCTCAGACGTGCCTGGCACCATTCTCCCCATAGAGCCATGCTCCGCTGACCTGGGCAGCCTCGGGGAGCTCTAGAAGCCAGCAGATGCCCACCAGGCCATCACGGTGGCCAGGGACACCACAGGGGTGGCGGTTTGTGGGGGATGCAGACAAGCCCCTAGGCAGCCATGCAGTCGCCTCCCTCGCGGGAGCTCTTGTTCTGGTTTGTTTCTTTGATGCTCAGTATGTAACTCAAGTTTCAGTGTGGCAGCCATGTTCCTGCCACCTTTGAGCCACACTCGCAGCCCCTCCGTGGCGGCGCTCTGATGATGGTGTGTTGAAATAGGAGCGGTGTGGCTGTGTCCCCAACACCCCGGCCGCTTGGCTAGCTTATGCCCGAAATAATAACACACAAACCGTATTCATTGAAACACTGCTTGGCCCATGAACTCTAGCCCTTACAGGCTAATTCTCGCACCTGGACTAGCCCATTTCTAATGATGTGTGTAAGCACCCCAAGGTGCGCTTACCGGGAAGATTCTAACCTACGTCCATCCTGGGGAGCTTCATGGGTCTGCCTCAGAGCGCAGAGCTATCGTGTCTATCCGGCAGAGCTGAGCATGGCGTCTCTCCGGGAGCAGAGCAGAGTCTGACCTCACTTCCTCTTCCGCCCAGCATCCTATTCTGTTTTCTCCTCCTACCTATGCTTTAACCTATCAGGGCCAAGCAGTTTCTTTATTGCTCAGCCAATGAAATCAACAGATCGATATGACACTCCCACATCACTTCCCCTTTTTCTGTTTAAACAAAAAAAGAAGGCTTTAACTTTAACATAGCAAAATTACATATAACAAAACAGTTATCAAATAAAAATTACAATAATCTATATCATAACTAAGGAAAACTATAACTATAGCTAACTATTCTTAACTCCATCAAAGAGTCCAGAAAGATACAATATTACCTAAGCAAACAAGAAATCCAAAGCTCTAGAAATGACAGAGACATCTCGCTGCCTGAACAGTCACCCAGAGTTCCTCTATACCATTGGGGCATCCATCTTGGGCCTACAGGCCCATAGTTTCCAGCAGACATTTCCACAAAGCAGGAAATTTCAAAGGCAGTCACTATCTGCTTGTCCTGAAGAATGTCTTGCAGACTCTTTCATGAATCAGGAACCCCAAAAGGTCATCTCACCTTTAGGCAAGTTCAGCAGTCCTCTCTCTGCGGGTTCTCTGTGTCCAGTTTATGCAATAGTCCAGGCAAGAGCAGTTTCTTGCCCAAATGGCTATCAAACTCCATAAGGATCCTCTTCGATGCCCATCTTCCTCTTGAAGTAGATTGGTGCTGCCAGGAGCAGAGTGTCTCATTGTCATGAAAAGTCCTAAGTTGTTAAAACATTTAATAGCATATTCCGTAGTCTTTGAAAAATATGAAGAATGCCAATCTAACTGAAATATCTATCTATATATCTAGAAAATCTAACTAACATGACTACAAACTTGACTATTATTAATGATTATCCATTAACAACCTACATGCATTACATTTTTAAGTGAACTACACAATCACAATACCTTAATAAAGATCAGAAATACATATACATATAACAAAACTGACCTTAAATCTCTATCAATAAAGCAAAATCTATACTAATGCAAATTATTCATATCTATATCATATCCCTCTTTAAATGTAAAAGAACATTTATAAACCATATTTGGGAACATGGGCGCAGTTTTTTCTCTCCAAACTGCTTCCTGCTGAATGGGAGCGTCGTTAATTAGGTCTTTCATGGTATAACCTGTGTGCTAGTTTCATCTCAGTTGGCAGTTGAGTGAAGCAATTTTCTGAAGGTATTCACAGCAACCGTTCGGGAGGGCATGGTCCATCATACCATATTGGAATAGAAGAAATGAACAGGGTCTCATCCTCTGTGAAAACAAAATAGGAAACTCCTTTCCAAAGTATCATGTCCTTAGATCCAAATTTCAAAGTCAAGGCATCAAAATCTCTACGTTGGATTAGTTCAGCAGCATTTATAAAGAAATATATTTTAGCATCTGTTGCTCCTCGCTCAGCATTCAAACAATTCAAAGAGAGCATAATAGCATACAGTATCAAGATTCTCTGTGTATTTTCCATCTTTGTACAGCTTTATTTTAACCTCTATTTCGTTTATTTTTACTTTTATTTTATATTCTCTATCTCTTTGACCTGGAATAACTCTGTAGACCAGGCTCTACTTGACCTCTCAGAGATCTGCCTGTCTCTGCCTCCCAGGCACTGGGACTAAAGGTGTTTGCTACTACACCTTGAACTCACAGAGATCTGTTTGTCTCTGCTTTCTAGGCACTGGGATTGAAGGCGTGTGCTACCACACCTTGAAGCCACAGAGGTCAATCTCCCTCTGCCTCCCAAGTGTTGGGATTAAAGGCGTGTACTACCACACACAACTTCTCTTTTTCTTACTTCTTTTTTACTTTAAGAATTTCAACTTTTAGTCTGCATACATTTTTAACACTGTAAATCATTTAAAATTTTTCTTTGTCTTTGAATCTCTTTACTGTATATCTCTTTTTCTGACCACACGAGCCTTTAAATTACTGAGCAATATGAGTAGGATTAAAGTCGTGGCTTTGCCAGCTAGATCCAGTCCATTCCTTAGCTTTCCAGCCTCATGGCTGAGGTACCAGTTGTAGCCATGTTTACTGCCACAACTGTGCATGCTGATGGGGTGGGTTCTGGATTCGATAGTAATGAGTGACTGTCTCCACACTGTGTCCGTCCTGTGCTCGATGACTGGTCAGAGCCCTGTAGAGCCCGGCACAGTTATTCCTTGTGCAGCCTGGGAGTCAGCTGATTGTACCTGGCGCTCCGCTCAGGCTCCTCCTTCCCAGACCTGGCAGGATCCATAGCATCCCAGGACAGACCCCCAGCCACAGAAGCTGACGGATGACACTCCAGTCGCATCTTTGTCTCCCACAGTCAAAGCTCGCTGAGCATGGATCCCACCGCGGGCCTCTCAGAGCAGCCTGAACCTGAGAAGACTGGAAGTGAGGAGCAAGAGCCGGTGCAATGGCAAGCCCTCCCTGTCCTGTCGGAGCAGCAGTCGGGCGCCGTGGAGCTGGTGCTGGCCTATGCTGCCCCCGTCCTGGACAAACGCCAGACATCACGCCTCCTCCGGGAGGTGTCTGCTGTCTACCCGCTGCCAGCCCAGCCCCACCTCAAGCGGGTGCGCCCCAGCCGCAGTGCCGGGGGTGCCCATGCATCGGATCTGCTGTTGTGCCTGGCAGGGCCTTCCGCGGGCCCCCGCTCACTGGCTGAGCTCCTCCCCAGGCCGGCTGTGGACCCACGTGGCCTGGGCACACCTTTCCTGGTGCCCGTGCCCGCCCGGCCGCCCCTCACCCGGAGCCAGTTTGAGGAGGCGCGGGCCCACTGGCCTACATCCTTCCACGAGGACAAGCTGGTGACCAGCGCGCTGGCCGGGCAGCTCTTCTCTGCGCAGGCGCGAGCGGCCATGCAGAGCCACATGCAAAGGGCCGTGCGTGCCGCCCAGAGAGCAGCTGCGCAGGGCCTGCGGGCGGTGGGCGCTGTGGTGGTGGACCCAGCCTCTGACCGCGTGCTGGCCACAGGCCATGACTGCAGTGGCACCGCCAGCCCCCTGCTGCACGCTGTCATGGTGTGCATTGACCTGGTGGCCCAGGGGCAGGGCCGTGGCACTTGTGACCTCAGACGTTACCCAGCTTGCTCCTTTGCCCCGGCCTCCACCGCCCAGGGTGCACGTCCTGGCAGCGTGCGCAAGCTGGAGGAGGATGAGGACAGCCTGCCCTACGTGTGCACTGGCTACGACCTGTATGTCACCCGTGAGCCCTGCGTCATGTGTGCCATGGCCCTCATCCACGCCCGCATCCAGCGTGTCTTCTATGGGGCGCCCTCACCAGACGGCGCCCTGGGCACGCGCTTCCGTGTCCACGCGCGGCCAGACCTCAACCACCGCTTCCAGGTGTTCTGTGGCATCCTTGAAGACCAGTGCCGCCAGCTGGACCCCGACCCATAGGCCTGGTGACCGTCTGCTTCCAGACCTCTGTGTCCCCTGAAGCTCCACGGCCTTGGACCCAGGGGACCCACCCTCTGTATATGTCTAAGGACACTGACCGCCTGTGTCAGCGTGTGTGGGACCCTTTAAGCCCCAAGACAGCGGCCTCCTCTCTGCTGGCTGTGGCGACCATGGGCGACCCTGCTTACAAGCTCAGTGGCTGTCTTCCAGTCCCCGTGGTCCTCCAGGCTCGGGACAGGGAGCAGCCATCGTGTGTGAAAATAAAGCACCTCAAACCAAGTTCCTGTTTGCACCGAGGGGCCAGGCTGTGTGGCTTTGAAGGGGAAGGTGGCAGCCCTGCTGAGTGCAGCCAGCTCTGGGTGCTTCTAGGGGCAGAAGCAGTTCAGGAGACGCCCGTGCCTGTCTCTGCAGTCTGTCTGGACACCTGTTGGCCTGGACAGTTCATGGCCCTTCTCTGTACCTCTGCTGGGGAGGCTGGGGCTTCAGAAGGGTCCGCCTGAGTGTGGTGGGCTGCTAGGCCTCTGAGCAGGACGCTGCTGCCCTTAGGAGACCGGCCTGGGGGCCCTCCCAGGCTGAGGGGACATGGGGCTTTGCCAGTGGTGAGGGCCTGCTGTGCGCCTGCTGGCCTCGGGCAGATGTGGACAGCGGAGAGTGACCCAGCTTAGAGCAGACGTCGGGCTTGGGTTCCTGCCTGCATCTTCATGTCCTCCCTTACAACCTTCCTCCTCCAAGGAAAGCCAGGGCCTGTTGCTACTCAGATGACCAGGAGGCAGGGTGGGGCAGGGTGAGGCTGTGAGGTGGCCCGTCTTGATGCTGTGGGACTGTGTCCAGCCAGTGGCACCTGGTTGAGCCTCTGAGACCAGGGTGGACCTGCAACCTTTTTACTTGAAACCTCAGGGGGGCTTCCCCGGCCTCCTCAAAGCCACTCAGGTGACTGGGGCTGTGCCAGGGCCCTGTGAGCTCTCCTGGGTGAATTCCACACCCACAGCTGCTGTGACCATGTGATTATCACATGGCAGGAAGCTCTGTTCTGGGTGGTTCCCTTGAATAGGAGTCCCGAGGGGTGTGTCGGGAACACTTAGGGTCATCTGTGGGTCAGTGTTGGGAGGACAAAAACTGGGGACATCCTGGCCTCAAGGCTGCAGGTAGAATCAGCTGGTGACTTCACCCTTCCAGACTTCTCTGTGGGGAGGTGACATGCAGCCCCACACCTGGGCCCAACACCTGCTGGGCAGCAGCCATCAGGGCCTGTGTGGGTGGAATGGGCTTGGGTCTTCCTGGGCCTGGTGGCTGCAGGGGCCCTGATACTAGTCTCCTTTCAGGTGGCCCTTTCTGCCTGGGTGCCAGGCCAGCTGGTACAGAAATGGCAGGTGAGATGTCCTGTTCCCCAACTCCCACTGAAACCCTGGATTCCTGAGCTGTGGTTGCAGACCTGACCTGAGCTACCCCAGCTTCTGCCTTGTGACATGTTTAGTGCTACAGTGGGGCATAGAGCCACCAAAGAGCCACCACCTTCCAGCGTGCAGATTGAGGGTTTGAAGTGCGGCTCGGAGGGGTGTACAGGGGACCCTGGGGCTGTGGAGGGCCTCTGGCTGCCTGCCAACCTAGGGCGTGTGCACTGCCTGGCCACTCCTTAGTGGTGTGGCCCTGGCCGCAGCCTTCGAGGGGACTGGAGGGCAACCTACAAAGGTTCGTGTCCTGTGCAGCCTCGGTGGGGTCCTTCTGCAGGAAAGGAGAACAACTTCCCGCTGCTGCCGCGCTTTGTCCCGCTGAAGCCCTGCTTCTACCAGGACTTCTCTGAGGAGATCCCCGTGGAGCACCGGGTGCTGGTGAAGAGGATCTACCGCCTGTGGATGTGTGAGCTTTGCGGGGCGGAGGGGTTCCGGTCCCTTCGTGCGGCTCCTCCGTCCTTGCTGATCTGCCCCCACTCTTCTCCACCTGTGTCCCCCTCCAGTTTACTGTGCCACTTTGGGGGTGAACCTGGTGGCCTGCCTGGCCTGGTGGATTGCGGNGCTTTGGAGCCTGTCCTGGAACTAGCTCTTGTAGACCAGGCTGGCCTCGAACTCACAGAGATCTGCCTGCCTCTGCCTCCCGAGTGCTGGGATTAAGCGTGTGTCATCCTTATAGTGTCTACCCAGCCCTATCTGGGTCACACTCCCCAAGTGTGTGCCGCTGCCCTCCTCCCAGTCCCTAACAAGCCTTGGAAGAGTGGGTGTGCTGTGAGGAATTCTAATGACACAGCCCCAAAGCTAACGTGAGCCCTGCACATGGAAGAGAAGCTGCACATGGCCACTCTGGCCTTACGGCCTCTGCAGGTTTTTGTTTGAGTATTTTTTGTTTTGTTTTGTTTTAATTTTTAGAGACAGTATCATGTAGCCCAGGCTAGCCTCAGACTCACTGTGTAGGCTAAGACTGACCTTGAACTCCTGATCCTCCTGCCAGTTTACTGTGCCACTTTGGGGGTGAACCTGGTGGCCTGCCTGGCCTGGTGGATTGCGGGTGGGACAGGAGCCAACTTCGGCCTGGCCCTGCTCTGGCTGCTTCTCTTCACTCCCTGCAGTTATGTGTGCTGGTTCCGGCCCGCATACAAGGCCTTCCGGTAAGGCAGGTCCAGGGGCCGGCAGGCCATAGAACCTCTCTGACCTGCTGGACTTTCTGATCCATTTCCAGGACAGGCTTCCGCCCAGTTAACTGACATTTGTCCTCCACTCATCCAGTGTGGCTGCTTGGGTCATGGGCAGCAATCTGTGACCGTAGGCCACAACCAGCTGCTGGGATGGAGTCCAGGGTGTGAGACTCAAGGCAAGTGGCACTGGCTGAGCCATGTCCCTTCCTTGGTGCTTTGAAGTTTGGTGGAGTTACACCACAGAGAGGTCTGGTCACAGCGCCCCTGCCTCAGTCTAACTTGAGGGCACCTGCTAAGTCGTCTTTGGAGTCCGTACCCTGATTTTGGGTTTACAGTTGGCTCACGCACTATAGTTTCCTGAACATAATGCATGCTGGGATTGCAGTGTGGTGGGTTAGCCTTGCTGGTGCTTGCTTCTAGAAGATTCCATCATGCAAAAGTCTGCTCTCCGGCCTCCACAAAGCCACTTCTGTTTCTGGACAGTGTCTGTTACGGAGTCACACACGTGTGTGACCTCTCCCGTGTTTGTCCCACTGCGGTGTGTGTCAGCTGCATGCCTGGGTGTCCGTCATCCATCCACCTTCAGTTGTCTCTCCTCAGCTGGCTTCTCAGGGACAAGTGTGCCTGAGTTACAGACAGAGGCTGGAGTGGGGCAGGGGGACTCCACCAAGCCAGAGCGGAGGCTGTCTCCTCCCACTCTTCGAAGCCCCCTTCCTTTGCCGTTGGGGTGTCTAGGCTTTATCAGCTTGCCCTGTTGGTGGGACCCCCAAGTTCCTCCAGGCCGTCCCCAGAGACACTGGCTGAGTGCTTGGTGGAGGGTCCGTAGGTCCATCAGGGACCGGGGACTCGGTGCTTCCTCCCCACCGTGTTCTTTCCCTTGCAGAGCCGACAGCTCCTTTAACTTCATGACGTTCTTCTTCATCTTTGGAGCACAGTTCATCCTGGCCGTCATCCAGGCCATTGGCTTCTCGGGCTGGGGGGCATGGTAAGCTGAATGAGGGATGTGCCTGTGTGAGATCCTGTGCCTGTGTGAGATCCCTGTGGGTCAGGCTCGGACTGTGGACCTTATCGCGAGCGGCCAGCAGAGGGTGCTGCCGAGCTGCTCGTGGCCCTGCCAGTGCCACCCTCTTAGATTTCATCCTAAAGCGACCCTTTCCTGCCACTCTGCCCGGGCTGCCTTGGACAGACACACTCCATTTCTGGTTTTGAGGGTCTCACTATATGGCCTTGACTGGCCTGGACCTGGTAGTTGAAGTTACGAGTTTTATCTGCCTCACTCCTGAGTACTGGGATAAAGGCATGTGCCGCTGGGTCTGGGCCCCCATTTCTTTCTCGCGTGTATTACACCCCAACAGTTCTCCTCTGCTCCACTCTTCCCAGCACCTCCCTTTCTTCCAGATCCATTTACTCCTCTTCCATTTCCCTCCCAAGGACGTCAACCAAACAGGAATAATGAGTTACAGTAGGAGCAGGCACAGCCTCGTGCACGGCTGTGAGACAGCCCAGGACAAGGCTCCCGCACTCCCGCTGTTGGGAGCCCCTTAGGTGTATGCAGAGGACTTAGGTCAGGCCCTTCTGGGCTCCATGATTGTCGCTTCAGTCCCTGGGAGCCCTTAGGAGCCCTGCTCAGTTGACACAGTGTGGCCTCCGTTTCTTTTGTGCGTCCTCGTCGAAGTCCATGTAAGGTCCACGGGCATCCTCTTCCCCTCCCTGTTTCTCATATGAACCCTGCCCCCTACTTTCCCCAGCAGCTGGAGTCCATAGCCTTGGAATGGGCTGTCACCCACTCCATCCCTAGCCATGGCATCTCCAGGATGGATGGCTGCCGAGGAGGGCTGTTTAGTGTGTCCCACCCAGCCCCACGTACTTGGTCATTTAGTGGTAGCATGGAGAACGACCTGGAGGAATCAGCAAGGCCTTGCCTTAATACTTTTTTTGAGATGTGTTTGGTGTGTTTTGTTTTTGTCAGTCACCCTTTGGTCCCTAACTGAGCTCCAGCTCCTTTACCTCTTGATCCATTGGAGCTCTGTACATATGAAGGATGAGGCCTATTTACACATTCCTTGTTGATTTGTCAGAGCTCTTTGCGTGTGCTGGGCCCTCCTTACCCCTCTCTCCCTTTTCACTCTGCAGTGGCTGGCTGGCGGCTGTTAGATTCTTTACGGTCAATGTTGGGGCTGCTGTGGTCATGCTGATCCCGGCCATCCTGTTTTCCTTGTCTGCTGTCATGATGGCCATCACTCTTGTGAAGGTAAGTTGGCAGGTCTGTCTCCACAGAGCACCCGTGTCTTCAGGTGTGGCTGTGAAGAGTTTTGTCACCTGGGAACTCACAGGCTTGGTTGGGGAGGACACATGGCCTTCTGCTAGGTGTGCAGGTCCTGGAGGAGGTTCAGGACTGGGCATCACAGGTGGTACTGGCCTAAGAGCAGGGAGCGCGGGAGACCTGGCCGAGTTCCCCAGACACCACTGTGCCCTGTGGCAGCTCTGCCTGGCTGGACACATCCTCAAGGCAGAGAACAGGTTCTACTGTAGCCAGCTGTGTAGGGGCAGGAACCTTTTAAAAGGCCTTTTTTTTTTTTTTGACACCAGGCAGTGGTGGCGTATGCCTTTAATTCTAGCACTCGGGAGGCAGAGGCAGGTGGATTTCTGTGAGTTCAAGGCCAGCCTGGTCTACAAGAGCTAGTTATACAGAAAAATCCTGTCTCGAGGGGAAAAGCCTTTTTTTGGGTTTCTTTTCTAGAGGATAAACCCAGCCTTGTGAGCTCCGGGCAGCCCTGCTCAGCAGAGTCGCTCTTCCATTCTCGAAGCTGACGTGTGTCTAGGAGTGAGCAGCCCACGTCCCCTAGAGCTGCATCTTATCTGCAGCATCCCCGGCATTCCCAGGACAGTGTTGACAATCCAGGAGGCCCGTGTGTCATCTTTTTTTTTTTTTTTTTTTTGGTTTTTCGAGACAGGGTTTCTCTGTGGCTTTGGAGCCTGTCCTGGAACTAGCTCTTGTAGACCAGGCTGGCCTCGAACTCACAGAGATCTGCCTGCCTCTGCCTCCCGAGTGCTGGGATTAAGCGTGTGTCATCCTTATAGTGTCTACCCAGCCCTATCTGGGTCACACTCCCCAAGTGTGTGCCGCTGCCCTCCTCCCAGTCCCTAACAAGCCTTGGAAGAGTGGGTGTGCTGTGAGGAATTCTAATGACACAGCCCCAAAGCTAACGTGAGCCCTGCACATGGAAGAGAAGCTGCACATGGCCACTCTGGCCTTACGGCCTCTGCAGGTTTTTGTTTGAGTATTTTTTGTTTTGTTTTGTTTTAATTTTTAGAGACAGTATCATGTAGCCCAGGCTAGCCTCAGACTCACTGTGTAGGCTAAGACTGACCTTGAACTCCTGATCCTCCTGCCAGTTTACTGTGCCACTTTGGGGGTGAACCTGGTGGCCTGCCTGGCCTGGTGGATTGCGGGTGGGACAGGAGCCAACTTCGGCCTGGCCCTGCTCTGGCTGCTTCTCTTCACTCCCTGCAGTTATGTGTGCTGGTTCCGGCCCGCATACAAGGCCTTCCGGTAAGGCAGGTCCAGGGGCCGGCAGGCCATAGAACCTCTCTGACCTGCTGGACTTTCTGATCCATATCCAGGACAGGCTTCCGCCCAGTTAACTGACATTTGTCCTCCACTCATCCAGTGTGGCTGCTTGGGTCATGGGCAGCAATCTGTGACCGTAGGCCACAACCAGCTGCTGGGATGGAGTCCAGGGGTGACAGGTGTGTGCCACCACATCTGGTTTCTGTGGTGTGGAGGGCAGGATGGAACTCAGGATGAGTGTGCCTTACACACTGAGCTGCATCCCCGTCCTCAGCCTGGCTGCCCTGGCTCTGATAAAGATATGCCTGCCTCTGGCTCCCACCACACCTGCCTTTTTGTTTATTTATTCATTCTTACTTTTTATTTATTTAGTTAGTTTTTTCAAGACAGGGATCCTCTCTGTAACTCTGACTGTGCTGGAACTCGCTCTGTAGCCCAGGCTGGCCTCGAGCTCAGAGCCCACCTCTGCCTCCTGAGTGCTGGGATTGAAGGTGTGTGCCAGCACACTGTGCTTTTTTGTATTTTTTAGACAACATCTCATGTAGTCCAGGCTAGCTCCTACCTCAGCCTGAGTGATGAGGGTCTACACCACCCTGCCCTGCATTATCCCCCTTTCTTCCTCAGGCTCCCTAAGAAAGATGGTCAGAGGTCACACACACTAGTGACAGTGAGGTGTCACAGTTGGGTGACGCGTACCGCCCTGGAGAAGCTGTTGTTGAATTGGTGTGTCCTTTGGGGCTGAGGGGACAGCAGAGTGGAGATGAGGTACCCAGGGCGCAGCGAGGGCGCACCTAGGACACAGTAAGGGTGTAGGGTCTGTCATGCCTTGTGATGTCACCTGAGGGTTCACAGTGGGTCTCTGTCCCTGCCAGTGCCCTGACCTGCTCTCTGCTCTTGTCCTGACCCTTCAGGTGCACAAGATCTACCGTGGGGCTGGTGGGAGTCTGCAGAAGGCACAGACGGAGTGGAGCGCTGGTACCTGGAGGAATCCCCCGTCGAGGGAGGCCCAGTTTAACAACTTCTCTGGAAATAGCCTGCCTGAGTATCCCACCGTCCCCAGCTACCCCAGTGCAGGCCAATGGCCTTAGGCAGCTGGCTGGCCCTAATATCGTGCCTCTGTCTCCTGCCATCACCCTTGGTCCTGAAGCCCGAGCATCTCCCCAGGGTCACAAGAGGTCCTTGGCCTGTATTCATCTTTGTCCGACCCTCAGCAAGCTCTGCCCAACAGCTGTTGTTCACTGCCAGCCCCCAGAGCCAAGCTGTGTTACTGCCCCTCCTGTCCACGGAGCAGCCTCAAGGGCCAGGCTCCTGCCCGTTGTGTCCCAGAGCACTGAGGGTGGAGGCAGGAGCGTGGCTGTTGTGATCGCATCCTTAGCACTGCCATCGGGTCTACCCCTGGGACAGGGTCCTCCAGCTTCTGTGGCCCATCCCTAGTGGCAGTGACAGCCTGCTGGCCCCACAACCATCCAGGATTCTCAGCAGACCTCTGCCAGTGCAGGCAGTGATCACTGGGTTGGGGCTGCTGTGACTCTAAGAGGCCCTCCCTCTCTCTGTGGGAGGAGAGACAGGCTCAGCTACACAGCAGGCCTCACCCCTGCCAGAGGCTAGCCAGGACCACAGGCCCTTGGTCTGCTGGGAGCAGAGCCAGGGACAGAACTGTGCCTTAGAGAGAACCCTGCTTTCCCTCACCCTTCGCCTTCCCAGGGTAGCTGTGGCCTGGCCAGGAAAGCCACCTGAGTTATGGAAGGTCCATGGCACCCCTGATGACATTGGACTCAACGTTTTCCCTTATGACCTGCTGGTGCCACCAGCTAAGCCACTGCAGTCCCCAGGCCTCCCCACAGAGCCGTGCCCTTCCTGCCGGTGTCCTGCCAAACTGCCTGGGCACCTGGATGCCCAGAGGGGGCCAGAATAGAGTTGCAGGCAGGCAGGCGCTTGGAGATCAGCCTCACACACTGAGGTGCAGAAGGGGCATAGAGATGGAGCCCAGTACCCCCAAGACACCTACACAGCATTGCCCTGCCATCCCGGGGTATGTGTACCCACATGCCAAGTTGGTTTTGTTATGTGAGAATATTCTGGAAATAAATTCTCTTTCTGCAGCAGGGCCTGTACTTGTGGGCACATGTATACGTACCCATGTGTGTGTGTGTAGCCTAGAGGTTGGCGTAACAGGCAAGCACCACTATAGCCCGCTGTTGACCTGGGTTTGGAGTAGAGGCAGGTGGATGTCTTGAGTTCCATGCTGGCTAAGCCTACGTAGCAAAATACATATGCCCCAAAATAAGAGGATTATCCTGGGATACATGGGACTCGGTCTCAAAAGGCTTTAGAGAATGTGGCATCATGGAGGACATGCTCCAGAGTGGACCAGCATGGTCTGCTTTGTGTCTTCTGTTCTCCCTGCACTAAGGCCCTTCCCCCAGAGCCTTGGCAATGCCCATGAAAACTGCATCTTGCTGGGTTGTGGTGGTGCATGCCTTTAACCCCAGCACTCCAGAGTCAGAGGCAGGCAGATCTCTGGATCTCAGAGTTCAAGGCCAGCCTGTTCTACACAGTGAGTTCCAGGACAGCCAGGGGCTACACAGAGTCTCAAAAAGCAATAAAAAAAAAAAAATTTAAAAAAAATCCAAAGGCACAGATACTTGCCAAGGGAAGGCCATGGAAGGAGAGATGGGCAGATTATCTAGAGGCCAAGGACACCGAGGTCACTGGCTGCCACATGCCACTGGGCAGGACTGGACTCCCTACAAAATCAGTGGGGCCAGCTCTCCTTGTTGACCTCAGAGGTCTGTCCCACAGAAGGGAGACGAGCTTGTGTTAGCCCTGGTGTATGGGGCTTTCCCTGTAAGCCTGTGTCTGCACACAACTCACTACCACACATAGGGTGGCAGTTCTTTCAGGAGTGGCGACAGTGACCCCATAGTTATGAAGTTCCTCACCTGGCATCTCTTCGACAGTTATGGTGCCATTCTGTCTTCAGCCACCAGGGGACACTCTGGGTTTCTCGTACCCATTGTCCTCTGCACTCTCCAATGCTGTCCGCACAAAAGACAATGGCCAGCCATGGCCCCTCTTTGCTCCACCCACACTGGCCTCCCACACTGAGTCCTGTCTCCAAAGTCCCCAGTACAATATCACATGCTGTAACCCGTTCTCTGCTTTGGCTCTTTTAATCTTTTCTAGGTTTGTTGTCTGGTTTTTTTTGAGACAGGGTTTCTCTGTGTAGCCCTGGCTGTCCTGGAACTCACTCTGTAGACCAGGTTGACCTCTAACTCACAGAGATCTGCCTGCCTCTGCCTCCCAAGTGCTGGGATTAAGGGTATGCATCACCACTGACCAAATTACTGGTTTGTATTTTTAATATGGTCTCCTGTACCACAGGCTGGCCTCCAGCACGCTGCATGGCCAAGGCTGGCCCTGAGCCCTCTTGACTCCACCTGGTGTATCTGAGCACTGTTGCTAAGCTCTTTCTCTCTACTGGTGCGTCCTGGGGTCCTCTACTTCCCCTGCTGGCTGGAAGGGATGCTGGGATGTAGTACAGAACATACTCATCTCTGAAGCCAAGAAGAACTTGGAATGATTGTGCCTCTAATCTTCAGAAAGTTCTAGAATGCTTTAAAATGGGGAAATACAGGAAAATTATAGAATCACTGTTGTCAGAATCTGGAGGCAGGAGGGCTGCCCTGTCGAGTTCATCTACCTGGTAGGTAGATAAAACTGCACTGCCTCTTCCCTCCCATGCAGACATCACCAATCGATTGACAAATGAATGATTCCTAACATGTTTTGCACAGGACAGGCATTAAGCAATCAATCTGCCAGCCAATGGTGCGGCCCATTCTGTGCACAAGTCAGGCGTCAATAAGACCTTCTCAGCACACAGCACTCACCGCGAGTCAATGTGTCAGCAATGGCCTCCTCCATCTATACGTAGAGAAGTGACATCAAGAGGAAACCAAATAACATCTTATTTCCAACTCAGACTTCCTGAAAGACACCTCTAAGCTCATCCTGGGACAAGGTGAACTCAGGCAGGGCAGCCCCTCCTGCTCCCACAGCACACTGTCCAGGATTAGCTTAGACTCTAGCCTCTGGGGCAACATCAAGAAAACATCAGCTGTGCCTTCCAAGGCCGGTTCCTGCTTGATGACCAAGACTGCCCTGTCCCCTCAGAGGGAAACTACCAGGCCTGGCTGGAAAGTGTGGGCACCCTGCCACTCAGTGTAAGGAAGCCATGTGTAACCAGAGTCCCTGTGGTTACATGCAGGGTATGGGCAGCTGTCATCTCTTCAAGGTTCTCCACCTGCTGCCAGGAACAAGATGAGCTCCCTCTTCCTGCCTCCTCCAGCTGCTGAGGAATCCTGGCACCTCGCCAGCAGGTGATTTAGCCACCTGCTCTGCTGGAACTTTCTCGGTGTGGACATTACAACCTCAAGTCCGGGCTGGGCTCAGTGGGTAGTGTTCCCTAGCTCCCAATGCTCAGTACATCAGGAGTTGGAGTTTAGACCACCCTTTGCTACATATTGGGTTTGAGGCTAGTTTGAACTACATGTGACCCAGTCTTTAAAAAAAAAATTATTAGCCATGAGATGGTGGCACACGC
The DNA here is from genome assembly GCF_014885135.2 of Alexandromys fortis. Taxonomy (NCBI): domain Eukaryota; kingdom Metazoa; phylum Chordata; class Mammalia; order Rodentia; family Cricetidae; genus Alexandromys; species Alexandromys fortis. Next base: position 1,184,635 of record NW_026068096.1, on the reverse strand, counting down.
CTTTAATCCCAGCACTTGGGAGGCAGAGGCAGACGGATCTCTGTGAGTTCAAGACCAGCCTGGTCTACATAGGGAGTTCCAAGACAGGCTCCAAAGCTACAGAGAAAACCTGTCTTGAAAAACCAAAATAAATAAATAAATAAATAAAAAATCCCAGAAGGATGTAATATTACCTAAGTTAACAGGAAGTGCATAGTAAGCGACTTCTAAAACTCTAGAATTGACATAGACTTCTCACTGCCTGGACAGTCACCCAAAGTTCTTCTGTAACATTGGGGCATCTGTCTTCAGCCTACAGGACCATAGTATCCACAGACTTTTCCACGAAGCAGGAAATTTCAAAGACCGTTCCGCCTATATTGGCAGTTTGTCAGTCACTATTTTTTAATTTTTTTTAAGATTTATTTATTTGTTATGTATAGTGCTCTGCCTGCATGTACACCTGCCAGTCAGAAGAGGGCACCAGATCTCATTTGGTTCCTGGGAATTGAACCCAGGACCTCTGAAGAGCAGCCAGTGTTCTTAACCTCTGAGCCATCTCTCCAGCCCCGTCAATCACTATCTTCTGTGTCCTGCAGAATGTCTGGCAGATTCTTTCATGAAGCAGGAATCCCAAGGGATCATCTTGCCTTTAGGCAAGTTCAGCCGTCATTTCTCTGTGGGTCCTGCATGTCCAGTTCACACAGTATAGCATCAAGCAGTCCACGTAAGGGGCAGTTTCTTACCCAAATGACTAACCAAGGCCATAAGGAGCCTCTCTGATGCCTATCTTCCTTTTGATGTAAATGGTGCTCCCAGGAACAGATGTGTCTCATTGTCATGAAAAGTCTTAAGTTCTTTTTTTTATTTATTTATTATGTATACAATATTCTGTCTGTGTGTATGCCTGCAGGCCAGAAGGGGGCACCAGACCCCATTACAGATGGTTGTGAGCCACCATGTGGTTGCTGGGAATTGAACTCAGGACCTCTGGGAGAGCAGCCAGTGCTCTTAACCTCTGAGCCATCTCTCCAGCCCTTTTTCTTTTCTTTTCTTTTTTTTTTTTTCCTGAAACAGGGTTTTTCTGTGTATCTC
>NW_026068096.1:1167323-1182361 GCF_014885135.2 Alexandromys fortis | reverse complement strand
TTTTTTTTTGTAGACCAGGCTGGTCTCGAACTCACAGAGATCCGCCTGCCTCTGCCTCCCAAGTGCTGGGATTAAAGGCGTGCGCCACCACCGCCGGGCTCGCCCCATTTTCAGGCACACAGCGGGTCTATGTCGCCACTAAGCAGGTTGTAGCACTCTGCTCACAGAACCCATTCAAAGGCTCCTTAGCCGGACCTCCCGAAAGAGCCAGAGTCCTTTGTGCTGGCGAACCAGGAAGCCGCTGCTTATTTGTTGAAGAATCCATGCAGTTTTTACTGCGCCTTTCTTGCAAACAGAGCCTGTCTGAGAAACTGCTGTCACTAAGAAGCTGTGCTTAACTATTCTTTTTGTGTCTAGAATTCCTTCCCAGACTCTCTAGATTTGAAGCAGATTGAGTTGTCCACGGATTGAGTTGTCCACGTTGGCACCATTTGTTGACAGAGATTACTGTCCTGCCCAGTCCCATAGCCGTTCAGTGTAAACCTACATTAATAATAAACTAGTTGGCCTATTAATGCTCAGGCTTCTTAATTCTTTCTTACATCTTAAATTAGCCCATAATTCTTGTCTGTGTTAGACACATGGCTTGGTACCTTTATTAGCAAGGCGTTCTCATCCTCTGTGGCTGGGTCACAACTGCAAACTGAGTCTTTTGGCTTCCCAGACTTCTCCTGTTCTGGTTGTCCCGACAATACTTCCAGCCTGACTACTGGCCAATCAGCATTTTATTAATCCAGTACAACTGACAAACCTTTACAGGTACAAGACCATTGTCCCGGGGCTGGAGAGATGGCTCAGAGGTTAAGAGCATTGCTGCTCTACCAAAGGTCCTGAGTTCAATTCCCAGCAACCACATGGTGGCTCACAACCATCTGTAATGGGGTCTGGTGCCCTCTTCTGGCCTGCAGGCATACACACAGACAGAATATTGTATACATAATAAATAAGTATTTTTTTTAAAAAAGACCATTGTCCCACAGTGTGGTGGTGCAGTGTCTCTAATTCTCAGCATCCATACTGGAACATCAAAAGGGGTCTCAGCTAACAGGGAGTCTGAGACTCCTCCCTGCAAGAGTGACCTGGGGCTGGTCAAGGTATTTCTGGGACAGTCTGCCAACAGCAGCCCCTTGCACCTTAGGTGGGAGTCTGCAGCCTGCAGGAGTGGCCTGGGGCTGGTCAAGGCGCTCCTGAGGCCACCCTGCCAGCAGCAGCCCTTGTGCCTTAGGGGCTGAGATGACAGCTGCGGGATTTTATTCATTTCTGGATTCCCACTATATACTCATAGGCCTTGCCATTACCTAAAATTATAGGAAAATAATACTGAGGACCAGAGAGGGTAAGCGGTCAGTCCACAGTCACACAGCCTCTGCCTGGAACGACTATAATCCTGGCTTTAATAGGAATTTGAGCTGCACAGGGCACTGGATTAAGAGGCAAGTAACAGCCACAACCCAGGTAGACAGGGACAAAGATAGGGAAGGACATCTATAAAGGAAAAAGCCCAACTTCTCCACATCTGTGAGGGCTGTGGAGTTTACCCACCCATAGGTTGAGCGCCTATTGTGTGCACACTCCCGCGGGGCTCCCAGGACAGAGATACAACCCCGTCCACCACAGCTCAGGGGACAACCATGCTGCGGTGAGAAAGGAGAAGCGGCTGCACCTTGATCTTTGTGCTCCGCAGCCTCTGGGGCTGCACTCGGCTATAAAAGGCTGAAGCCTTCCCGAAGGACGCCTTGTGTATCTTCTAAGAGGAAAGCTGCACACAGTCAGGGGGAAGGGGCTGGGAGCTGGGCGCTCAGCAGCTGGCCGTCCTAGAGGCATCTGGTCAAAGCATTCACCCTTAGGCACGTTACCACCCATGAGATCATCTGACCCCAGGACTGGGGACTCCGTGGGGACTCCACAGCTTTAGCCTGGGAGTCTCTGCGGATTTGTGACTAGATAAGTCTCCTTCAACTGAACAGAGAAGCCGCGGGCAGGGTTCACAGCGCGGCCTTGGGTTCCAGGCAGGGCCTTGGGTAGCACAGGAGTCATAAAAGGACCCGGCGCTCTGCAACCACTCCCCGCGTTTATTTGAGGTGTGGGCAGACGTGCAGCAATGAGTTAACGAGCACTTTGAGGGCTGCACCAAATGCCTGCCGGCTGGAGGCCGAGCCTGTGCTTTGTAGGAGGCTGCTGGCCGGTTGGCCCTAGGTGACCCGCTACAGGATTGGGACCCCAAAGGCTCTGGCACTTGGGGATGTCGTCATGCAAAAGAACGATGAGAAAAACCAACGGGTAACGAATGGGTCATGCATGTCATCCGAGCACTTGGATGCTGAGGCAGGAAGGATTCCTATAAGATTCCTTGGAGTTGGAGGCCAGCATGAGCAAGGCAGTCTCCAAAAAAATATAAAACAGAATAAAGCTCGGCGGTCGTGCACACCTTTAATCCCAGCACTTGGGAGGCAGAGGCAGGGGGATCTCTGTGAGTTCGAGACCAGCCTGGTCTGCAGAGTGAGTTCCAGGACAGCCAGGGCTGTTACACAGGGAAGCCTGTCTTGGAAAAAATAAAATAAAATAAAAATAAAGTTTTAAATAATTAACACCAAGACGAACATCCCTAACTCTGATCATTTGCCTGTAACCAAATCGACAATTTCCTGGCTTTAGACGACTTTAGAATGCGATTTTCGTTTATGTAAGCAATTTCCAGGTCCAGCGCCATTCATTTCCGCTCCACCCCCCAGCCCACCCCACCCCCAGCCCAGGGAAACCACGCCCGTAGACACCGCCCACCGTGACGTTAGGTGGCGAGACAGTGACGTCACAGACACGGCTCCAGGCTGGCGTCGCGGAGACCGCCACGCGTCTCCATGGCAACGAAAGGGCGAGTCCCCGCGGATTTCGCAAACTCCTCCTTCACAAGGGTGGGGCTGCTGATGGAACTAGTCACAGTTCAGGTACGCTCCCGCGGCCACCTGTCTCTGGTGTCCCTTGGGATCCGCCTGAGGGCGGCTCGGCCTGTCCGCAAAACGCGGCAGCCGTAGTGCGGCGAACCCTCCCTTACCCACAGGCGCCGTCGCAAAACAGCATGCTCGCCACTCGGCCCCGCCCACCGAAATGGTAACGCTCTGCTCCGGCCCTCAACGCCCGCCCACTGGCAAAGCTCCGCCCCACTACCGTCACTCGCTCCTCCCACCTCAAGCCCCGCCCCTCCCTTGTGGTTAAAGCGCTGGGCCCACTTTCAAGCCACGCCCCCACCGTGTCGTAAAGCTCCACGCTCGCCTCCCAGCCACAGTTCTGATCGTCGTAAAGCTCCGGGCCCTTCAAAGTGACCATGCTGATATTGTCGTAAGGCCACGTTCCGCGCCTTAGGACCACGCCCCACGCTATCGTAAAGCGACGCCCCTTCCTAAAGGCCCGCCCCGCCCTATGACGTTACACGCGCACGCCTCCCGCGGCCGGGTCGCGCCGGCGCAGTGGCGCGCGCAGGCCGCCGCCCCCCGCTGGCCGACGCTGGCGGCGTAAGGCGCGCGGGGGCTCCGCGGAGCGGGCGCGGCGGAGCGGCGGAGCCCGGCCCTCTCCGCCGAACATGCCGAGGCCGGCCCCGACAGCGCGGGAGCCGGATCGGGGGCCCGAGCCGAAGCGCGAACGTGCGCGGGGCCCGGAGCGGGGGACGCCGCTCTGCTGAGCTCGGCCGCCACCGCCCGCGGGCCCCAGGCGGGGCGCAGGTAACGTTGCGCGTGCACGGTCGGCTGCGCCCCACCCCGCGGCGCCGGGACCCTGTAACCCCCCCACTGACCTCAGATGACCCGATCTTCGCACCGGGGCGCTCACCGTCCCCACCCTGCTGTTCCTGACTCGTGCTCTGCACCGCGCGACCCCAACTTCCTGTCACCCTGCCTCAGTATCCCTCTCTCTCTGACCCCTGATTTCCAGTGTCTACTGTTTCGCAGGTTCTCAACTCACGGGCGACACTCATGCGCCCCCACTTCCGGTCGCCCTCTTCCCGCGACCCCCATTCGGCTTTAGTGTGCCCCACACTCTGACCCCACTCGTGTCCTCGTGCTGACCCCCCAATTTCCTGTGTCTTCGTCCCAGGTGTTCAGACCACCTTCAAATCGCACGTTTTTCGTCATGTCCCCCCATGTCCCTTTTTGTCCCCAAACCCCTTTACACCTGGGTCCTGCCAACTGGGTCCGGCTCCTTGTCCCTCTACCCTCCCAGCCCTCTCCCTGATGTTCGCTCTTCACATTTGTGGTCCTGACGGTTTGTTGGGGGGCTTGGGGACAGTCATTGAGGGGGGGACCTGTTGCAGGGAGCTACTTGGGAACTCTTGGGCCCAGCTGCCTGCGCCCTCCCCCTTCCGCTCTGGCCACCGGCTTTGTTTTCCGGAAACACACGGATCAAGGAGGGAGGGGTGAGATGTCTGAGCAGGCTGCAGGATCCCTTGCCTGTACCTCTCTGTCCCAACTTTGTCCACGTCCACGGGTGACTTTCTCACAAGGAGATAGGAACAGTGTCCTCAGGGAGGGGTCTCCTGTGCAACCTGGGCTAGACCGAGCTTCTAGGTTGGGGGCAGCTGTTTTTCATCTTGGTGGCCTCCGGATGGCAGTTTGCAGGAAGCAGCCTGGGGGTTGGTGTGTAGGTGGAGGCGGGGAGACTTGTCGGTCCTCACTGAGCTGCATGCAGTCTGCTCGCCCAGCCCGGCACTCTGAGCTCCCAAGGCTGATGGGGTCTTCCTTGGATGTCTGTGGGCTGGGGACTCTGGGAGCTGGTGGCTGAAAGCACAAAGGTCTTGTTGGTATAGGAGAAACCGCAGCTGCCCACTGGGATAGTGCTGACCTGTTAGGTGTGGGGGTGGACAACTGGGCTTTTTGCCTGCCCTGGGGGCTTTGGTGGAGCTTAGAGAAGACTGGCGCACATAGGTTTGTGAGGGGGAAGTGTGCAGTTGTCTCCAGCAGAGCTGTGTGGTACTGACTGGTGGGTTTCCCAGGAGATCATAGGCACACAGTGCCTGCCATGGGTCTCCAGGGCCTTCCCACTAATGCTGAGCCTTGGTACTTTGTTGGAAGCCAGTGGGAGAGAACCGGAAAGACTATGCAAGAAAGTAGGGGCCCCCTGGAAAGGGCCAGACTCCAGAGCCCACTGCAGGCCAGTGGAGTGAGATTCAGGGCCTGTGCATCCCTATGCCAGCTGCTTGAGGATGCCTCTTGTTTGTCTGCTTTGATTTCACCTTGGGATGGTCACTTGGGCCCCAAGCATGTCCCGGAGACCAGCCCAGCCCTCCCCCTGCTCCTGCTTTCTGTGGTGGAGTCCAGTGCAGATTTCTTTGAAGGACCTGTGTCTTCTCCTCAATTATACAGTAATTGCCTCCAGCAGAAGGGTGTAGGGGAGGTTCTTGGTAACAGCTTCAACATGGCCACCCCAGCTTTGGAGACCACACGTGTTTCTGGAGAACTTGCATGTAGGCCCTGGCTGGGGAACTGTACCATACAGCAGGCAGGACAGAGCTGTGCTGGTGTTTGTTCTGCTGTGGTGCCTGCTGAAACTGCCCCAGACTTCGTCCTTCCTGCAGGGCTGGAGACCATTAAGAGACTGCCCTTACCTGTGTGGGGGCCAGACAGGGAGGAGGGAGGAAAAGCAGGATTAAGTGCCATGTATTGTGGTCTTTGGTGTCTAGATGGTATAGAACAAGCCAATGGCATTCTTGTTATCTGGGGGGCAGTTGGAGCCACTTGAAGGAGCCCCCAGCCCAAGAGTCCTGTAGCTGGGTCATGATGAGAAGTGGCTGGGGCTTCATCCAGATTCACCCACACATCTGATGTCCACTTAGAGGCCATGTTCTTGCTGGACCCAAGCCTTGTCCTTGAAGGCCCTGGGCATCAACTTGCCAGTAAATGCCATGAGCAATTTTCTCTAGAGCCTGTTGGTTGGCACTGGCACAGCCCTAGGCATGCGACTCCCAGTGTGTCCACACTCAGCTGCAAGCTGGTGGGCCTGTGGGCTGTGCTACGCCTGGTTTATAGAGGGAATGACTTGTGTTAATAATCCCGGGGACAAAGGACATGCTGGATGACTCCAGGAGGGATGTTCCCTGAGGAAGTTCCTGTCTGCGTGACCCTGTGGGTCCCTCTGGTACGCTATCCACTCTCTGTGACCTCCGCTATTTCCAGAGGCTGGGCATCTGCACCTGTGTTGTCCCCATCCTGGTCCCCAGGAGGCATCAGTCACTCTGGAGGCACAAAAGCAGGGCTTGACCTCAAGGTATGGTGTTGGGGAAACCTCAGCAGGTCTCCTGGAGCGTTTGGATGGCTACCTGTCACCTGAGGAAATAATCTGGCTGTGGCACTAGGGTGGGCCACGATCCCAAGGCCTGCAAAGATGTAGGACCAGTAGACCCTAGTCCTTCCCTCTGTATGCTCTGTCCCATGCATGGTAACCAGGAGGCTTCATCCTGGGCAGAGGCCACAGGACACCCGGGACACATAGCAGTCAAGAAGCCGAGACTGGGAGCCACAACTGTTACATCTGCCTATGTCCCCTCTCTGGCCCCATGTCATGTCCACGGGGCCCTCAGATCCCTCCTGGGAGACAGGAGTCACTAGTCCCAGTCCTGCGACCAGGACACAGCCTGAGGACAGAGTGATGTTTGGGTTTCACAGCCTCTCTGCTCTCCTGTCAGAGGCCAGGTGTTGTGAGTGGGCCTCTTATTCTTTCCTTTTGGAAAGAGGCCCCACACTGGGGAAGTAGTCTGTTCCCCTCCTCTGGAATAGGCCTCCAGGTTGCCTGGGGCCTCCTGCCCACAGCCTTACCCCTGGGGACAGCTCTGTGGCATGAGGCTGCGACAGATTGAGGTCACATCCTGTCAAATGGCAGCTCTTGCGGAGCCTTCAGACACAGGTCAGGGTCCAGTGGCAGCGTGCAGCCTCACGGGAATCCACAGTCAAAGCCAGGAACAAGATTGTCCCTGTATGGGGCTGTGCAGACCTGTGACTGTAGGACCCTAGGTCTGGCTGGGCCTGGGGCCTGGAGGTGGGAACTTCCAGCTGGGAGGGCTACCACCCACTGACTCCCTAGAGACCCCCTAAGGGTGTGCCACACCTGGCTTGGACCCAAGGGGGCAGAAAAGCCATCTTTTTTTCTTTCTTTTTTTTTTTTTTTTTTTTTTTTTAGATTTGAGAGACAAGGTCTCAAGTGGATTAGGATGCCTTGAACACCTGCTCCTGCTTCCATATTCTGAGTGTGGGGTCCTCGTGCTTGGCTCTTGATGCAGGGTCTTGTATGTCTCAGGTGTGCATGTGGAGGTCGGGGCAACTTGGAATTGGTTCTCTCCTTGAATGGTTTTGTTTTGTTTTTTAGGACGGGGTCTCTCTGTAGCCCTGGTTCTCCTGCTCTCCAGAGATCCACCTGCCTCTGCCTCTTGAGTGCTGAGATTAAAGGTGGCACCACCACCAGTGAGCTTTTTTTTTTTTTTTTTTTTTTGACAATAGGGGTCTCTAGCCCTGCCTGTCCTGGAGCTTACTGTGTAGACCAGGCTGGCCTCCTTCCACATTAATGCAGTTTCCAGAGATCGAACTCAGGCTGTTAGGTTTTCACCAAGCCCTTTACCCACTGAGCCATTTCACCCGCCATTTTCCACGTTTGAGATAGCAACTCTGTAGTCCAGGCTGGCCATGAACTCATGCCTGCCCCAATTACCTGAATGCTGGGACGTAGGTTTGTGGCACAACACCCAGCGAAACTGTTGTTGAGCCCACGTCTCAGGTAGCCTAGGCTGGCTAATGTGTAGCTGAGGATGGCCTTGACTCCTTGACTCCTGGGATTTTGCTCCATGCACGTTCTCCTGGGGTTACAGTGAGAAAGATTGGCGTACTCCGGGGAGAGCTAAAGAAAACCCTAGCACAGGTGCAGGCCTGTAAGGGTTGGGGGGCAGGTGCAGGAATCAGGACCAGAGGGTTGGCTGTGTCAGGAGCCCCCAGAGTCCGCAGTTGCCCCAGGCACAGAGGGACTGGGATCAGAGTGACTGTGTCCCACAGAGCTTGCAGGTGGCTTGCAGCCCCAGGCGCTGGCCTATTCTCTTCCAGTCATCAGGCTGTGGCCTGTGCTTCCAGTGGAGGCACACCCCTGTGGGCTCCTGGGAAATCTGCATACAGCCCTTGGCCGTTGGACTACGCCCCTAAGAGGAGGTGTGGCATGGGCAGGGCCTCTAGGACAGACTACGCCTTTGGGTGGGTGGCTGTGTGCCTCTAGCTGGTGCCTCACCTAGTGCTAGGCCCTCCACACACTGTGTGCGCCTGGACAGCCCTCCCCTCAGGATTAAGGTTTGTGGTCTCCCCCACCCCAGTATACTGTTATTAAAATGTCAAGACCAAGCATGGTGGCTCATGCCCGTCTTCCCCACACTTAGGAGGCAGCTAGGGTAGAAGTGCTGCCCAAAATCAGCTCCCCAGTACTCAGATGCCACCTGTGGGGCCAGGGCCTTACACGGAGCTGGCTGTGCTAGCTAAAGTGGCAAGCTGGGATTCAAATGCGAGATGGCTCGGTAGCCGATGGAGAGTTAGTTAGGAAGACGCATGTGCACGTCGGTCCACACTGCTCGTGCCTGAGACTGCAGAACTGCAGGTCCCAAGCTGTTCCTGAGAACCACCCCTGAGAGGCCTTGGTGACCGCTCCTGGTGACACTTGGAGAATTCCCAGGGGACAAACCCTTTACCCCTGAATTTCCTGCTGGGTAGGAGCCTACGACTGAGTTGTCCTTTGTAGCATGGGTTTGATCTGAGCCCCACAGGAGCTGGTGGTCCATGTGATCATTTCCTGTCATAATATCCGGGTGTTGTAGGAAGCACGCAGGCCTCTGCTGTAGACCACAGTCCGTACCTGTAAGCAGCCGTGCGTGGGCTGACACCAGTTTCGTGGCTTTAGACGGGTCTGAGTGCTGGGCAGCACCCATGACCCATGGTTTCCTGAGAGCAGAGTCAACCAGCCCCCAGTGTAGAGGGTACAAGACCCAAGGTCTCGGGAACTGACGCCGTCTGTCGGGAGCAGGAGGGAGGCCGTGTCCCTCCTGCCCGTCTTCGCCTTCAGTCACTCTGTAGTTTATGCTGTAGAGCTGTCTGGGTGTCGGACACAGCAGGGCAGTGGCTGATTCTTTGCCCATAAGGCATGCATACCAATTGTCAGGCCTGTGCACACCCAACTTCCGACAATTCCATGTGTCAGCGCGTGTCCAGTGTGTGAATGTGTGTGAGCATGGCGGATATGGTGGCGCACGTGGCTGGGGTTGGCCATCTCTTCTCTGAAGTCTGTTGATGGGTCCTCCCAGATGGTCTCCCAGTGCTGTGGTCCAGGCCCTCAGCCCTTTTCTGAGGACTGTCAGCCCAGGTGTTGGTGAGCCCCACACTGGCTCCATCCACACTCATCCCCAGCTTGTGTCTCTGCATCTTTGGGGATAATGATGCAGGAGCAGGTGAGCTGTAGTGGTATTTGGGGTACCTTTCTCTAAAGACAAGGTACTGAGAAGTCTGGCCGTTGCATGGGCCTGTGTAGGACTCGCCCCTCCCCCATCCCATGAGCCTCATGGGGCAGACATATATCTGTTTTGGTCATCAGATCACAATGCATAGCCCCACTGGCCAGGTAGCACCACACCTTGTAGGCCACGCTCCTCCTTTCCTTTCTTGGTTTGAACCCCAAGTTTCTCTAGCTGTTTTCCAGGACTCGGTGCTGGGGAGTCCTGGTGTGTCGCATCCTGGATCTGCAAGAAACAGGAAGTCCATGTTGGGCTGCCACTCAGGTGCAATAATTCAGGGCTGCAGCCAGATCCCCACCCTCTGCAGGACTCCCATGGTGGGTGTTGTCCCTGCTTGTCCCCTCAGCGGGGCACCAGGTCTAGCTTGGAAACTCCCGGTGACGTCAGCTAGGGACTGTGACATCACTGGAGATGCAGGGAAGGGGCTTGGGCCTCCAGCAGGGAGCAGCTGGGGTCCCAGCAAGATGGGGGACCCCAAAAAGAATAGGGCAGGTGCGTGCTGGGGCCTTGCAAGGAGGGGTGTGTCTGGTAGGAATCCAACCTGCTGTCAGCCAGCTCCCTGAGTGAGTGCCATGTAGCTGACCTCCAGCCTAGTCTTGGGCAGGCCAGTCCAGCTTTAACCCTGAGCCTGGGCTCACCCCTGGGGACAGCCTGGGCTCTGGGCCTTGTGGGTCCTCCCAGGGAGGCTTTATTTAGGGCTGGGAAAGCCTGCCTGTCTTCCTAGGTCTATTTTTAGCTACAGACTTCACCCAGAGCCAGGGCTAGCGGCACTTCCTCTTCTCTGGGGTCCCAGGTCACTCCTCACATGCTCAGGTGTGCCTGAGACACAACTGCTTTTCACCAGGTTGTCTGTTCCACTGACCCTCGGTGCTGGAGTGACAGCTGTCTGTGGTGGTGTCCTTACTCTCTGGGTGTCATGGACTGCCACATAGCCCATGTCTGCATAGCTGTTCTTGTGAGTGAGGAGCAGTGGCAGATTGGTGCCGTGTCCACTCAGGATAGGGGCAGCCTACTTACCCATAAACACCGTGGTTCAAGGGCACAATAGTGTTGTGGGTCCTGCTTCTTCCAGCCTGCCTGCTTTGAGCCCGCCATTGCTTGGTGTCCTGTGCAGTCCTGTAGATGCCCGTTCCCTCTGCGCATCCTAGTTGGCCCCAGCATGGTCTGCACTGCCTGTGCTGCTGGTGTGCAGTTGATGTTGTCACCATAGGTGGGCAACAGAGTGAGGGTCACGTTTGTGTGGTGAGTCCTAGGCTAAGGCTTCTGTGCCTGCGACAGGCAGCTCTTCAGGTCACAGGTTTGCAGCTGGCCTGCCCCGTTCCCTTAGATTAGGGCTGTCTGTCTCCCAGGAGAAAGTGGCACTCTGCTCTGCCAGTGCTAACTCCTGTGGCCCCTCCGGCCTGAAGAGACAGCCTCATCTGGGTACCTTTCTCTCTCATCCTTGGAGTGGCCCTGCTGCCTCTGGTGATCTGGAGTGCCCCATGTCCTTGTGGTCCCTAACATTGGTGTCTTTACTAGTCCTTGCATTTGACACAGCCAGGTGTCCATGCGCTAGGTCTCCTGATGTCACTCACTGCCCCTGCTCAATGCTGCCTGCTTCGTCCAGCTCTCCATGCTGCTGGGCCACATGGCGGGACTTCACCTGCCCTCTGCAGAGGTGCACTTGGGAAAGGCGGGGGACAACTGGCTCCCCAGGCTGCTCTCTCAGTGTTGGTGATGTTCTGTCTGGGGCTTGAGGGGTGTGGAGGTCTGAACAGGACGAGTGCTGGAGGGAGGGCTGCTCCCTGTAGATGTTTGCACCTTTCTAAGTGGTCCTTTCTCTCCCGAGTACATGAGCCCTGGCATCCGTGCAGGGATGCTGGGGTGGGTGCTAGCCCGAGAGTGCCTCTCTGTGTGCAGCCCTTACAGTTCTCTGTTTACTTAGCGTGTGCTGATAGGGAGAATGGATGAGGGAGGAGATGGGGGTCACCAAATTCCCCACTGAGCCGTCATCTTGCTGACCTGTGATAATGTTCTGGGAGCAGGGTGAGCTCCTGGCCCTCCTGCCTCTCTCTGCTCCTGTGTGTTGAGACAGTGCTGTACATCTCTGCATTGGGATGCTGTGTTAGGATGCTCAGGCTTCCTGCACACTAGGGAGGTGCTCTGCCTGCCGAACCTCAGGTAGCCATGGACGTCATGGCGATCATGTGGACGCAGAGGCTCTGGAGGGAGTATTCGGAGTGACATTTGCCCAAGTATGCCCCTTGCTGGGTGGGAGTGAAAAGTAGATGGGTTTTCTGCCGTGTAGCCTTCATCAGACTCAGCTGGCCTCTGCCCGCCTCTCCTCCACACCTGCCCCTGGTGGCACACCGGTCCCGTGCCACAGTCTCTCTGGCAGGCCTTCTGCTGCCTCCCATGCTCTTGAGAGTCAGTGTCCTGGTGAGGAGAGGGCAAGAGGAGCGGCCTAGCCGTCAGGAGCTCCTCCCCATGGCATCCATAGTAAGGAGGGGGATGCTTCCCCCAGGTGCTGGGCTTTTGTGGGTGTCCTCGGTGGAGTGCAGATCCTGGGTAGCCTGTGGTGTAGCTGTTGGCATTGTAGAGTCCCACCCCTGGTTTCTTTGAGTTCCCTTTATCTTTAGGAGAGGCCCCTGCTACATACCCAGGAAGGAGGTTAGACTTTTGCACTGGGCAGCCAGGCTTACTGCCCAGGGTTTCCTTATGCCCCTCAGTGAGGAGGTGCTGTCAGTGAAGGCTCGGAATGATACGATGGCCACTGCGGTCTCCCGTCCTTCACTGTACCAGTGGGCTGGCCACAACCCAGCAGAGTAGTGTGTAAATAGAAGTCAGCAAACAGACACATGACCACCGCCTAGATGGTGCTGGGCGGGGCCCCAGTGCGTGGGGATGGGATGCTGGGAACACTGAGCAGGAAAGCAGGCCGGTGGCCCCTCCAGATGTGCCCCAGGAGCACATACAGCTGCACGTGGCCTAGTGGGTGCAGGCCTAGGGGCTCATCCCCTGCATGAGCGCTTGTGTTAGAACACACTTGTGAATTCATCTCTGAGTCTCAAACCAAACCAAACCCACGGCCTGGGCAGCTGCTCTGTTGCTGAAGTGTTCACTTTGAGATTCTGGAGATCTGGTGACTCTGTACCCACATAAAAAGCAGGCTGGCAGATCTCTGAGATCGAGGGCAGTCTGGGCTACTCAGTGAGTTCTGGCCAGTCTAGTTCTGGGGCTAAGAGAGTGCAGGTCAGAGCAGCAGGGTCGGCACCCACTGCCTGGAGCCCTGCCAAGCCTTCCCTGTTCACCCAGCATTGTGTGCCATGTGCCTTCCTGCCTGTATGACTGGAGTCCCATCCCCTGCCCTCTTAGGGACACCGTCTGCTCTGCCACCTGCCACTGTTCCTGTCTTGGCAGCCCTGGTGTTACCTCTTAGCCTGGATCTGGCTTCCCTTTCTTGCTTTAGGTTTCCAAGGGGCCTGTGCCACTTGATGGCACAGCCATGTGGCAAGTAGGGCACATGGCTACTCCACTGTAATCTCTGGCTTCTGCCAGCCTTTGCCTGGTCACACCACAGTAGCTTTTGCTGCGATCTCTGTCCGCTAACCCGTGCCTCTGTTTCTTCACAGTGGGGCACCACGAGATTTAAGGCGGTGGGACCTGTTGGCAGAATGTCTTCTCTCTCTGCAAGTGACCCTGAGGCCACCAAGATGAGCGCTGCAGCCGGGCCTGCGAGCACACCCGGGTGTCAATAGCTGGGAGCCAAGGGGCCACCAGGCGCAATGGTGTACTAGGCCGGGCGCGAGCTCAGGTTTCGCACTCGGATCTCACGGCAGAGTCACCGTGGAGAGGCCAGGGTACCACAAACTTATGGATTTTGACAAGAAAGGAGGGAAGGGGGAGTTGGAGGAGGGCCGGAGAATGTCCAAGACTGGCACAAGCCGGAGCAACCATGGCGTCCGCAGCTCGGGGACCAGCTCAGGGGTCTTGATGGTGGGCCCCAATTTCCGGGTTGGCAAGAAGATAGGCTGTGGGAACTTCGGAGAGCTTCGCCTAGGTAAGTCCTGCATACACTCTGGTCCCTCACTAGGCTTTGTGGTGGTAGTCTGCAAGCGGCAGGGTGGGTGGAGTCACAACATCCCGGCCTTTGGCTCCTGAGCTGCAGAGACCAGTGTCTGACTGCTGCCTGGTCTGCAGGGCTAGTGCTGAGCCCATGTGCCTCCCTCTTAGGCGACTGGCCCCCGTTCACAGTAGTGCCCGGGAGTCCAAAGGTCCCTGGAACTGTCACATCCTGGCCCTGTGTAGGTTAGAGAAGACCTGTGTGCAGGCACTCATCCCAGTTCAGCTCCTTAAGATAAAAAAGAGACACCAACATCGTGCGCAGACCCATCAGGCCAGCTCAGGTCCCCGATGTCACCTGGAAGCGGGCCTGGGGAGGAGGTGGACCTTGCTGCAAAGGCAGATAGCTGAGGGCCAGAACACAGTGGCTGTCATTCTCCACTCCTGACTACTCATCAGCTGACACGTGCCATTCGATCCGCGAGGGCACTGATGTGGGGCACAGCTGCCCTGTGCATAGCTGTTCCTTCCTCTCCCGTGGGAGGGTATTGGTGGGTGTTGCACTTACTGGCCTGTTCAAGGCCAGCTAGGACCCCATCCGGGTGAGGGCCTCTGCAGTCTGCAGCCGCAGGTGTCCCCAGGCCCGGCTGTGATGGATATGCCAGACCACAGCCCTGAACACTCAGCCGCACACACGGGCAAGTATGAGGACACTTTAAGGGACCCCTGGCTTCAGGCAGTTGGGGTGGCCATGCACCACCTCAGGTCTCTGTACAGATCTGTGTAGGGACTTGGACAGTGTGAGTTAAAAGGTTTTCCACTGCAGCCTGTGCAGGAGCCTGTCTATAGGGTGTGTGCTGTGTGCTATGTGCTCCCGCGCTGACTGCACCAGCTTGTGCACCTTAACCTCTGTTGGAGTCCAGGGTCAGCGAATACTGTGAGTGCAGGTTAGGATGCAGTCGTGATGTGAGCCAGTGCCTTCCCTCTCCCCCGGCTCTGAACTAGCTTTATATCACTCGGTACCGAGGGAGGCCAGCCTGGCAGCACGTCGAGAGCTCTGCTCCCTCCCCATGACCCACAGAGTTAGAATAAGCTGCACGGGTGTTCGTTTCCCTGGTGAGTATGGGGTGCCTCTTGCCTGAGCCCCCATCCTCTTCCCGTGTGGAGCTATCCTGGCCCCTACTCAGGTTTCTGTCTGGCCTGGGGCCACTGAGCCCCTTGGATCTATAGACATAACTGTTCATTAAATGGGAAAATTGAAGCCCTATGTCTGCGCAACTTTCTTCCTCTTATGGGGCCATAGTCCTGTCCCCTGTCCTCCTTTTTCTTTTTAGACAGGGTCCCACTGGCCTGGAGCTCACTGTGTAGACCAAACTAGCCAGAATCCACAGGTACCCACCTGCCTCTGCTTTCCCGGTGCTGGGATTAAGTGTGCACTACCATGCCCAGCCCCCCCCCCCCGCGCCCCCCCCCCCCCCCC
>NW_026068096.1:1150782-1167309 GCF_014885135.2 Alexandromys fortis | reverse complement strand
TACTGCCTTTACAACCCCCCCCCCCCCCCCCCCCCCCCCCCGTGTTTTGTTTTGTTTTTAAAAACTTTTTTTCAAAATTCTTGTTTTATGTGTATGGGTGTTTTGTATGCATACCTAGGGAAACCGGAAGAGGGCACTGGACCCTCTAGAATTAAAGTTGGGGACTACTGTGAGCCCCTGTGGGTGCTGGGCCCTGGACCCAGGTCCTCTGGAAGAGCAGCTTTTCCTGCTGAGCCCTCTCCACAGCCCCGCCCACGTTTAAGGAAAAGTCTTAATGTGTATATATGTTGGGAGCAGACATGCCGGACCCTGTGGGTCAGAGGACAGCTCTGGGGAGTCCCGTCCCCCCCCTCCCCTGCACGGTGGTTGTGGGAGCTTGAGCTTGTCAGCTGCAGCCAAGCTCCACACTGAGTCTCCCACAGCAGAGACAGGAATGCCACAGAGGAAAAGTGACCTCTGAGAGCCACAGTCCAGGGAAAGTGGGCAAACTTAGGCCCTCCCAGGTGACAGCTGACCTCGCTGTTCTTGCAAGAGACAGCCATTGTGAGGTGGAGGGGTGGGGACCAGACCTATGGAGACATGGACCGTCACTGCGCCTCCTCTTGGAAGAAGCTTGATGGCGCTGCGCCTTACACAGCCTGGGGCGCTCTGGTGGGTCACAGGTGGTGGCAGGCTGTCACAGAGGGGCCCTGATGGCAAGCACGTGGTGATGGAGACGTCCAGGAGAACCAGGGCAGATGGCTGCACCATAGCTGGTGGCTGGCTGTGGCTGGGAACAGAGGCAGTTGTGGGCACAGCTGCTGTGGTAGGAACGTCTTTTCCCTTCAGGGGTGGCAGGTGCAGCCACTGGGGTGTGACCCTGGAGGTGGCCTTTGTGACTAGTGATGCTGAGGTAAACGTGGATGTTGGAGATTGGGGTAAGGTCTGCCCGGGTGTGGCAGATGTGACCCCTGCAGGAGAGGCAGAGCGTGGAGCAGATCCTACTGCTGGATTCACAGTAGACCTCTCCCCGGGACTGCATACAAGTAGTGAGGTGCAGTGCAGGGATTCCTGGGAAGCTGGGAGGGGGCCTAAAGCTTCTGTGGAGTGCTCTGTGGACTGGGCAGTGTGGGCTCCTTAGCCCACAATCCTCATGCTTTCTCTGTTGCCCCGCCCCCAGGAAAGAACCTGTATACAAACGAGTACGTGGCCATCAAGCTGGTGAGTGTACCCTACCCTGCCCTGCCCTGCCCTGCTCTGCCAGGCACCCCAGGCCCGGAAGGAGGGCCTGGGTAACAGTCCCCTGTCCTACAGGAGCCCATCAAGTCCCGGGCCCCGCAGCTGCATCTGGAGTACCGCTTCTACAAGCAGCTTAGCACAGCAGGTGAGGCCTGCATGGGGGGCATGGGCACTCGGTGAGACTGGCACAGGGTGTGGCCCAGGCAGGGGCTCCAGATGTCCAGCACGCGTGTTTCCTCCGCAGAGGGCGTCCCTCAGGTCTACTATTTTGGCCCGTGCGGGAAGTACAATGCCATGGTGCTGGAGCTGCTGGGGCCCAGCCTGGAGGACCTGTTCGACCTGTGCGACCGCACCTTCACGCTGAAGACGGTGCTGATGATTGCCATCCAGCTGGTGCGGAGGGGTGGAGCTGGCGGGCGGGGTGGATAGGCAGGGCAGGGCCTGGGCGCTGAACCCAGGTCCCCGCAGATCACACGCATGGAGTACGTGCATACCAAGAGCCTCATCTACCGCGACGTGAAGCCAGAAAACTTCCTGGTCGGGCGGCCGGGCAGCAAACGGCAGCACGCCATCCACATCATCGACTTCGGGCTGGCCAAGGAGTACATCGACCCTGAGACCAAGAAGCACATCCCGTACCGGGAGCACAAGAGCCTGACGGGCACGGCGCGCTATATGAGCATCAACACGCACCTGGGCAAGGGTGAGCCGCGCTGCGGTGGGGGGATGGGGTGGGGTCCCGGGGCGGCGCTGAGCCTGTGCTGTCCCCGCAGAGCAGAGCCGCCGGGATGACCTGGAGGCGCTGGGACACATGTTCATGTACTTCCTGCGCGGAAGCCTGCCCTGGCAGGGACTCAAGGTGGGCGGGGACTCCCGGGTGGGGGAGGGGCACGGGAATGGGCGCTGACCCTGACCACGCTCACGTCACGCAGGCCGACACGCTGAAGGAGCGCTACCAGAAGATTGGTGACACCAAGCGCGCCACGCCCATTGAGGCGCTGTGTGAGAGCTTCCCGGGTGAGGAGCCCGCGGCGATGCCCCTTGGCTCCGTCCCACAGTGTGGCCGCGGCCACACCGCAGACTGGGCTGCCCATGTGACCACGCGCCTGGCCCTTGTCTTTTCACAGAGGAGATGGCCACCTATTTGCGATATGTACGGCGCCTGGACTTCTTCGAGAAGCCAGACTACGACTACCTGCGGAAGCTCTTCACCGACCTCTTCGACCGCAGCGGCTACGTGTTCGACTACGAGTATGACTGGGCCGGGAAGCCCCTGGTACGTGGAGGTGATGAGAAACCCTCCGGTTAGAACTCACGTGCGGGTGCGGTGTGGGTCCGCAGGTGCGGGGACACCAGGTCGGGCGTCCCTATCCCCACAGTATGCTGGAGGGCCGTGGGCGGGAGCTTCCGTAGGAGGGGTCGTCCCCCAGAGGGCGCGGGTCAGGAACTGTCCTGACTCTGCTCTCGCAGCCGACACCCATCGGCACCGTGCACACTGACATGCCCTCCCAGCCACCTCATCGCGACAAGGCCCAGCCCCACACCAAGAACCAGGTGAGGGCCGGCCGGGGACTTGTCCTGGAGGGGACGGAGGCCAGTGACGCAGGGTGAGCAGGGGTGCTAGCCTGGTACCCACTGCCCTTCCAGGCACTGAACTCCACTAACGGAGAGCTGAACGCCGATGACCCCACCGCGGGCCACTCCAACGCCCCCATCGCGGCCCCCGCAGAAGTAGAGGTGGCGGATGAAACCAAGTAAGGCTCTGTCACTGCCATCTTCTACTCATCACGTGCTGCTTCCACCCCTACGTCACCTTTCTCCAGTTAACCCCACCCCGTATCAGTGTCTTGTCACCTCTGTCCCCTTATCCATCCCCACTTTGTCCTTTTTTGTTGTTTTGTTTTGTTTTTTGAGACAGGGTTTCTCTGTGGCTTTGGAGCCTGTCCTGGAACTCCCTTTGTAGACCAGGCTGGTCTCGAACTCAGAGATCCGCCTGCCTCTGCCTCCCTCCCGAGTGCTGGGATTAAAGGCGTGCGCCACCACCACCCGGCCCTACCTTGCCCTTTTAACCCGTGTCCGTCTGTGTCCCCCCCCCCCCCCCAGGTGTTGCTGCTTCTTCAAGAGGAGAAAGAGAAAATCCCTGCAGAGACACAAGTGAGGGTGGGTGCAGCCGCTGCCGAAATCCCCAGGGCGGTATCCAGGAGGCTGGCAGTGTCCTTGGTGGCGTGGGGCTCTTTGGCCCGACTGCAGGCATCATCTTCGGGGATTTGGGGCCACTTCCTTCACACAGGACTTTGGCGGAAATCTCTACGCCCATGTCTGGTCCCCTTTGAGAGCATTAACTATTTAAAACCAGGAGAGAAGCGCCGCGCTGTCCCCGCTGTGCCCCCCGTTAGCTCATAAAGTCCAGCTTGTCCCCTCGATCCAAAGGCCGTTTTCTCGAGTGGGGCAGGCCCAGGGCATGGGTGTTAACATGGGGAGGCCATGAGGCCTTGGCCACCAGGGGAGGCGTGTGCGCTACCACAATGCTGCACCAAAGCTGGGGTGGAGCGCGGGACGGTCACCATGCAGGGACTGGACTGGGCCCCATGGAGCCAGGGCGGCCGTGACCTGTGTCTCTGCATGCTGGACCCACGGGACAGAATCGCCTTAACGCCCGACCTGGGGCAGCAGAGAGGCGGTCTCCTTGGGAGAGCCAGGCTGTGGTCGCGGGAGCTGAGTTCTTGCTTTACAACGTGTACAGAAATGAACTTATGTTTCTCCGGCGCTTCCTTGAAGCCATAGAGTTTAGGGGCTTTTTTTAAAAAAAGAAAAAATAAATAAAAAGAAAATGAAACCATCCCCAAGCGTGGGCCTGGTCTTTGTAACCCATATAGGACATTCAGGTCTAAGGACAAGAGGATCCCTGCTGGCTCACTGGAGTCCTGGAGGAGCTGGGCACCTCCTGATCCAGGAAGGATGGAAGAGGCTGTGGGGACTGGGGGACTGGGTAGGGCAGGAAGGCTGCTGCACCCAAGTCTTTGTTAATCAGCCACTCTGAGAGCATTGTGCTGCTGCAGAGGGAAAGGCTGGGAAGGGCTTGGGGGTGCTGTCCTGGCGACCAGCAAACAGGAGAAGTGAGCAGGGGGCAGCTGGGCTTGCTGCTTGCTAGGACGGTTCCCTACACAGGTACCACCTACCAAAAAAATAAAAAAGGGTTCATGGGAGAAGGGAGGATGGAGGTAAGAGGTAAGCCAGGAGTAAGAAGACAAGGGGCTGGAGAGAGGGCAGAATGGTCAGGGTCAGGAGCTGTGGCCATTCCAGAGCCCAAGTCACCCCTGAACCAGTTCCTGGGCACCACAGATAAGAGGACAACAGATAGAGAACACAGAAATCTTTTTTTGTTGCTTTGCTTTTTTTAAGATTTATTTGTATTATGTACAAAGTATTTTGTCTGTAGGCCAGAAGAGAGCACTGTATCTTATTACAGATGACTGTGAGCCACCATGTGGGTGCTGGGAATTGAACTCAGGACCTCGGAAGAGCAGCCAGTGATCTTAACCTCTGAGCCATCTCTCTAGCCCTGTTTTTCTTTTTTGAGACAGGGTTTCTCTGTAGCTTTGGAGCCTGTCTTGGAACTTGTTCTTGTAGGCCAGGTTGGCCTTGAACTCACAGAGATCCACCTGCCTCTGCCTCCCCAGTGCTGGGATTAATGGCGTGTATTGCCACTGCCTGGCAGAAATCTTTTTTAAAAATATATTTTATTGCTGGGGAATGGTGCTGCACACCTTTAACCCCAGCACTCAGGAGGCAGAAGCAGGCGGATCTCTGACTTCAAGACCAGCCTGGTCTACAGAGTGAGTTCCAGAACAGCTAGGGCTACACAGAGAAACCTTGTCCTGAAAAACAAAATAAATTAAATTTTAAAACAACCTGAAAAAACTGCTGTCAGAAGTCCTTGTGTAGAGCTGGAGATATGACTGACTCAGTGGTTAAGAGCACTGGCTGCTCTTCCAGAGGTCCTGAGTTCAATTCCCAGCAACCACATGGGGGCTCACAGCCATCTGTAATGAGATCTGGTGCACACATGGAGGCAGAATACTATACATAACAAATAAATCTTTAAATCAAAAGTCCTTATATGGAAAATGCACCCTCAAGAGACTCGGGTTTGGTTGGGTTGTGTCTCGGGAGACAGTAGTCTGTAAGAGCAGACTACTGACCTAGGTGCAGTGGTCTAAGGCCTTCCTGTGCTCCCAACTGCTTGCCACTCTCCCAAGAGTTCCCAGTGGTGTCCATAGTAAAGCTGAGGGCTTCCAGAGTAGAGCCAAGTCTCTGGGACTGAGAAGATGGCTTGACACAAGTTAGAGTCATTCATTGGGAAGAGGAAATCTCAGCTTTCTTTCTGCCCTCTATTCTTCCCTTCCACCTGGAGTCGGGCTTGGTGGGCGGCTTCGCGGCCGCCCTGCAGTGTGTGCCGGAGTCTGCCCTCAGCCTCTGCTGTGCTGGGTCACGCTGCTCTCACTGGTTTGTTGTTCGTTTTCTGGTTTTGGTTGTTTGGTTGATTGGGTTTTTCTTGTTTTGTTTTTGTTTTGGAAGCATGATTTCTGTGTGTAGACCAGGCTGGCCTTGAACTCAGAGATCCACCTGCCTCTGCCTCTGCCTCTGGAGTGCTGAGATTAGTGTTCACCCTCACCTCCTGGCAAAGGACTTATTTGTAGCATCTTAAGCCATGCCTGTGTGCACAGGAGCGGTGGAGGCAGCTGACCTGGCAGCACAGGTGGCCAGGAGCTACCAGCATAGGAGCTAGGACCACAGGTCCCCTGCAATAGCAGCAAGTTCCCTTGACCCCCTCTTCATTGCCCCCTTTTCTGTTTTGAAGCAGTGTCATGTAGCTCAGGCTAGCCCAGGGCCCAGGTCTTAGCTCTGGCTGCCTACCTCCGCTCTGTGGGCACACTGTGAAGGTGCTCTTAGGGAGGGAGCTGCATGTGGCCAAGGTGCCCACCCCCAGCCGCACAGCAGGCAGACAATGTGGTACTCAGTGGCTCAAGGTGGATGTTTCCTTTATTTAAAAAAAAAAAAATCATTTGGGGACACAGTGTGGAGGGTTCACCTCCCATGGCTTTGGGGAGGACATGGGATCTGGGTAGGAGGTCACAGGTACAGAGGACATAAAGGAGAAGGCGCGGGACCCCAGATAGGGGACTGTGCCTCCTAGGGCATCACTGAACAGGGTGCCTGGTGGCCTTAGAGGGCCAGGGCTATCTATGGTTTGCACAGGGCTGTTCTGTACCCTGGGTGCCACAGCAGGCCAGCTGGAGGCCCAGTTGATGGGGCTCAACCTGCTAACTCCAGCCCTCTAGGCCACACCAGGGAGGAGCTGGTCCACAGAGGCTGGACAGTGATGGTTTGCACGTCACTGTTGGGAGGAGCAGGAACGGTGGCCCACGTGTCACCCATCCTGGGTAGAGCATCCAGGAAGGCCCAGCAGCCCCACCCAAGGCTGCTCAGGACTGACGAGTGCCCTGCACTTGCCCATGTCCAGGAGGCCAGAGCTTCAGGTGGCCTCAGTGCACACAGGTCAGGCCCTGGGGTCCCCAGGGAGCAGCGGAGAACAGGCTGAGTGTGGGCTTGAATGCATTGCAGTGTGCAGTTAAAGAGAGCGGACGAATGGTTGTGGTGCCCTGGGCATGGGGCTGGCCGGCTGCCCTGAGCTGCAGGAACCAGAGTGGGAAACCCCGACTCCCAACCCACCGCCCTTGACCCCAACAGCTGTCCAGCTGTCCATCCAGGGCCAAGCCCACTCTGCCCCCAAGACTGAGGGATTGTCTTGACCACCTCCCCAGTGCCTTGGACAGGCAGTCACACTTGTCCCTGTGGACACAAGGCAGCCACTTCCATGATGACAAGGGACAAGGGACGTGGTGGGGAGGGAAGCCTGTAGACGGCCGAGGGGCGACCTGGGTGGAAAATGGCCTAGGTGTAGAAGATGACTTCAGGGATCTGCCCGTCCTCCACGGAAGTGCCGTTGTTGTTCCCAGCCGCGTAACAGAAGGTGAAGCAGGTCTTAGCCCCCGTGGTGGGTGACTCATGGGTCACCTTGCGTAGGCCTTTAGTGCCATAGTGAGAGTCTGGGCCCTGGCAGGGAGAGGGAGTCACAGTGAGGTCAGGAAGTCCTCAGGACTGGGGGGGGGGGGGATAACAAGGGTACCCACAGCCTGCAGGGACAGGCCAGCGCCCTCAGGTAGTGTGGCCCCCACCTTGAGTGTGGCGCAGGCAGTGTAGTTTACACTGGGCAGGACTTCCACGGGCTCCTTGAACATCACGCGGAAGGTACTGGCTGAGCCGTCGCAGCTGAAACCAGTGTCGTTCTGGCCGAGGATGGTGTTGCTGTCTGTGTGGATGATCTGGGGAAGGAAGGCTGCTCAGCAGGCAGGCAGGGAGGAAGTGGCACTGATGAGGGTCTGTGGGTGGGACTTCTGGGCCAGCTTTCAAGGAGAGGAGGTGTGGCATGGGTGGGGCTAGCAGCTCACCTGGATGTTGACTTGATAATCAGTGGGTCCGTGGATGGATCCATAGAGCCCAAAGCCCACCACAAAGATGCGCTTGTTGACAGAGAACCTGCAGAGGGAAGTGGGTGGCAGTGGCTTAACGCCCTGGGCCCATGAGGGCGACAACTGGAGCAGCCACGGGAGAGTCGGGCAGCCGGAGCTGTGGGGAGGGCACACTGCCCATTCAGGACCTGCCCAGCTCCTGCTGCCCCTTCCTTCCCGTCACCTCCCCACCTGGGGTCCTGAGGCCCCACCTGATTCTGTCACTGGTGCCACTGTAGCCCCAGCGGCTCTCCACCTGCTGGAACCGGTTGATGCTGCACTCCTTGCCCCGCAGGCAGCACCGGGGCCTGTCAATGAACTCCACCCGCGGCTTGGGGTTGACGGTGAAGTGCAGGAAGAGGCTGACCACCTCGCGATCTACCAGGATGCCAGACTGTGCCGGGCCTGCGGGCAGAGGGCTGGCTGACCGCACGAAGGAAAGGCAGACTCAGGGCCTGCCCCTCAAACTGGGACATTTGACTCTCAGGGCCCAACCAAGTTAAGAAGTTCCTCCTTCCTAGAACCCCCTTCAGTGTCCTTCTGCTGGACACGCTGGGCTGGCAGACCCCACCTTCGAGGTCCTCTAGAGTCCTGGGGAGCACCCTCGCTTCACACCGAGAGCTCGGCCCTGCCTGTCCACGCACCAGGTTACCTCACAGCCAGCGCCTCACCAAGTGCAGCTTCTAGAAGCCACTCCACACTCTGCATGCCAGGTGACCAACTGACAACTGAGCCCAGCCCAAAGCTGAATCCTGAGTGGTTGATAGGACATGACCCCAAGACTTGGAAACCCCAGGGTCCCAGGCAGGGTCCCCAAGTCACAGCCTGATGGCAAGGAGGGTGGCTCAATAGGGCCGTGCAAGCCTGTTACCTGCAGCAAACTCCTCAATGGTCATCAGGGGGAATCGGATGAGACCCAGGGCCTTGCCCAGCACCTTCCTCTTGTTCTCAGGTGTCACCTGAAGCTGCTGCCGTTGACACTCGGCTTCAGACCAGCGCACTACAGCATTGAAGAGCCTCACCTCACGGATGCCCAAGGTGTCACGCTCCAGCACTGCCACCAGGGTGTCTGTGGCAGAGAAAGGCTTGTGAACCCTATGCCTGTAAGGGACCACATGCAGACCAGACCATATAAGAACCACCTCACAGCCAGAGCTTGCCGACTGTGGCCCTTTGTCCATGTTTATCAATAAAGTTTTATTGACAAACAGCCCTCCCTAAGCATTGCCTTTCTCCCTCCCTCCCTCCCTTTCTTCAACACAGTCTCAGTAGTTGAGCCTAGCCTTGAAATCATTATGTAACCAAGACTGGCCTTACACCCTTGGCCCTCCTGTCTCCACCTCTTGAGTGCTGGGGTGACGGGCTAGCAAGTAATAGGGAAGCAGTTTACCAACTTAGCTGAGTCTTAGCCCTCTTTATTTTTGAAACAGGGTCTCATTCTACAGCTTAGGCAGGTCTAGAACTCACAGCAATCTTTCTGACTCAGCCTCCTGAGAGCTGAGATCATAGGAGTGCATCCCTACACCCTGTGATTGGTTCCTGTGGCTTTGACCCCACACGGCCCTTCCACTGCATTGCAGATACCCCTGGAGAGGGCACTGACCCCAGAACAGGCCCTGCTACCAAGCCCCATGGGACCTGCTCCATTCAGGCCCGCTGTGTCACCCAGGAGGTGGGTGTCTGTCATCTTCAAATCAGGATCTCCAACCTGACCCAAGCCCAGAGCAATCCTTGGATCCAAGACCCGTGGGCCTGACTCACCCAGATCAATGTCTGTGAAGCCCTCGGCAGCGATGGCGTCGGCTGTGTTCTTGTCAATGCTCTCCAGACACAGGCTGGCCAGCTGGGGCTCATCGAAGAGCCGAGCCTAGGGAGAGCAGGCCACACCACACTGCGCACGTGTCCCTCGTGAATAGAAGAAAGTGTCACCCCAGGCCTCGGGCTGAGACAGAGGGGTCAGGAAGGCAGAGCAGCCTGGCTGCTGAGCCAGACTGTCTCAGAGGAGAAAGAAACAAAACAAACAAAAAGCCAGGCAGTAGTGGCGCACACCTTTAATCCCAGCACTGGGGAGGCAGAGGCTGAAGGATCTCTGTTAATACAAACAGCAAGTGGACAGTGGCTGAGGACACCTGGTGCTAGCCCTGTAGTCGTCACCGGACACCGCGTGAGCACTCACCTGCGTGAGTAGCATGAAGGCATTGTCAGCCCGCAGGTGCTTCTTGAGGAACTCCACACAGTGCGCCTCGAGCGCAGGCACTGCGTACTTCTTGGCGGTATACAGTGTGGTCATCACTGTCTCAGGCCCAATCTGTACCTCATCTGAATACAGAAACCTGAGCAGGAGACGTGGGCGGTGAGAATACGGCCACCAGACCTGCCAAGCACTGCACGTTTGCAAGGGGCTGCTCAGCCACCTCTAGAACTGACATATGTCAATCAATCTCCTGACCTGGGAAATATGGCTCAGCGAGGCCACACAGGCCACTGTAGGCGTGCTCCTGAGACCCTGTGACCAAGCTTATGCGACCACTGGTAAATCACAGAAAACCACAGGCACTGTCCAGGGCAGTATAAGTCACGAGGCCATGGGTTCCACCCCAGCACCGCAGGCCAGGCGTGGCACATAGCACGCTGCCCTTTCTTGAAGATGGCATGAGTTTGTGTGCCTGTGTGTGTGGCCCTGACGAATGTCAGACCTGCACTTGGCAACCACCTGGCTGGGGTTCTGGAGGTGCTGAGTCATCTTTCCAGCCCCCAAACCCTCTTATCTGGGCATGTGTTCTAGAATGCTGCACTGGAGGGCAGGCTCTGTCGCAGACACAGAGGGATCGCTCCTGTCTTTTCACACTCTAGTCCATACTCTAACACCCCTGTGGTCGGAAGAATCTGTAACTTACTTGAGCAGTGCCAGAAATGCAGCAGGCTCCACATCGGGCAACTCAATCTCAGTGGATGTGGTAGCCATCCCGCCGTTGAACATAGCGTCAAAGACAGCGCTGCCCACAGCTAGCACAAACCTGAGCCAGAAGAGAGGGTGACTGTCCATTAGTCTTGCTGGCCCAGGCCAGTCAGAGTTCCCTGTCACACCTGCAGAGACTCCTGGCAATCTTAGCAGAGGCCTTTCTGGGCCTCAGATCCTTCTAGAAGGAACAGGAAGGAGGAGGCAGCAGGGGCCAGCATGGGGCAGCACCACAGTCCTTTCTACTCGCCCTTGCCCACGCAGCCCCTCACTCAGTCCTGCACTTGGCCCTTCTTCCTCATCCCCATTCCCTCAGCTCCCCTCCCTCCAGTCTCCAGGCCGCAGAAACAGGCATGGGACCTGAGCCTCACAGGAGAAAGCAGACTAGATACAGGGGCTGGAGAGCCTCGGGCAGGGAGCACAGGCTTGGACAGGGTGTTAGGGCTTAGTGAAGGGCAGGGGCAAGGGAACAGCTGGAGTGCGGTTGGGTCAGGGCAGGACGAAGGGCACGGTGGCCAGGTTCAAGACCCACAGTGACTCGGCTCGGAATACAGCTCATGTTCTGGATGGAAACAATGACCATGGAGCTGGTCCAGTGCCCTGCTCTGTTCTGTTCCCACAGTGACAGGGTGGCTCTGAGCAGAGCAGACAGACTCCAGCTGGATACCTCTGGACATGTAGATGGGTCCATGCACCATGAGTGGGTCAGAGCTTGCAGTAACGACAGAATCACTGCTGAAGCTGTGGACAAGGGACCACAACCTTCCACAGAACTGTAGGCCCACTGTGCCTTTGGGGTACACCCACTAGGGAGTCCCTCTCCACTTCACTGGCCCTACAATAACGAAGCTTCCTCCTGCCCAGAGTCTGGCCACTGCCAACTGTCACTGCAAACTCGGATCAGACCAGGCACCACCAGTCCCCAAGGAGCAACCAAGTACACCCAGAGCCTCTTGGAATTGGCACTCCCAAATGGAATTAACCAAAACTAACGAAAGAGGAGGCGGGCTTTAACCGCAGGACAAGGCCTTCAGACAAACAGACAGACAAAGAGCTGACAGCTGGCTGGACTTGCCTGTCATGGCAGGAGGTCAGGGCAACTTGGGCAACTCAGTAAGGGGGCAACTCAAAAGCAGGAGGATGATAACTCAGAGCAGGAGGGGCTAGGGCTGTGGTTGGAGTGGAGCCCCGCCTAGACTCCCCCAGTGGGGCTGGAGCGTAGCTCAGCAATACAGCACCTATCTTGCATGTGCATACCTACAGACTTCATGTTCATCACTGCAAAATCAAAGTGGAGATGGCTGAGGAAAAGCTGAGGCGAACGCTGGTGCCTGGGGTTGGGGCAGCAAGAAAGGACCCACCTGGGGGCCTTGAAAGGGTGCAGCTGCTCAGACCAGGGTCTTGGCTCTGGGATCTCAGTCTCAGCCCTGCAGCCTTCCAGCTCTTGACCTCATCCTGGTGCTTGTGGAGGCTGGGAACCTAACTGCTCAGCACAGCAGCTCCCAGCCCCGGGCCCACGCAGCAGTAAGCCAGAAATAACCTCTCTGCCTGTGCCTCTTCTTTCTTTTTAGGAAGTATTCTGTCCCCGCGGGGAAGCCTCCACCGACCACACAAAAGCCAAAATCAGAAACTCAGGCACCCAGCTGCACCGGCATAGCCACAGCCACCTGACACGAATACCCACACCTGGCCCTCTGACTCAGCAATGGGGCAACCCACGCAAGGGGAGGCCCTGGGAACTCTCCTTGTCCCCGCCTTTCGTTCTCCCGAAGACATCCCAGCCTTTTCCCTGGACACGTTTGTTGTCCACTATGGCCTCTCTGGTTCTTCGCAGGAGAGAGGAACAGACACAGATGTTCACAGAAGCCAAAGGCAGGACAGCCCATCACACATCAAGCGTGACCACATATAGCGTGTTCCCTCTACAGCCATGAACACAAACAGGGCTACACCACACAAACTGAGCGGGAAGTGCGGACGGGGAGGATGCAGGAGCTAGTGCTGGGGAGCCGGTGCGCACTACACAGCAGCGCTGCTGTATGCCGTGTGGGGGGGGGGGGCCGTCTGGGGAGCCATGCCTAGGTGCAATTAAAATGGCGAATTGGGGACTGGAGAGATGGCTTAGTGGGTTAAGACCACAAGCTACTCCTGCACAAAGCCCAAGTTTAGCTCCCAGCACCCATGCTGGGCACTCACTGCCAGCTTCAGCGATCCAATAACTGGACTCTGCAGGCTGGCACACACACAAGCACAGTCACATGAACACCTGTACGAACACACACACACAAGTTCACATGGACACATGCATGCATACACATACACACACTATTAAAATGATCTTTTGCTGTTGCTTTTTGTTTCTGACAGGGTCTTACCACAAAGCCTAGGCTAGCCTTGAACTCAAGATTCTCCCCCTCAGCCTCATTGCTGGGATAGCCTGCAGCACCACACCCAACGCAAGGCCAGGAGCTTCACTGCAGGGACCAGCTCAAGGTGAACCCAGACTACCTGCGCCAGGAGCACACAGGGGCTACAAATGTGCACAGGGCTGATGCAAGGCTCCAATCCCACAGCCACATAGACAGAAAAGCCCACAGCTGTGGCTGGGGAGAGTGCTCCATGGGAAAAGAGGGTGTGAGTTCAAATCCTATCACACGTGTAAAAAGCCAGGTATGGGTGAGGTACGGTGGCTGTGCCTGTAATCCCAGCACTTGGGAGGCAGAGGCAGGCAGATCTCTGTGAGTTCGAGGCCAGCCTGATCTACAAGAACTAGTTCCAGGACAGCTAGGGCTGTCTCAAAAAAAAAAAAAAAAAAAAAAAGAGGGGGGTGGTTCTTTAGACAAACCTTATGCAGCTCAGCTTCCGGAGAGCTCAAATGGCCGTGGGGAAATGGAAGGAGTATATCCTTATTTGTAAAGAGTCTCAGGCCAGCCTGCTCTACAGAGCAAGTTCCAGGACACCCAGGGCTACACAGAGAAACCCCGTCTTAAAAAAAAAAAAAAAAAACACAACAAAAACTTGGTTAGCCATGAATTTGTTACATAGACCAGGCTGTCCTAGAACTCACACTGATCCACAGGGCTCTGCCTTCTAAGTGCTGGGATTAAAGGTGTGCACCACCACACCCAACTATGAAGAAAATTTTAAGGAAATACAATAAACAACATTTTCCCAGTAGCTCAGGAATTAGGAGCACTGGCTGGCTGCTCTTGCAGAGGACTCAGGCTCAATCCCAGCACCCACATGGCAGCTCACACCTGACTAACTCCAGTTGCAGGGCTTCTGACACCCTCACAGACATACATGCAGGCCAAACACCGATGTACATAAAATAAGTAAAAGATTAAATAAGTAAATAAATAGGCCAGACATGGAAACGTACACCTGTCATCCCAGGCAGAACTGTGGTGAGCTGGAGGACAGCTTGAGCTACATAGCAAGACACAGTCTCAAAAAACGAAACAAAATAAACAAAATACACAGAGGCAAAGGGATGTGGACTGGGGAGGGAGTGATGGCTTAGGCTTGAGGCCCTGAGTCTATTGTCAGCTCGGCCAGAAAGAACCAGAAAGAGACACACACACTGGAGCAAGACAGTCTGGCAGAAGCATGAAATCTGCCCACAAAGAAGAGGGCAACAGACGGTTTCAGGAGGGGCCCTCAAGGCTTTGGAGGATCCACACACCCCAAGGATAAGCATCCTAGGCAGAGGTTCTGCCTACCGGTGCCAAGTTGATCCAGGTGGCTTCAGAAGCCCCATGGCAAGCTGGTGTGGAATCTGTGGACGGCCCCTCGGAAACCACCAAAGGAGCAGGGCATGGAGGCACAGGCCTGTCATTCCAGCACTTAAGAGGGCGAGGCTTGGCCCCATGCTCCACAGACACAAACCAGAACAGTGGAGAACTTTCTATCACCCATCACCCTCAGAAGGGGAAGTGGAGGCCCGGAGTTCAAGGTCATCCTTGGCCACTGAGAGTTGGAGGCCAGCCTGGCCTCCATGAGACCTTGTCGGAAGGAAAACAAGCGACTGGAGAGAGGACTCAGTGGCTAGTGCACTGGCTACTCTTCCCAGAGGACCCAGGGTCCGTTCCTGACACCCACTCATCAGCTCACAACCAGCTGGGACTCCAGTTCCAGAGGACTAAACGGCCTCTTCTGGCCTCCAGAGGCATTACATGCACAGGGTACACAGTCATACATGCAGGCAAACACCCGTACACATAAACTAAATCCACACATGTGGTGCACACACAGGCTTCACCCACCCTCAAAGCCCTCCTGCCTATCGCTACACCGGACTTGAACAGTTGCTATGGAGCCAATATAGCTGGCCAAAACATTTCTTTATTCCAGACTGAGACCTGAACCCAGGACTTTCCAAATTACAGCCAACACCACTGAAAGCTCTTGCTGTCTGGCCCTTCCAATGAATTTGCTGGCTGTTGCAATACAGGGTATCTCCCATGACTGTTCTCTAAGAAGGTCTCGCCAGTTCCAGCTAGCTACCAGCCTGCACCAAGAATCCTCACCTCCAGAGCTGGCTGGCTTTTATGGGGATGCAAGCACTTTATCCAGTGAACTGTCTCCCCACTTCCTGTGTGGTAGACCAGGCCTCCTGTAGCCCAGGTTGGCTTAAAACTCACTGTGTGGGGGGCTGGAGAGATGGCTCAGAGGTTAAGAGCATTGCCTGCTCTTCCAAAGGTCCTGAGTTCAATTCCCAGCAACCACATGGTGGCTCACAACTATCTGCAATGAGGTCTGGTGCCCTCTTCTGGCCAGCAGGCATACACACAGACAGAATATTGTATACATAATAAATAAATATTAAAAAAAAAAATTGGGCTGGGAGCTGGAGAGATGGCTCAGCGGTTAAGAGCACTGGCTGCTCTTCCAGCGGTCCTGAGTTCAATTCCCAGCAACCACATGGTGGCTCACAACTATCTGCAATGAGGTCTGGTGCCCTCTTCTGGCCAGCAGGCATACACACAGACAGAATATTGTATACATAATAAATAAATATTAAAAAAAAAAATTGGGCTGGGAGCTGGAGAGATGGCTCAGCGGTTAAGAGCACTGGCTGCTCTTCCAGCGGTCCTGAGTTCAATTCCCAGTACCCACATGGCAGCTCACAACTGTCTGTAACTCCAGTTCCAGGGCATTTGACTCTCACACCAATGAACATAAAATAATAATAAATTAAAAAAAAAAAAAACTTGGGCTGTAGAGTCTCCGGCCTCACCTCCAGAGCGCCGGGTAACAGCCTCTCAGCCTGCTGCTCTGCTTCTCCGGGTGGCTTCAGGTGCCCAATCAGGACCCCAGCCAGCATGAGACCCTAGTGCTCCTCCAAACTTTCCTTGTGTTCTGTGACCTTGACAGAGGCGCAATCAGGTGCTGCCTCTGACCTGAGTCAGTTTTCCCTGACCACAGTCGGTTTATCTGTTCTGTGGTCACACGGAGAGGCCAGAAACCACAACTCAGTGGAGAGTTTGTCTACCATACACAGAGCCCAGGATTCTTCCGACCCCAAAGAAAGAAAGAAACAGAACCGTACAGGGTCCTAAAGGCCACACTCTGGACCCCAGGTCTGCGAAGGCCTCTGGGAGGTCCTTCAGCCTCTTGCAGGTTGTGGGGTTGCTCTTAAAACACCCCCTTTCCTTTAAATTAAAGGCACAGGAGCACAAGCGCCTCCAGGGATCAGAAGCTTCAGGACCCCGGAACTAGAGCTACAAGCTATTTTCTTTTCTTTTTTTTTTTTTTTTTTTTTTTTTTTTTTAGTGG
>NW_026068096.1:1146042-1150750 GCF_014885135.2 Alexandromys fortis | reverse complement strand
TTTTTTTTTTTTTTTGGTTTTTAGAGACAGGGTTTCTCTGTGGCTTTGGAGCCTGTCCTGGAACTAGCTCTGTAGACTAGGCTGGTCTCGAACTCACAGAGATCCGCCTGCCTCTGCCTCCTGAGCGCTGGGATTAAAGGCATGCGCCACCACTGCCCGGCAGCTACAAGCTATTTCAAGGCACCAAGGTGGCCACCAGAAACTGAGTCTATCCTCCTCTACAAAAGAACATACTCAGCCACTAAGCCATCTTCTGGCCTCCTTCAAAAGAAAAAAAAAAAAAAACAGGGTAGGCAGGTGTGCTACAACCCAGCCCCTCCCGGGGGGAGCCTAGGGGGACTTCCACTCCTGAGCTACACCCCCCAGCCCTCAATTTACTTGTTTTTCTTTTTTGGTCATTCTTTTTGGTTTGTTTTTTGAGGCACTCTGACTAAGTAGCCCTGGCTGTTCTGGGACTTGCTGTTGGCTTGGGATTCACAGAGATTCACCTGCCTCTGCTTCCCAAGTGCTGGGACTAAAGGGCCCACCACAGCTCACTCTTTCTCCTTCTGATAGGATCTCCTAGATTGCAGGTGGATCTGGAATTTACAGTCCTCCTGCCCCAGCCAAGACACAGCTGAGCTCAAGGCTTGTCTGGCCCAACACGACTGCTTTTCTCAGCCAACCCTAAGCTACACTGTTGGTGGGTGGGACTTAGGCCCAGGAATGCCAGCCACCCATGGCAGGTCACGCCCCCTCCCCACAGCGGCCACTGACCGCCTGGAAAGCCCAGTATGGAGTCACCATATCCCAGCAGGCCTCGACAGGGAGGTCTGAGGTAGGTATGGGAACTGAGGTTCAGGGGTCCTTCTGCTGCTATCCAACCAGTCACGCCACTGGCTTCTCAGCCACTTGCCACAATGCCACTGAGAAACCTATTCCACTTGGGAGCCACGTCCTCCATTGCCCACCAGCCCGCCACGGGGCTAGAGTGCCCCTCACTCTTCCTGCTGTCCTTGCTGTGGATACACTCTCACGTCCTCGAGACTAGGGGTCTCTGCACCCCCAGCACTCCTCTCCTTCCCCAGGGTCTGCCCACCCACTTCTATGTTCTCCAGGCTGCCACCAAGACAACGAACTCAAAAGTGCCCAGAACAGCAACGGCCGGCCAGACAGTGCATTTACGGGACTCTTGAGAGTCCTCAACCCCATCTAAGAATGTGCAGGACCCTTGACCCACTCCCAGAGAGCTCGGCGGGGCATGGAATGAGATCTATCTGGTAAGGGTTGGGGGTGAGAGGGGCTGGCTCAGACCGGTGGGGAACTCAAGGCAGGCAGGAAGACGAGAGGCAAGAGCAAAACTAGGGGTACACAGGGAAGCACAAGCAAGTGTCTTGGGGAGAGATGACCTAAGTCAGATGGCAGGAGGTACAAACACAGGGTGTGAGGATGATGAGTGGGAGAAGGGGGTTCCTAGAACTGGACAAGCTGGAGAACAAGGGGTGGTGGGGATGGCTGTGAGGATTCAGGGAGCAAGAAGGGACCTGGATGGAGGGTCAGGAGCAGGGCCTGAGGCCCCCCATGCTCAGGAACTGGACTGTGATTGAGGGGTATCTGAGAACCAGGTTCAGGTGACAATTACAGGAATGCCAAGAGACAGGGCCTGAGGCTCTAGACCCAGTGTCTTGGGGTGATGCAAGGTGTGCGTGTGGTGTAGAGTCTGAGGTACATGCTCCTGGTGGACTGCGGGTTCTTGGGGTGCAGAATCTAGGGATAAAGGATCTGGGTGCAGTCCAGGGTCTTGAGATTAGGATTGGGTTGCAGGGTCTGATGGGGTGCAAGGTCTGAGGTGCTCGTCCCAGGTGAAGTTCAAGGTCTCGGATGCAGGGTTCTGGGTGCTGGTTCATGGGATGCACGATCCAGGTAAAATGCAGAATCCGGGAGGGGAACAGGATGGGAGGGTGCAGGGTCTGGGTAGGCTACAGGGTTTCGAGTGCAGGGTCCAGGTGGGGTGCAGGGTTCCAGGGTGCTGATTCCTGGGATGCAGGGTCCGGGTGGGGTTCAGGGTCCAGGGGTGCAGGGTCTGGGGTTGCAGGGTCCGGCGTCTCGGCGGCCCACCTGTGCGCGGGGACGCGCTGCGAGCTGAGCCCCTTGCCCACCAGGAAGTGCACGTCGCACAGCACCTCGTTGTTGAAGAGGAAGGCGAAGCGCTCCTGCACCGTGGGTTTAGTGGCCTGCCAGTTGTACACGGGCTCACGCAGCAGCGCGCCCGGGCCCGCGTCGTCGCGCTCGTCGCCCACGGCCTGCGCGTCCGGCACGGGCCCGGGTGGCGGGGATGGAGGGGGCGGCGGCCCCGGGGCGCAGGCGGCGGCGTTGCCGGGGGCCGCGGCGGCGTTGGCGCTAGGCCCCAGGCTGCCAGCGCCAGGCCCGACCCCCGGCGGGCACGACGCGCGCCCGCTGCCGCCTGCCGCCATCTTGTCGCTGCGGCGCGGGGGCGGGGCGACGGAGGGCGTGGTAATTGGGGGCGGGGCCACCGAGAGGCGGGACCTGAGTGGAGTGCGGGAAGGGGAGGGCTGAGGGGCGGGGCCTAGGGGCGGGGCCTGCGAGGAGCAGAGGGAGGAGCGAATGGGCAGACAGAGAGGAGGGAGCAAGGGAACGACTAGAAAGGGGCGGGGCATGCAGAGGCAGCGGGGAGGTGGATGGATCGGGAGGAGAGTGGGGAGGGAGGGGAGAGGAAATGAGGGAGGAGGGGGTTGGTTGGGTCATACGAGGAAGAGGAAGGGCCTGGAGCGAGCCAGGCAAGAGGGAGAGAAGGAAGGGCAGAGGGAAAAGGGATTCAGGGAAAGAGGGTAAGGATACTAGGGCTGAGAAGAGGAAATGGGAGGGGAACAGGAGGGACTGAATGAGAGGGTGAGGCTACGAGCGAGGAGCACAGCCCGGAGCTAGGAGAAGAGGGCGGGACCAAGGAGGAGCAGGCCCCGGATTGGAGCAAGGGCAGGGGTGGAAAGGGGGAGGCAAGAGAGGCAGATAAACTAGAGAGGGGTAGAAAGAGAGAAAGAGAAGCAGAGAGGGGGGGATGGAGGAAGGGGGAATAAGGAGGAGAGGGAGGGGCAGAGAGAAGAGGGTAGAGCGAGCCAGAAGATGAGGAGCAGGGCTATCGGGGAGAGGAAAAATGAAGGGAGGAGGTGAGTCCAAAGGGATGGGGGAGGGACAGAGGAAAAGGGAAGATGGGAGAGGCCCAGGAGTAGTGGACAGGGAGAGTAGGGTCTATGGAGGAGGGAGGGATGGAGGAAGGGAAGGAAGGAAGGCAGGGAGGAAGGGAGGCTGAGGGAAGAGTGGGGGCGGGGTTTGTCTGAGCAAGCCACGCGAGAGGGCGGGGTCATAGGGAAGTGGGTCTGCGGTGGAAGAATAGGGGTGGAGGGGAAAGTTAGGGACAGCCTGGGGGAGGGACAGTGAGAGGACTAGGAAGAGCTGAGGTGAGAATGAGGAGGGCTCGGGACCCCTGCTTAGAGCCTTGATCTCCCCCACACTCTTGCCCCTGACTGAGCCCCTGAGCCTAGATGACCCAGCTCAGGCTGCAGGACGCTAGAGACCAAAGCTGAGTACTCTGATCCCAGAAAGCCAGAAAGGAAGCTGAGGCAAAGAAGTGGGGTACGGTAGGAAGAAGGGGCCCCAGGCCAGACCTGAGGATGGAGGGTCAGGGAAGCCAAAGGCCTGAGGAGCTGATGGGGAGAGTGGGGTTGGGAAAGGGGCAGGGCTGGAGGGGTTGAGTTGAGCAGCTGGATGGAGAATAGGGAACAGGAGGGACCCCTGCTCTCACTGTACCCAGAGCCTCCTAGACCCAAGATCCCAGATCGGGCTCCGTATTCTAGACCTCAGACCCAGATTGTGAACTCTGAGACCCTAGGACGGCAGCATTCCCCAGCCTGTAACTCTAGCTCCCCTATTCCAGCTCTTGTTTTCCAGACCCCAACCTCTAACCTCACACTCTGACTGGCCCCAGAGCCCATTAGCCTGCCTTACCAATCAAGTGGGCTTCACAGCCCAGAAAGGAAACAGGCTGGGGAAAGCAGCTTGTGTGTATGGAGGAGGCATGCCCCGTGCCCTGTAGAGACAAAACCCAATGGAAACCAGATTTGGTGGTGTACACCTTCAATCCTGGCCCTGGTGAGGCAGAGGCAGGCAGATCTCTGTGGTTCCAGGATGGCCTGTCTACATAGTGAGTTCTGAGTCAGTTACAGCTCCATAAAAGGAGACCCTGTCTATAAAACAAGCAAAACAAGAACAAATGTCACCAGCTGCTGTGGGAGCTCCTCGTAGACTATAAATGCTGACTACTTAAAGCGTCCACTCGCTGCTCCTCCGGCTGCTACATTCAGTTCCTGTTCCTCATTCATGCAGAGGTGTAACGGCGTAAGCGAATGCAGACAGATTGTCAAAATATAGACAGCTTTAATGGAGGAATAGACTTACAGAACCACCGTTCCTGCGGAGACCAGGAAAGCAGAAGCGAGCCGCCAAATTTATAGGCAAACTTTAGCCTGAGGTGAACACGCCCCCTAAGGGGTGGGACTTATCCCTACATCTCCCCTTTTTGTCTAAATAAGACAGAACTAAACCAAATACAACTATATACAATAATAACAAATAATAAATATAACAAACAATATTGAGAATCAAAAGTTTTGCTAAACATTCTATCTCAAGGAGTCTAAATAATGTAGAGAGT
>NW_026068096.1:1140076-1142058 GCF_014885135.2 Alexandromys fortis | reverse complement strand
AAAAAAAAAAAAAAAAAAAATCGCACAGTTTCGAAATGGCAACTTGCTGGTTTGCTGCCAGCACAAACTCTGGCTCTTTCAGCAGGCCAAGCACTGGGTGGTGCTTGTGGGCAGCATGCTAAAAGTTACTTGGTGGCAGCACGGGCCAACTGGATGGGTTGGTGAGCATGACTGTAGATGTAAGTCACAAAACAATCCCACACCAGTTTGGAATTATGATTAATAAAATGGTTATTTATTTAAGGGGAAAAACTTACAGATCACCGTCCTAGACAACAGCCCTCTGCACGACCAGGAAAGGAGTCTAGTAGCGAGAAGCAGAGCCAGAAGTGAGAGAGAGAGAGAGAGAGAGAGAGAGAGAAAGAGAGAGAGAGAGAAAGAGAGCAGGGCTACTGCTGCTTTTTAAAGCAAAAAAAGAGAGACTATGCCCAAGTGGCCTGGTATCTTTTTTTTTTTTTTTTGAGACAGGGTTTCTCTGTAGCTTTGGTGCCTGTCCCAGAACTAGCTCTTGTAGACCAGGCTGGCCTTAAACTCCCAGAGATCCGCCTGCCTCTGCCTCCCGAGTGCTGGAATTACAGGTGTGTGCCACCAGCGCCCGGCTGTGGCCTGGTATCTTAAAGGCTATTGGCTGAAGAAGCAGAAGGAGCTCCCACAGCACCTCCCCCTTTTGTTTAAGTAAGAGAGTTCCAAACCCAATACAAAACAATATACATTAGGAACAGATATCAAGTATAAGATTACTTTCTTCTACATGTTGATAGAAAAAAAAGGATTAGAATTACAATCAGCATAAACAATATTAAGCAAGGAACATATGCTAAATGTTTTAATAAACATTCTATCCTAAGGAGTCTAAGTCTTGTATTAGAAATGGCTTGACTAGATAGTTATCTAGAGGACAGTAACTAAGACTATCTAATCTTCAACCCCACTGAAAGCCTGAGAGGCAGATAGTATTACGTGAGCAGGCAGGAAGTACAATCAAGCAGCTTCCAAAGCGAGCAATATATGACAGAGACAATTAGCTACCCGAGCAATCACCCAAAGTCTCATTTTGCCAAGCTGAAGCAACCAACTTTGGCTATGGCCTATCATAATTGACAGGGAAAAATTTCAAAACCATCTTACCCTGTCTTAGTAAGATTTGACGGTCCTACTTATCCATTTCCAGATCTTATGTAACTTGTCATTTGTCAGTTCCTTGTCCAAGAGCCAGTTTTGCCAAGAAGTAAACAAGCTCCAAGTGGAGTGTCTTTGGTGCTCAACATTCTCTTGGGAATAGATTGGTGCTGTCAGAAGCAATCATGTCTCATGTCAACAGAACCCTGAGTTATTTAAATGCCATGTTCCACAGATCCTTGAAGTGGTTGAAGATTACCTAACTGGAGAGAATATAATCTCTATGTATCTAAAGAACCTAATTGATCTGACTGTATATACAACAAACATGAACAACTATTGACCTATAATAATTAATACCTGTATAACTTAAAGACTAAAACTTCATGTCAGAATTTTTTTTTTTTTGGTTTTTCAAGACAGGGTTTCTCTGTGGCTTTGGAGCCTGTCCTGGAACTAGCTCTGTAGACCAGGCTGGTCTCGAACTCACAGAGATCCCACCTGCCTCTGCCTCCCGAATGCTGGGATTAAAGGCGTGCGCCACCATCGCCCGGCTCATGTCAGAATATTAAATAATCTGTAAACAAATGTGCAACAAATGAGGACAATGACCTCAAAATGTAAACAATGTATAAGTATCTTGATCAGAGGTAGGAGTAATATATAATGCAATATGAAACCATATCCTAAAAGTTGTATCAATATACAAAATGTCCTAAACAGAGATAATAACATACATATATACAATCTGACAAAATAACTTTGTATAGATGTACAAATAATGTAAACAAAAGTAACAAATATAATTTGAACTTGTATCAATATACAAAACTATACCAATGTAAATTATTCATAAATAATAG
>NW_026068096.1:1134170-1136065 GCF_014885135.2 Alexandromys fortis | reverse complement strand
CTCGGGAGGCAGAGGCAGGCGGATCTCTGTGAGTTTGAGACCAGCCTGGTCTACAAGAGCTAGTTCCAGGACAGGCTCCAAAACCATAGAGAAACCCTGTCTCAAAAAAAAAAAAAAAAAGAAAAAAAATTAAACATCATCCATATATACATACATACAATGGAGAATATGATATAGACAAAGTAGGCATGGAGAAAGTAAAATTTTTTCCTGAAGTCTGTCTTCTGTCCCACACCAGATGGCTCCTGATATGAGACAGAAACTCTGAATGTTCCTTTTAACAACACACTTAGATTCAGAGAAGTACAGAGACATTGCCCAACTCCAAAACCAGATGAATATACTAATGTGTGTGTGTAACCCGTATGTGGATTCATAAACCATATTCTATTTTCTGGATGCTCCTTAGTGGATAGCTATTTTTCCTTCTGTCAGCATTAAAACATCCAGGATCTCTTGAATTTTTGATGATGAGTATTTTCCTGCAAAGATAAGAGCACAGCCCTGCCCTAACCCTTATGAGGTTTCCTTACCACCTGTATGGTTGACACCACTGTGGATGAGCTGTCATTCTCTGTTTCAATAGGATTCTTCTTTTCAAAGTGAATCTTTTTTTTTTTTGGTTTTTTTTCGAGACAGGGTTTCTCTGCAGCTTTGGAGCCTGTCCTGGAACTAGCTCTTGTAGACCAGGCTGTCCTCGAACTCACAGCGATCCACCTGCCTCTGCTTCCCGAGTGCTGGGATTAAAGGCGTGTGCCACTACCGCCTGGCCATTTATTTTAGATACATATACCGTACCATTATCTGAATTTATTTTGGCAGGTATACCCATAAGGGCCATAACTTCCAATAAAGGTGTGATTACCAAATCAGCCTTTTCTGAGCTCAAGGCAGTTGCCCATTGAAAACCTGAATATGCATCTATGGTATGGTGAACATATTTTTATTTACCAAATTCCGTAAAGTGGAACACATCTATCTGCCAGATTATATACCCAAAAGTGGTATTACTGGGTCTTGACGAAGGTTGTTTCCTGATTTTCTGAGAAATTGCCACACTGACATCGAAAGGGGCTGTACCAGCTTGCATTCCCACCAGCAATGCAGGAATGTTCCCTTTTCCCCACAACATCTCCAGCATAAGTTGTCATCAGTGTTTGTGATCTTGGCCATTCTTACAGGTGTAAGATGGAATCTCAGAGCTGTTTTGATTTGCATTTCTCTGATGACTAAGGATGTTGAACATTTCCTTAAGTGTCTTTCAGCCATTTAGATTCTTCTGTTGAGAGTTCTCTGTTTAGGTTTGTACTCCGTTTTTTTTTTTTATTGGATTATGTGATCTTTTGGTGTCCAATTTCTTGAGTTCTTTGTATATTGTGGAGATCAGATCTCTGTCTGATGTGGGGTTAGTGAATATCTTTTCCCATTCTGTAAGCTGTCATTTTGTCTTGTTTTCCGTGTCCTTTGCTTTACAGAAGCTATTCAGTCTCAGGAGGTCCCATTTATTAATTGTTTCTCTCAGTGTCTGTGCTGCTGGGGTTATATTTAGGAAGTGGTTCCCTGTGCCAATGCGTTCAAGTGTACTTCCTGCTTCCTCTTCTATAAGGTTCAGTGTGGCTGGCTTTATGTTGAGGTCTTTGATCCATTTGGACTTGAGTTTTGTGCATGGTGATAGATATGGCTCTATTTTCATTTTTCTGCATGTTGATATCCAGTTATGCCAGCACCAGGCTGTTTTCAGCTCTGTAGTAGAGTTTGCAGTCACTTCTTATAGATTTCTAACCCGGAAGATCTTCAATAACCCTGCAGGCCCTGCGCTAAACAGCAAAAGGCAAATACAACCCTCAGCGATCATGAAGGACCCTCAGGAATTCCTCAAATATTGTTTTTTTTTT
>NW_026068096.1:1127526-1128220 GCF_014885135.2 Alexandromys fortis | reverse complement strand
GAAAAACAAAAACAAAAAAAAAAAAAAAACAAAACAAAAAAATAAAAAAGTAATGTTTAATTAAGAACATAGTTTAATAGATAGTCATCTATAAGAGTCAAGCTTGTATTCATGTTAGTTAGATTTTCTAGAGATTCATTTCAGATGGATAGGCATTCTTCAAACCTTTCAAAGACTACAAAATATTGTATTAATGTTTAAAGACTTAGAACTTTTTATGACAGTAAGACATATCTGGTCCTGGCAGCACCAAGCTACTTCAAGAGGATGATGGGCACCAAACAGGCTCCTTATGGCCTTGGTTAGCCATTTGCGTAAGAAACTGCCCTTACCTGGACTGCTTGATGCTATGCTGTGTGAACTGGACAAGCAGGACCCACAGAGAGATGACTGCTGAACTTGCCTAAAGGTGAAATGATCCCTCTGGGTTCCTGCTTCATGATAGAGTCTTCCAGACATTCTGCAGGACACAGAAGATAGTGACTGACAAACTGCCAATATAGGAGGAACTGTCTTTGAAATTTCCTGCTTTATGGAAAAGTCTGTTGAATACTATGGGCCTGTAGGCTAAAGACAGATGTTCCAATGATACAGAAGAACTTTAGGTGACTGTACAGGCAGCAAGATGTCTCTGTCAATTTAAGGATTTTAAAAGTTACTTACAATGTACTTCCTGTTTACTTAGGTTATATAT
>NW_026068096.1:1050448-1121562 GCF_014885135.2 Alexandromys fortis | reverse complement strand
CTCTCTCTCTCTCTCTCTCTCTCTCTCTCTCTCTCTCTCTCTTCTCTCTCCTCCCTCTCCCTGTTCCCTTCCATAATATACTGAATAAACTCTGCACTTACTCTGTAGGATGTATCTGCCTCTCTTTCCTCACCCACCAAGGTGAGACTGCTCAGGCCTCATGGGACCCTCCGAGCCTCGGGTCACCTGCCATCACCCCTCAGGGACTGCCTTCCCCACCACCCTTATATCTCACTCCCTTTTACAGAACCTTTGCTGCTTTTTCTTCTTTATTTTTATTTATTTATTTTGTTTTTTTGAGACAGGGTTTCTCTGCAGCTTTGGATCCTGTCCTGGAACTTGCTCTTGTAGACCAGGCTGGTCTCAAAACTCACAGAGATCTGCCTGCCTCTGCTTCCTGAGTGCTGGGATCAAAGTAGTGCCCCACCACCACATGGCTTCTTTATTTTTAGGGTGCTGCCTGCTTATTGGTGGAAGGGAATGGGAATGGTGCTCCAGGCAGTGCTGGATTCTCTGTAGGGCTCCACCCTGACCACGCCCCCAGCCCCTCACTGGTGAATTCTGGGTGGGGCTCCACCCTGAGCTATACCACTAACCATATCTCCTGCCCCTCTCTGGTCATTTTTTTTAAATATTTATTTACTTATTTATTATTCTGTCTCTGTGTATACCTGAAGGCCAGAAGAGGGCACCAGACCTCATTATAGATGGTTGTGAGCCACCATGTGGTTGCTGGGAATTGAACTCAGGACCTTTGGAAGAGCAGGCAATGCTCTTAACCTCTGAGCCATCTCTCCAGCCCCTCTGGTCAT
Organism: Alexandromys fortis; assembly: GCF_014885135.2. Lineage (NCBI taxonomy): Eukaryota > Metazoa > Chordata > Mammalia > Rodentia > Cricetidae > Alexandromys > Alexandromys fortis. The sequence goes on along the minus strand of NW_026068096.1, from coordinate 1,120,750 downwards.
TTTTTGAAGCAGTGTCTATGGATCCCTGGGTGGTGTGTAGCGTTGGGTTCTGAGCAGTCTCTCATTTTCTTCCTCCGTGTGTGGCTGGATGTCAGGATTTCAGAATGGGCACACATCAAGTCTTCAGTGACATCCTCCTTAAATGCCATTTAATTTATGGTTCCATCCCTGGCCTCTAGAGGGCGCACTACACCATTAAGCTCCCTGCATTTATGTTTGGTTTGGTTTTTCAAGACAGGGTTTCTCTTTGCATAGCCCTGGCTGTCATAGAACTCACTCTGTAGACCAGGCTGGCCTCACAGAGATCCACCTGCTTCTGCCTCTCGAGTGCTGGGATTAAAGGTGTGCACAGCCACCAGCACCCAACCTATTTTTCCATTTTTTATATCTGGGTGGTGGTGGTGCAAACCTTTAATCCCAGCACTGGGAAGGAGAGGCAGGCGGATGTCTGTGAGTTAGAAGCCACCCAATCTCAAAATCCATATTAAAACGGCATACAAACCCATTCAAAGAGCCAACAAAGCGCTAGCCCAAACCCCTGAAGGCCCCTGCCTAGGTCTCTGAGGGGGAGGAGCTCCTGCCTCAGTCGCTGTGGGGAGGGTGCACCTCAGGGCAGGTGGGCTGTGCTCTGGTGAACAGGATAATCGGGAGTTTCAGGAGATAAGCCCCACCCAAACATGAGCCTGAGTTTCCCTGCCCACTCCGGGGATGCTATCATTCTGGAGCTCCTTCTCTTCCCCACAAGCAATCTGTCTCCAACCCTGCTGCCAGCTAACGTGGAATATAAACACACCATCTGAATCATCTCTTTCAAACGTCTTCCTTCGGTTTTGCCCCTGTGTGAAAATGTAAAATTAAGACCTTCATCATCAGAGTGTTGGTAGCTCAGTTGTTAGGGTGCTGGGAGCTCAGTTACCACAGCGCTCAGGAAGCAAGCTCTACCCTAACAGGCGTGAGGTTCTGCATCAGATCCCAGCATTGGCTAAACCAAGTACACAGAGGACGCCTGTCCTCTCAGGACGCATGAGTCAGAGGCAGGAGGATCAGGAGTGCAAAGCAAACCTCAGCTACAGAGTGAATTTGAGCCAACCTGGGCTACATTAGATGTTGTCTACAAAAATAATACTACTGACGAGAGGCTGGCCCAATGCCCCGGGGTTTACCTGGCTTCTCTGCACAGCACCCACGTGGTAGTTCACAGCCATAGGAAACTCCAGTTCCAGGGACGCCAAGTCTGCCCTGGCCTCCTCAGGCACCAGGCCTGGTTGTGGCTCACAAATGTAATACAGGGGAAATGCCTAAGTACATAAAATTAGTAATATCAACAATATTTTTAAATTTTTTTTTGTGGGGCTGGAGAGATGGCTCAGTGGTTAAGAGCATTGCCTGCTCTTCCAAAGGTCCTGAGTTCAATTCCCAGCAACCACATGGTGGCTCACAACCATCTGTAACGAGATCTAGCGCCCTCTTCTGGCCTGCAGGCACACATGCCAGATAGAATATTGTATACATAATATTTAAAAAAATTTTTTTTTTGTTTCTTGAACAGGGTTTCTTGTAGTCTTGGAGCCTGTCCTAGAACTCACTCTTGTAGACCAGGCTGCCCTCCAACTCAGAGAGATCCACCCGCCTCTACCTCCTGAGTGCTGGGATTAAAGGTGTGCGCCACCACTGCCTGACTAAAATCCAATAATTTTAAAAGACATGAAAGTGAAAAAATTATACAAAGACATATAAATGAAGAATCAGACATACAGCTAGAGGTGGAGCCTTTGGCATGGACAGAGTCTAGATTTGGTTACTAATGTTGCAAACAAAAATTTATTAAAAAAAAAAAACACAAAATATGTGTTTGCCAGTGTCTGCTGCCTCAACTCACAGGACCCCAAGAACTGAATTTAAGATGGAAAAGGAATTTTTTTTTCTGAGCATGGTGATGTATACTGTAACCTTAGTCCTGAGGCAGGAGCATGGCAAGTTTGGAGGAACTCGGAAGGAGCCATGGTGTCCTCCATTTCCTTCCCCACAGGTGTCCTACTGCAGGTCCTCTTGTGCCCTGAGAACACCATGCTGGGCCTCCATCCACTGTATGCCAGGAAACTACCCAGTCAGATTCCCAGACACTGGGATATTCTGGAACATTCCAGAAGCACCACTCAGGCTATCTGGACTCCTCTCAGTGAGACAAATGTTGGTACTTGCCGGGCAGTGGTGGCGCAGGCTTTTAATCCTGCACATGCGAGGCAGAAGCAGGCGGATCTCTGAGTTCGAGGCCAGCCTGGTCTATAAGGACTAGTTCCAGGACAGGCTCCAAAGCTACAGAGAAACCTTGTGGAACTGAATAGAAGACCCGGATACAATCCTGTCTTGGAAAAGAAAAATTGTCATTTACTTAATGTTGAGGATGAATGTGGGTGTGGAAGTCAGAGGGCAGCTTCTGGGAGCAGGGCCTCTCCCTGCACCATAATGGGCAAGGCAATCAAACTTAGGTGGTCAGGTGTGCTGGCAAGTGGACGGTCCACTTCCGGTTGTTTTTCACAGATAGAATCTCATGTAGCTCAGGCTGGTCTCAGCCCCTTTCCTGCCTCTAACTGCGGAGAGCCTGGGCCACCACTCCTAGTGTGCCCCGCGGGGATGGGGGGCAGACTCGAGAACCGAGCCACCAGCTGGTCTGTGCCCGATACACCCCTGGGGACCACATGCCAAGCCTGTAACCCTCCCAGGTGGCACCACGTCCCGCCAGCCCCGCTAGCCCGGGTGGTGACCGCTCCCTGCCCTTTGCCGCTTGCCAGGAACAGCTCGTCCTAGCCGAGGTTGCACTAGTATTATTTTTGTGGTTTTCTCGAAGCCGGCGGAGCCTGTCCTCTTCTAGCCTGCAGTGGCCGGGAAATTCTGGTGTAGGGGCTCTGGGAGCAGTGCGGCAGAATTCCCACCTGACCCCACCTAGGGGGACTCATGAGGCCGGCGCAATGACCTCTCCTGTCTCCTTCGAATCCCGGCCTTGTAGGAGGCTCCCGCATGCTGGATCAAGTCTGTTCTGCTTGGTCAGAGAACAGTGGCACAAACCGAGCGGGGCAGCGCGTGCCCGTCAGCGCAGCACTCTGGAGGTAGAGGTGGGAGGGTGAGGAATTCTGTGCCTGGGCTAAGCGAGACCACGAGCCAACCAGGACCAAGCTACACCCCGGAACCCTCTAGCAGGGCACGGAGCCCCGCCCCTCAGGGTCACTGCCCTGCCAAGTTGTAGGCTTGTTTTTCTTTAGCCTTGTGCTTCCCTCTGGTGATGTCACCTCCCTGGAACCCATCCCAGAAAGTTGTGAAAGAGGAGCCCAGGGAACCAGGGACTAGGAACCTGTGGGCAGCCGACCTCGGCTGCCCACACTGCAAACTGCAAAGATTTTTAAATGACTTTTATTAAATCCTTATAAAACAGAATACAAAATCCTGGCGTTGACAGTCTGTTGTGATCTTTCCAGCTGCAGAACTGAGCTGAAAGTGCTTGCACGCCCCACCCTAAAGCAGGTCTCATCTTACAGAATCCAGCATGGTTGGTGCCCAAGCCATGGATGTCTCTTTCACAGTTAAGGGTCTGCCCCGTCCTCCAGGTTGGACACAGAGAAGACCAAGGAAGTGACAGCCCTGCAGGGACTAGTCCTCGGGTGCCTGGGAGCCCCCAGGGGGTCTTTGGAAATGTATCCAGAGGCAGGCAGGACTGAAGGCAACCTCTCCCACTGTGATGATCCTATGAGACTGGGGAGGAGGGTGCTGGGCCGTGGGTATCCCAAGCCCCCACCCACCAGACCCCAACATTCAAGTACTCTTCAAGAACAGGGAAGCAAGTCAAATTATTTCTTTAAAAAAAAAAAAAAGCCTAAACTAAACTCGATAAACAATCTTGACCGAGGGGTTTTGAGCCAGGAGCCCTGGAGACACCTGAGCAGAATGTAGGACGGGGTGGCCTGGTCCCCAAAGCCCCCCCCACCTCCCCGTCCAGCAGGGCCACAGAGAAAATGGGAACTCGTATTGCATAGTAGCTCATGGCTAGAAACAGCCCCCAGGCCTGGGGCACTGCAGGCCCACCCAGTGCCTCCTCAGCCCTGCTCAGATGTTCAGAGGGAGGCCCAGGCAGCGCTGGCTCCTTTCCTGAGGGTAGGCACACACACCCCCGTCCTTGGGGGCAGAGGAAGGTAGGGACCTCTGAGTGTGGCTACAGCTCAGAGTAACATAAGGGAGCCAGGAGAGCTCATGAACCCCAGGGGCAGCATTGGGCAAGCTGTGGCCGTGGTCAGGCTGAGCCCTGAGAAGGGGCACTCAGGTGCCCTGGTGGGGAGACACATGGGGACTTGTCCAGCACCTCTCCCGCCTTGGTGGAGCTAGCTGGGTACAGGTCCTCAGGCCCTGCTCCTGGGAAGAGGGACTGGGAGCTATAGGTCTTTTCCAGGGCAAGGAGCTAAGCAGCCTGGGAGATTTTGATTGTCAACCCTCCTAGGGACAGGGCAGGTAGGTGACAGGGACTGGGGAATCAAGCAGGTGCATTGTCCCCATCTGCCCCAGAGGTCTCTATCTCCCGCCCCAGACCCAAGGGTGCTCTGGTGGGGACAGACAAAAGGGCCACTGCTCACCAGGAGAGCCTGTCCTGACGATACTGAGGGCTAGGGAGAGGTGAGGGGTGCTGACCCTGCGGGACCCCCAGCCCTGGAAGACAGCAGAATGGCTGGAGTGGAGGTGGGGGTGCAGGTGGCAGGAGCTTCACAGTTTACAGGCGAGCATCGTGGGGTGCAGGCTGAGTGGCCCAAACCCTCCGCCCTCCTCCTGGGCACTTGCTTTCAAAAGTGGTAAAAACAAAACCAAACAAAGCCAAATAGGCAGGGCGGGAGTTGAGGACAGGGAGAAAAAGAAAACACCTCCCAACAGAACCCTACATCCCCCAGTAGGACCCAGCTGAGCTGATGCCTGGGATAGTAAGGGGCAGGGCACCCAGGTTCCTAATCTTCAGGCCCTGCAGGGCAGGGGCGTATATACAAGGGGCTGGTGGGGGTCAGGCACGGTCCCCCACAAGGACCACGGGGGTACCAGACAGGCTTGCCCTCTGGCGCCGCTGGGCCAGCTTGGACTGGGAGGGTGGGGACAGCTGCAGGCAGCGTGAGGTAGCTCGGATGACCACGGGCTGGTCCTGCCTGGCGTCCTCCTCACACTGGGCCAGCTGCCGGTTCACGGCAATGGCCTCAGCCGCGAAGGACGTGAGGTCTTTGGCACAGCTGTTCCTGGGAAGAGGATGGGGGATTGTCACAAGAGTGTACCCTTCTCTACAGCCCCGTGGAGATACCCACCCTACTTCCAGTACCCTTCCAGGTGCCAAGACCCTCAACGGGAGCTGCTGAGTCAACTCCCAGGTCACAGCACTTAGGAGCCAGGTCCTCACTTAGGCCTCTGTGGCCCTAACATCCCAAGGGGCTCATCGCTATGGTACCTGCTGAACGTTGGAAGGGCTCTGGCTTAGGTACCCTAGCACCCCAGAAAAATAAAAGCCCAAACACACACCCCAAGATACCAGGGCTCACCTCTGCAGAACCAACGGTGTTGGTAGGGTGTTCTCTGGGGCACACTGCAAGAAGGAAGGGCACGGTTGGGGGTCAGAGGGCACTTGAAGGGTCTTGGCCGGTACCAATCCATGCTCACCATTGCGAGACCCTACCACATAACCCTCTGTACAGTTCCCAGCTCACCCTATCCCCTTGTCTGTTCCCAGAAAGGGTGAGTCACTCTGGCCTGGGGACTTTCAGGGATACCAACTCGGCATTAAGAAAGCAAGGTGCCCGGAGTGGCAGAACCTCATTGAGGAGTCCAGTGACCGTGGCCAGTCAGTCTGAGCTCAGCTGGGCAGGGAGGGTGCTCGCTGGCCCCATTGGAAACCACTCCCAGTCATGATGCTGGACCCTTTTGTATGCTTAATGTGAGGCCCCAATGCCCACCAGACGAAGCTGGGGCTTGGAGACCCCTGCTCAGGCCCCACAGCTCACCCCCTGCACCCATGGGTGCTGAAGGACTTGGGCAGCACTCAGCCTCTGCTTGGCGTCTCGGACCAGCAGCTTGGAGATGAGGTCTTTGGCGGCAAAGGAGATGTGGGCCCAGTCCTTGTCCGGGAACTCATACTTTCCCTCCTGGATGCTTTCGAACAGCATGTTCTGGGTGGGGAAGAGGAGTCACCCCAATCAGACCTGGCCCCACGAAGCAGCTGCAACGGAGGGTGGGCGGGGCCCCACAAGGACAGAGTGCGAGGGACGCTGGAGGAGGTCCAGATGCACAAAGGCAGGCAGCACCCTGGTTTGTTCTCAGCACCCAAATGGTTGCTCACAACATCTCTCCAGCCCCAGGGGACCCAATGCCTTCTTTTGGCCTCCACAGGCACCAAAGATTCACATGGTACACATACATACATGCAGGCAGAACACACAAATAAAAAAAAAAAAATGACTTGGCCCTGAGGGTTCAGTCTGAGGTCCTGGTTCCTGGGGACAGCTACAGCAACCTCACTTCTCATCCCAGGGACTCAGGCAGGCACACCTGGCAGGCTGGGCAGGCTTCCCCTCGGTCCCAGCCGCAGTCGCTGCCGCAGTGGCCCACGAAGGGCGGGTAGCCGCTGAGCAGGATGTAGAGGATGACGCCCAGGCTCCACAGGTCGCAGCGCTTGTCATAGATGCTGGCCTCCTCGCTGAAGGCCTCCACCACCTCTGGGGCCATGTACTCAGCCGACCCACACTGCGAGGCGGGCACAAGTCAGGAGAGACACGAGGTCCAGCCAATCAAAGACTGATACCCCCCCCCCCAATCAGCAGGGATGGGGCTGACTCCACCCCCAGCCCGCCAGTCAACCCACAGCTGTTGCCAAGCAGAAGGCCACGTTGGCAGGGGAAAGCTGTGGAGCCAGCCTGGCACCTGAGCACAGAGCCCGCCCCGCCCCACCCTCACCGGGGTGAGCAGCTCAGGTGTGGAGATGGGAGAGCAGTCTCCGTTGAGTTTGATGCCACTGCCCAGGTCAAAGTCGCAGATCTTCACCGGGGAGACCTGGGGGTGGGACCGGCACTGTGGGAGCTCTGGCCTGTAGGGCCCCCACTGCTCTAGTCTCCCAAGGGAGGGGTCAGTCAGGAGCCTCACCTGGTTGGGGTGCTCACACAGAATGTTCTCGGGCTTTAGGTCTCGGTGGGCGATGCCTAGGGAGGTGGAGCAGGGAGTTAGGGGGGTGATCCTCTAAAGCAACCAGGGCCTGGGGCAGTCTCCACAATCTTCCACCACACCTTTGTTATGCAGGAAGTCCAGGGCACTAGCCACGTCCTGCACCACCACGCTGGCCTCCAGCTCGTTAAAGTGGCGCCTTCTGTGGATGTGGCTCAGGATGGACCCTGTGGTGCAGGCCAGGGGCAGCTAGGTCATCTCCGTAGACCAGCCAGCCCCCAGTACCACCTCCATGCTGTCAGAGATGCCCCACCCTGAGCTCTGACCATTGGACAGAAGATACAGCCCCAATTCCCATCTCCAAGCTGGGGCCCTATGGAAGGTGGTCCCCAGCCCCCACTCCAAATCCTCTCCCCGCTAGCACCCACCTCCACGCATCTTCTCAAACACCAGGTAGAAGCGGTCCTCCCCCTCAAAGAACTCAATCAGCTCTAGGACATTCCTGAGTTGGGAGGGAGAGGCAGAAAAGAAACTGAGGCATCCCGAGGTCCTCAGCACCTGCTGCCCAGTCTGGGAGGCGACACCCTCATGGCGCCCACAGAAAGGTATCCACAGAAAGCCTGTATTTCAGGGTGAGCCCAGCCCTTCCCCAGCTGAGGTGATAGGCTCTGGAGAGATGGCCCAGGCAGCCACCTTACCTATGTCCCTGGCACTGGTACAGCATCTCCACCTCCCGGAACACCCTGCTGCGGATGTGGCCCAACTGCTTCTCGATGATCTGCGACACAGGGAGGAACGGGGCACCTGGAAAAGCTGCTCAGACGCAACCCGAGGGAGCTGGCAAGCCTCCAACGGGCCCACCTGGACCCTGCATAAACTTGATGCCAGAGCCTGGGTCCTCAGCTCGGAAGGACATGGCTGGCCCCAGGACCTGAAACTTCCTAGTTGTGGGAAGAAGCAGCCAGCTCTCCACCCTAACCCATGGCCTCACAGGACTGCTTGAGGCTGAATTCCTACAGGAGTCCTCTCTACCAGGTGGCTGCCACCCCTGCCCCAGCAAGGGCAGGGCCAAGCAGTCTAAGTTCCCATATGATCCATGCAACAAGGCAGTAAGCTACCTGGCTGCCAGCCCAGCCAGTACCACACCAGTCCTTCCTCCTCTGCTCCAGACCAGATGGGGAACTGGCCCGAAGGGCCTGGGTCTGGCTCAGGCCAGCAGTGAGCCTGAACTTCAGGACACCAGGCCCTTTGTACCCAGTAAAAGAAAGGCCTAGAAAGCACCACAGAACCTTTGCTCCTGGAAAAGAGGGGTCCCCAGGACTCCTGTGCTCCCTAGGCTGGTATTCTGACCCCCTCACCTATCAGGTGGAAGGTGCAGGGTCCCACTGCCAGGATATTGTCCCAGTATTTGGTAACAAAAACCCATCCCAAGCCAGGTGGTGTGGCACACGCCTTTAATCCCAGAACTAGGGAGACAGAGGCCAGTGTGGTCAAGAGTGAATTCCAGGACAGTCAGGGCTATACAGAAAAGCCCTGTTTCAAAACATCACCTCTCCTAGATCAAGAAAAAAAAAAAAAAAACCCAAAAACAAACAAACAAAAAAAACCCAACAAAACCCATCCCAGCAAGGGGCCTTCTATCACTAGGAGCCAGACCTGGAGGGTGGTCCAAACATCCTGCATCAAACTAATAAAACTCACCCCCCCTTGGGGAAGTGGGGTCAACTCCACAGGAACCTCTATACTCCTGGCCCTCCCTAGCACCTCCTCCCCTCCAGCCACTGCAAATCTGGTCCTCACTACCTCCTATGCTGACACCCCCATCCCCACTGTCCCAAGGTGTCAATCATCACCAGGGACACCAACAGGAAGCCCCCAGGTCCTAGCACCTGTCACTCTGGCTCACAGCAGGGAGAAGCCACCAGTAGTGAATCCAGTTTAGGCTACCTGCCCATTCTGGTCCTCAGCTTCCCTATCTGCCCATGACAAGTGACAAGGCTGCCCAGCAGGGTCCCCAGGAGGACAGCAAGTAGCTAAGCACCTGCCTGGGAACTCCCAGGAACCCCAGCTCTGACACCCCAATTTCCAGAATATGACTCATCCTTTTCCTTCTCTGGCACCCTGAGACCAGGAGCCCCGCTAGGCTGCAGCCGACCAGTCATGTCACAGCGCTTTTTCCAAGGTCATAAGGTTGTGCCAGGCCTACAGGGCTCTAGGCACATGTGGGACAGGGAGCCGCACGAAGGCTGAGGGTCCGTCCTGGATTTCCGCAGTACCCAGGGCTGCACTACCGCTGTAGTATTTATGGCCTGACAAAGTTTCTTGTTCTCAGTAACCATGCTAGGGCTCGCTGGCCTTCAGCACACGGAGTGGGCAAAGGCCAGCTGTCATCGTGCCTTTCCGACTCTAGGTCTGACCTGGATTTCTAGGGTGGCCTGAGTCACAAGTTCTGGGGCCATTTTTAGATACTGGTTTCCCTTGGCTGTCATCTGGGGGCTCAAAGGCCACTGGCCCCTGCAGCAGCCGCAGCTTACCTTGACAGCATACTCCTGGTTGCTGATCAGATTGACACAGGTCTGCACACGAGCATGGGCCCCTTCTCCCAGCACGTCCTCCTGCAGCTGGTAGACATCTGGTACACGAATGGAGAGATGAGGGACAGTAGCCCAGTGTCCCCTCCTCAGCAGACCCTGCGCCAAACCCACTCACCTTCGAACCTGCCTGAGAAGCTGTCAGTAGCCCGACAACGTTTCTTCTTCCGGCCTCTCTTCTTGGCATCCGGAATGTCGATGGGCTGGCTTGAGGGCATGTCTGCAGAGGACAGAGACCCAGACTTATACAGCCTGGCAGAGCCTGCCTTCCACAGGGACCCCGTATCTTGCCCACTTTGTGGGTACTCACCAGGTCGAGCCTCACACTCTGGGCTGAAGTCAGTGTCCCCGTGCTGGGTGGGGTCTAAGGAGAAGGCCAGCTCGAAAGGACTTTGCCCCTGTTGGGGGGAGTACGTTTAGGGTGGTTCTGCCAGAATGCGCGACCCAAAGATCACTCCCTCACAGTGCTGAGGCGGAGGGTGAGCAGCACCCGGGGCCCTTGAACAGCCCATAAGCACTCAGGACAGGACAGCGGCTAAGTCTTCGCCCTCCAGACTCAGGACATGAACTTTCACATAATAAGTGCCTCAGGACCTCAGTGGCAGGCAACTGTGCGAGGCAGAGTCCCTTGGGGTCCACAGGATCCCGACTCATGAGTTTTACAAGGAGACACTGGGCCATGTGGTTGTCACCTACTCCTGTTACTGGTTTAGCGTAGGAGGTGGCCAGTGATACACCAGAGAGAATGGCCCAGCCCCATGTCCACCACACTGAGGGACCCTGTTGCCTGGCTGTGGGGAACATGATCCTCCTCTTCCAGCCTGCAGCTGAGTGACAGGAAGTCTAAGCCACACGGCCTGCCTTTTCTGCTCATGAGAAGAATGGGGATGCCTGTCTGCCCAGCTGACTGAGGGCTGACCTCAGGGACAGGCGTGGGATCAAAGGTGGAGGCAGCGACAGGGAAGCCTTGGGCGGGACTGACAGCCTGTTTTCCCACAGCCTCCCAGCCTATCTCAGGGCCACACCCTTGGGTTTAGGCCTCAGTTTCCCTGTGGTACAGGACACCACCTCTATTCCCTAAGCTATGTGCTCTTCCTCCCACAAACATGAATGCAGTGCCTGACCTCTGGGAGTCTTGGGTAGGGGCATTTCTGTGTGCCATGGCACCCTCTCAATGTGCTATGTAGATCCAAAGCCACCTAACTCATGATGACTGTTAACCCCAGTGGCAAGGGCTCACAGGCAAGACACCATTGGTATGTGTCCAGGGCCTGCCCAATCCACAGCCTGCAGTGTCTGAGAAGCCTTCTTAGGGCGGTTAGGGTCCAAATAGAACACCAGAGGACCCAGCTGCCAGAGGGCAGAAGGGAAACGCTGCTTCATCCTGGGGCTGAAGTCACCAGGGGGGGTCTGCAAGCTGGGAAACTGAGGTAAACCCACACAGACAACGAGACGTGGACCATGAATGGGTGTGGGGGGCCTAGGTGAAGTCATTGTCCCTTGGAGACTATAGCGGAAGGAGCCAGACAGCAATGTAGGAGGGCCTTGCACGCTGACCTGCCCCCAGCAGATCATGGGGAAGAAAGAGGGCACACACATACAGTACTCTGATAAGCCTTGGCACCCGGAAGACCCAAGGCAGCCACCTGCACTATGCAAGTTGGGGGGGGGGTGGCGAGCAACTAGAAAAGAGGGTGAACCAGGTTTGAGATCAAAGGCCAGCCATGGCACCTGCAGCATGACCCCAGCCCCGTGACCTTCCTCTGGGTGGGCTGTCAGGTGAGACAGGAGGCAGCTGTCCCCAGCTCTGGGACCATCCATGAGTAAAAGGGGTCAGCCACTTGCCTGTCCCAGCCTTTAGCTGAGAAGACTGAGAATCCTGCCCAGGGAGACCAGCTAGCTGGGGCACCCCTTTAGGGAGACCCCGATTTGCACATTAAAGAAAGAAAGCAGGGCTGGGGCTGCAGTTCAGTTTGTAGAGCAATTGTCTAGCAAGTGTGAGGCCTCAGGCACCATCCCCAGCGCCTCTTAAACTCCAGAAAGAAAAACAACAGAAAACAGACAAGTAAACCCGGTAGGACTGGCCGGCGTGCCTCTCTACCCAGCGCGCCTCTACCCAGCCGCAGAAGGTACTTGAGGGGCAGTGGCTGGGCTCCAGAAAGCTATTCCTCGAGGGGTGGGGTTCCAGAAAGCTATTCCTCGAGGGACCAGTCTCTGCCTGCCTGCAGGGCCACCCACCAGTGCCATCTCTGCACGGAACGCAGCTTGCAGTCCCGAGTGCTATGTGGGAAGTCCAGCCTGGCTCTGCTAGCCTCCCTTGGGTCTAGCCAAGGGCCTTGAGTCAGCAGGCCTGGTGGGAGGTGGCTAGAATCTTCCAGAAAGCTACGGTTTGCTTTGGCAGCCTTGTAGGCCCCATGTGTGGACCCCATCTAGGCTCACACAAAGCCCCAGGAGGGTAAAAGCCACTGTAAGGTGACATTCTCAGATCTAGCTTTCATTTCTGCTCAGCCCCAAAGCAGCTGACCAAGGAGAACAGGCATTTGGGGCAGGGGTGGGGCAGCTGGCCAGGGGCACTGGCTGGACAGGCCTGGGAATTCTTCCGTATCTGCATGCTCCTCCCACAGGGGTGCAGGCGTGTGTGTACAAACACACACTCCTGCCTTCTCTACTGGGCAACAGGTCCCTGCCCCGGGAAGCCATTACATAATGCAGCCTTCCGGGTGGGGTGGGCAGGATGACATCACTGTGTCCCTCAGGCCAGGCCCCGTGGGGGGGCTCTGCCTAGCACCTGCCCACCTTCATCACCCCCAGATTCACTCATCTAAGAAGACTGTCAGCCACCATTAACAACACTGCAGAAACTTCCTGTTCTGACAGGAAATAACAGTTTGGGCCAGGGTGTCTTGAGGGAAGGCATACACAGGCCACCACCGGGTGTCTGTGTGGGGAGTTGCAGTGGGGCACTGCACACCAATGCGCCCAAGGGTTTCCCCACGAGACAGCAGCCTGCTGATCCCGACCAACCACACACAGCCGTGGAGACGGCAGGAGACAGACAGGGCTTCCCCGGGACATATATACACACAAGTAGGGAAGAGAACAGGCTGAGAGATCGCAACCATCACAAGCAAACCTGGGAGAGTTCCTCACAGACCTAGCCGCAGTTGATGCCCTCCCAGCCAGAGCAAGTGGGGTCACACACAGAAAGTGGGGTGGGGGGCACAGGACTGAGATCGGACGGTTTGCAAGCGACATGGAGCCACCAGTCACACGCAGACGGAGGGTCCTAGAAGAGACGCTCCTAGGCAGCTGGGGACAGGGCTGTAGCCTGCGACAAGCGCACAGATCATAGAGAACAAAAGTAGGGTTCACCTGAGACTACACATAGAAGAGGGACGGGACTGAGAGGTGATAGGAGCCTGGGGCAGGTGCTGAAGGGAGAGTTAGTAGGTGGCCAGAGACCGTGCTGCAGCCTGCTGACTCTCCCAACCAGCACAAAGCAGGCTTGGAAGTTGCAGGAAACAGGAACGCAAGATTTGACTAGGATCAGCACACCCAAACAGAAGACCAAACTGACCAAGCTGACTGCAAGGGACTAGGAGCGACAAGCCCGGTGTGTTTAGGGGGGAGTCCTGGAAGAGAGAGCTACTAGGTGGCAGGGGACAGGGCTGCGGCCTGCTGACCCCCACTGCCTCCAGGGCCGAAGTCCAAGGCAAGAACCCCTCCCAGGCCTTGCACAGGCTCATCCGCCGCACCCGCTACTGCGGTGGGCCCCCCGGACAGGACCCCCTCACCTTGAACGAACGGTGGAAGCCTTTAAGTTCGGCTGCTCTCTTCTGCACCATCTTCAGTCCGTGCCCCGCCAGCGGGGGAGGGGACGCGGGGCCCGGGGAGCGGCCTGGGACGCGACCCTGCGGGCGGAGGAGACAAAGGGCTGGCGCTGAGCGGGGCGCTCGGTCGTGCGGGGGCGGCCGGGGCTCGACGGAGCTCCCGCGCCTGGCTCGGGCTTCCCTCCTCCCTCAGGAAATATCGCCCTTGGCGCCGCGCTCACCGGGGTCGGACACCGGCCGGGGTCGCAGTGCCGTCACCAGACCTCGCACAGCCCGGACCCCGCTCCAAGGACTGCGCGGGGAACAGCGTCGCCACCACCGCCGCCGCCGCCACCGCCGCCGCCGCCGCCGCCGCCGCCGCCGCCGCCACCACGGACCCCTCCACTGGGCCACCGCCACCGAGAGGAGCCGCGCGCGCGGCCGGCGCGGCCGCTTTTATAGGCGCGGTCCCGGAGTGGGCCCGCCCCTCCCTGCAGGCTCCGCCCCCTCAGGAAACAGAGGAGGCGGAGCTTCCAGGGGGCGAGGGCTGCTGAGAGAAGAGCAGGCCGGGGATGCCGAATGCGGCTGTGCGCTCCCCGCGTGAGGGGCGGAGCTTAGCTGGGCTCCGAGTGCAGCTGCGCAAAGAGCGCGCTGGGGACGCCGAGCGCGGCTGCGCACTTCGAGCTTGTTGGGGGGTTAGACTCCAAGGGGCGTGGCGGGCGGAGCGTTGAGGAAGCGCCGAGTGCGGCTGCGCGGCTGCGCGATCCGGACCCGGTGGAGAGGTCTGTGTAGGGCCTCACGGGCTCGCTCGCGCCTGCGCAGAAGGGTCTTCAAACTGTCTGGTCGTTGAGTCCGCCCTCCTCCCGTCCCAAACAGTTGCTCCCCTGACTTCCGCTGCAGGAAGTTCTGAGCCCTGTCCTTAAGCCTGGTGCCTAAGGAGGACAAACCCGCCCTGGTTTGACCTAGAAACTAGAATATAGATGCCCTTGGCCTGTGCCATGGCTCTCTGTTGAACTTCTTGGGTCCTTGGAGCACTTGGTGGGGATACTTGGAACAGGAGGAGCCGGGATCCCCGATTCAGGTTCTGATACCGTCAGACTCAGTTGCTCGTGTGAACAGCGTCCCCCCCCCCCAGTTTGTCTAAAAGCCTTCACCACCTTCCCCTGCTGAGGCTGATCGTGTCTAGTTGCCGAACAAGGACTTGGCTTTCCCTTGGGAATTGGGAAGCCAAAGGAGAGGAGTCCTTGACGCTATCCTGAGTGTCATTTGTGTGTGTGTGAGTTCCGTGTGCCACTTGAGTGCTGATGCCTGAAGAACCTGTGCAGGGGTGGAGTTACAGCTGTGGGAACCGCCTGATGTGGGTGCTGCGACTGAACCCTGAGTCCTCTGCAAGGCCCTGAGCAGTGGAGGCACTCGCCTTTAATCCCAGCACTCGGGAGACAGGAGCAGGCCGATCTCTGTGAGTTCGATGCCAGCCTGGTCTACAAAGCAAGTTCCAGGAGAGGCTCCAAAGCTGCAGAGAAACCCTGTCTCGAAACCCCCCCCCCCAAAAAAAAATAAAATAAATAAAATAAAATAATAATAACAACAAGGCGTAACCTCTGAGCCATCCGTCCATCTCCTGAGCTTCATCGTCTTTGTTAGTAATTACATCTGCAGAGATTTCTGTCTCCAAATCAAATCCTCATACCTGGCATAAGGTTCATGGCATGGACAGATTGGGCAGAGGACATTACTCAGCCCAGGGCAGTCGGCGGAATTGGTTCCCAGCATACATAAACAAGGACCTCAGCTCAGCCTTAAAGGAGCTTGCCAACAAGTTGGACAACTTGAGTTCCTTGGGAGCCACAAAGGAGAAAATGGACTCAAGCGGCCATGACTAACCCCTGCATGTTTGCTGTGTGACCCACACCCACATGTGCGCGCGCGCACATACACACACACACACACACAGCTAGCCCTCAGGAGGACTGCTTCAAGTTCAGGGCCAGCCTGTCTCTGTAGCTTGCAGATACTGAACAAGACGTTATCTCTAACTAACAAGCTAAATAAGATGATACAAAAATTCCTGGCGTGCAGCTGGGATGCCCTCCTGGGACGGGAGGCTGGCATCCACACGCAAGTGTGGCGCACTGGCCAGCTGCTCACGCTGACCACGAGAAACAACCCTAAGCTGGGGCTCTTGTTCCGTGCAGTTTAGCTCAGACACTGGGGAGAAAAGCCAAATTTCCAAGCTCTGATTGAGGTAGCAATTCTGTTCCCTAATCTGGCCAATGCCCTTCCTACCTGAGCCTGGTCCTGAGACTCCCTCCGGGAGCCTTGAGTTATAAATGGGGAAACAGGTCGCTCAGAGACCAGATGCTGGGCCTTGACTGGGTTTTCTTCCTGGAGTCCTCGGGGGCACTAGGTTAAAGCTTACAAAGTGGGGTGTGTTGACTTTGCCGGGTATGACAACCAGTATGTCTTCAGACATGTAAGTAGTCACCTGTGGTCTACAGGTTACATGGAGGGACCACCCTTCACGCTTGGGAATGGCTGCCAGTAGAAACAGGAAGGGGATGTACCATCCTGTAGGCCCCAGGCAGGGCCTGGGAGCTGTTCACTGCCATGCCCTGTCTTGCCTGGGCAAGCCGCCAGCTTGCTGTCAAGTCTCTGCCGCCAGCCTCCTGTTTCCAAAGCCAGGCTTCCAGTGGCATGGGGGTTTGGAGCTGGGGTGACTAGAGGCCCTGACTTCCCCAGCTGCTGCAGCTTCTGCCCCAGGGAGATGTCACGGGTGTCCTGCAGAGGCCTGCCCCTCAGGAGTTTCCTCTGTCCTTATATACTAGGCTTGGCTGACCAGGTGATGGGTGGGGCTAGCCTTAGCAAATGAAAGACACCACCAGGCAAGAAGGATGGAGAAGGTCCAAGGGTTCTGAGAAAGGGCTAGCCTTGGAAGAGTCTTAAAGTGTTAGCCTCAGTGGAGCCGCCAGAGCACTAGGTCTGAGCAAACTCTTAGACTACAAATAGGAAATGACGTGGGGCCTGAGGCAGACAGCTTGAGTTTCCTGCATCACTTGGCTCAGTTCCCAGCAGGCTGGCTTCTTGGTTTTCTTTCCTTCCTTGCCACCAGACCTTTCCAGCTGCTGGAGCAGCGCTCAGAGCCACTGCCCCTGCTTCTTCTTCTTCTTGCTTCTTCTTCTTCTTCTTCTTCTTCTTCTTCTTCTTCTTCTTCTTCTTCTTCTTCTTCTTCTTCTTCTTTTTTGAAAAATTTGACTTTATTTTCTGTGCACAAGCATGCATGTCTATGTGGGTTATGAGATCCTCTGGAACTGGAGCTGCAGACAGGTGGGAGCTGCCATGTGGGTGCTGGGGACCAAGCCCATGTCCTCTGGAATGGCAGCCAGGACTCCTTCCTGTTGTGTTCTCCCTTCAGCCCCCTTGTTTTTTTGTTTTGTTTTGATTTTTGAGACAGGGACTCACTGTGTGGCTCAGGCTAGTTCCAAGTTTTGCATGGCCCCAGCAATCTCTTTTCTGTGGTGACAGAACTGGGCCATAGCGATCTCCCAACCTCAGGTACCTGGCGTTGTCCCCGCTTCTGCTCCCATCACCTGCCTCCCGTGTGCACCCGTTTTCTCTTCCCTTGGTTTCAGCAGATATTCTGCCCACATACATGAGTGTGAGGCCCAGTTGGGAGTGCTATGGATCCCTACATCATACCTATATCTTTGGGGAGGGGAGTCCTTCCTAACCCGCTCAAAACTGGCATCTCAGGCTCGGGGACTCCATACAGAACCCTTAACACTAAGCAGGTTCTGAATGAGCCCACAGCCTAGCGTTCTGGGTTCAGAATGACCATCTAGGGCTGAGGTAGTTGGACTTGAAGTGTATTCTGAGTTCCCAGGCACCGCACTCACCCCACACTCTACCCCAGACAGCTCAGTGGTGGTGGTGGTGGTGTTTCAGTGTAGAGACAGGCACCCATGCAAGCAAAACTGGCCTTTGTGGCTGGCCAGGGGCTGATCTGATGCAATTGGCTGTAAGCAGGCTGAGTCACTAAACAGAGCAGGACAGGGCCATGGCCTGGGCCTGTCAGTGTTCTATACTGGGAGTTGGAAGAACCCTAGGAGCAGTGGGTGTGGCCTGGGAGCGGTGGGTGTGGCCTGGGTGTTGTGACTGCCAGGTCTGACCAGGCAGTGAGTGTCCTGGCAGCCTTGGGCCCTGTCCTCCTGATCAGATCACACCACACAAGTCCCGCCCCACTTGGGGTCCAGCACTGTGCTCAGTCCCTAAGGGAAGACAGAGGCTGTGCAGTGTGGCTGGGAAGAGCTGGCTCAGCAGTTGGTTCCAAGCCACCACCCCGTCCTAGTGACTGGTGGACCAACCCCTGGCCAATCTGCTGTCTTCTTCTGGCCTCTGAGGGAATCCTGAGGACACCAGGTGGCTTGGGAAGTCTAGGTCCTGGTCGTCTGGTCTTTGCTGGCCTGTCTCCGGACAGGGATGTAGGGTGCCACATTTTAGAACCAGGAGTTTGCATGGGAACTTGGATGGTTAGGGTGAGGTGAGGTACTGGGAGAGGTGTGCCTGGTCACCTCCTGGGGCAGAGGGGACTCCGACGAGAGCTGTGGACCATCGTGGATTATCGGATGCGCAGTGTCGCTGTGGAGTCCTCAAACGGGGACAGAGGCTCAGAGCAGAGGCAGCGATTTTGTGCGGTCGATTAGGAAGAGAGGAGATGGCTGCTGGCCGAGGGGTTTGTGTCTTCTACACACTGGGGCAAGTGCCAGAGCCCCAGGGAGAGACCAGCCCGGCCATGCCGGCTTTATTATTTTTTTAATTGATTTTTATTGAGCTCTACATTTTTCTCTGCTCCCCTCCCTGCCTTTCCCCTCCCCTTCAACCCTCTCCCAAAGTCCCCATGCTCCCCAATTTACTCAGGAGATCTTGTCTTTTACCGGCCTTATCAGACTTGTGACCCCAAAACATAAGATGACCAATTCGGGACCTTTAAGCTTCTAAATTCGCAGTCAGCCTGGCCACACCGGGCCCAGGCTATACAGGAAACTGAGGCCCTGGCAGCTCGTAGGAGGTGTGTCCAGGCTTGAGGTCCGCGTCCCCCGACTCTAACAGGCTCTAGGACCGTACAGACGTGTGCCCTGCCTTGCGGGTCCACAGCCCATCTGCAGCCCGGGTCATCAAGAAGCCAGCGGTTGCCGGGCAACACTTTCGATTCAGCCATCCCCGAGTTAGTCTAGTATGCAAGGTTGGCCTC
Source organism: Alexandromys fortis (assembly GCF_014885135.2). Lineage (NCBI taxonomy): Eukaryota > Metazoa > Chordata > Mammalia > Rodentia > Cricetidae > Alexandromys > Alexandromys fortis. The sequence goes on along the minus strand of NW_026068096.1, from coordinate 1,101,932 downwards.
AGCCGCCGGACCAATAGGATTCTAAAGGCGTAGGGATGAAGGCGTGACCAGCACCAACTCTAGCCAATGAGATTGTTGTTATTGAGCATCGCGAGGACCAGGGTGTGAGCTGGGGACTTGAGTCAGCAGGACAGACTCAATCCCAGATCGTCCTGCCCGGCTGTGTGCCGCCTCCTAAACCTCAATTTTTCTTTTGTTTCTTCGGGTAGCCCTGGCTGTCCTGGAACTCACTCTCGGAGAGCAGGCTGACCTTGAAGTCACAGAGATTCTCCTGCCTCTGCTTTCAGAGTGCTGGGACTGAAGGAGTACACCACCACATCCAGCTATTAGTTCATTTTTAATTTTTATTATTTTTATTTATGATCATGTGTGTCTTTTTTAAAGATAGATTTATTTATTTATTTAGTGTACAGTGCCTGTCTGCGTGTACACCTACACACCAGAGGCAGGCGAATCTCTGTGAGTTCGAGGCCATCCTGGTCTACAAGAGCTAGTTCCGGGACAGACAGAGAAACCCTGTCTCAAAAAATAAATAAACAACGCCGGGTGGTGGTGGCGCACGCCTTTAATCCCAGCACTTGGGAGGCAGAGGCAGGCGGATCTCTGTGAGTTCGAGACCAGCCTGGTCTACAAGAGCTAGTTCCAGGACAGGCTCCAAAACCACAGAGAAACCCTGTCTCGAAAAACCAAATAAATAAATAAATAAATAAATAAACAAATAAACAAAAATTGATCAGTGTGCTTTGCCTGCATGTGTATCTGTGCAATACATGTTTACCTGGTGTCTACAGGGCAGGGGAGGGCCCCAGAGCTACAGGTGGCAGTGAGCTGCCATGTGGGTTCTGGTGTCCTGGGTCAGACACAGGTTTTAGCCAATGGAAAGTGTCTAAGAGCCAACAGGTAACCACACTCTAGCTGTTGTCTGTGTCTAGACCCCAGTGTAGCCCGGAGCACAAACCACATCCTGGGGTGACATGCTTCAGTTAGCAACAACAGTTAGCCAGAAGCGGAACTGCAGAAGTCCAAACGCCAGAACGCACGGTCCGTGTACTAGAGGTGCTCCCAGACTGTGGACTTGGATGGATTCCGTCTTTCCATTCTGGCAGGTGGCGGCTGTGCTGAATTCTACGGCTTGAATGGCACGTCCCCCTCTACGTACGGTCTGGGGCCATGTGCATACAAAATGCTAGATGTCAAGGAATGAGCTCTGGAGCTCAAGAGATGGCTCAACAGTTAAGAGTCCTCTCTGTGCAGGTGGCCGGGACAGAACAAAGGGCACCCACTCTCCTTGTAAGAATGGTTGGAAGAACTTCCTTTGGGTGGTCTGTTTCTATTAAGCCTCTCACGGCTGGCTCCTTCATAGACCAGGCTGGCTTCAAACTCACAGACATCCACCTGCCTCTGCCTCTTGAGTGCTGGGATTAAAAGCGTGTGACACCACCTCCCAGCATAAGAATTATTTTCTAGAAAGTTAATGTCGAGCCCCCCACTTCCTCTACGATGAACAGATGTGTGGTGGAGAGCTAGGAAGATCAGAGGAGCACAGAGCAGTGTTGGTGGGAAGGCTGCACCCCGCCCTGGAGTTTGTGCAGACACAGACTCTGCCTCTGATGCTGCCTGGCTCTGGGCAACTTCAAAGACCCACAGTCTGGACTGGAATCCTTGAAGGACTACACTGCTGAGCCAGGCCAGGATGAAGCCTGAAGCCTGAGCTCAGTGTGGACATATGGGTCCAGTCCTGTCCTTTGCTGCTGCCTGCTGCCTTGGTTTTGCCCTCGGGCTTCGTGGCCTCAGGAGCCTTCTGTTCTCTTTGTTGTTTGTTTTTTTACTTTTGTTTTTTTTCTAGACAGGGTTTCTCTGTAAAGCCTGGGTTATCCTGGAACTTACTCTGTAGACCAGGCTGGCCTCGAACTCAGAGATCTGTCTGCCTCCAGAGTGCTGGGGTTAAAGGTGTGTGCCACCACTACCCGGTTCAAGGGGGCCTTCTGGATATAAGAGGCATGTCTAGCCAGCCAAGGCCATGCTGAAGCAGCCACTGAAGCCTATGAGTAGATCCTGAGACAGCCAGGGGCCATGCTGACTTCCATGGCAGTATTAACACTCACTAAAGCTGTGTAGATATCCATGGGTCCTCCTGAGTTGGCCCTGCCCCTTGATGGCATGGCATGGGTGCAGGGATGACGTGTTGTCCCTGTGGGCCTCTCCATAGTTGATGGCTTCTAGTGGGGTGGTGGCGGGTGGGTGCAGGAGGAGAAACACACACCTACCTTTCCTTGGCCACTAAGAGTCTGACCATGATCCAATGTGTATATGGACAACACAAAGTGGCCTTTTTCCATTGTGTGTGTGTGTATGTATGTATGTGTGTATATGTGTCTATGTATGTGTATATGTGTGCATGTTTGTGTATGTGTGTATATGTGTGTGTTTGTGTATGTGCATGTATGTATGCGTATATGTGTCTATGTTTGTGTGTATGCATATGTGTATATGTGTGTATGTTTGTGTTTGTTTATGCAGGTGTATGTGTGTATATGTGTGTATGTTTGTGTTTGTTTATGCAGGTGTATGTGTGTATATGTGTGTATGTTTATGTTTGTATGTGTGAGTATGTATGTTTATGTGTGTATGTGTGTATATATATGTGTGTGTATATGTGTGTATGTGTATGTGTGTGTATGCATGTATATGTGCATGTTTATGTGTGTATATGTGTGTTTATGTGTGTGGTGGAGAGAGATCACAGGTGAGAGTGAGGAGTAAGGACCTGGGTGCATGATGTGAAAGTCCCAAGTAATCCAGAAGAAAAGTAGACAAGGTCACCTGACATGTTCTCAGATGTAGGGACCTCCAGAACACACTGCTCATTAGCATGCCCCAGACGCAGAAGGCACGCACGCATGCACGCACGCACGCAAGCACACATGCACACACTCACACACAGCACAGGGTCCACTCCCAGAGGTTCCTGGAGGTGGCAGAGCCATCCATGGAGAGGGGAAGTGGGATGGTGGGAGCTGAGGAAGGGAGGGAGCGAGTCAGATGGGACAGAGTGTCAGTGAGAGGAGACAGAAAGTTCTGGAGACGGATGGTAGAAACACTGCGCAGGGCTCTATTTCACCTTCTTAGTGATCCATCTCATCTGCAGCCCTTCAGGGGGACAGGGAACTCATGGTGGATTACAGGAACCGGCGAGCCTTGGACACAGGGCTGAGTCTCCGGAGAAGCAGAGGGCCTAGCACAGCAGGACGCCTCTGGGGATCTGGGCCAGCTGTCCCTGCCACAGTGTCACTGGGACCTGACTACACACAGACGTTCAAGATAACCTAAAGGACGCCGTGTGGGGTCTGAGGAGGGAATGGAGATGACCAAGCCTGATTCTGTGTCTTCAGATAGGCAAGCAGGTGGGAAGACTGACGTTGGTGTTGGGGTCAGTGTCCATGTGAAGGTCCCAGGGTGAACAGGGCAGTGGTCAAAGAAGTATCTAGGAACATAGGGCCATGTGTCTAGGGTAGTCATTAGGCCAACAGAAGAGCCCCCTAACACATCTGTACTGGATAGACAATGCGTGCCCCTGAGAGCAGGTCAGGCGTGCCCTGCCACGGCCTGGGTATTATTCCAGAGGAGTGTGGAGGAACGCCGAAGACATGGTGCTCAGCGACAAAAACAGAAGAAAAGGTCACACAGTACAGGACGCCACGACAGGCAATGCTCCAAATGAAGATCTACAAAACCTGGGACCTCGGGAGAAGCAGCATGCCTTGGGAAGCCTTACTGAGTTTTGAAGCAGGAGGAAGCTGAGGAACATTCCAGGCCTCACGTGGCTCCAACAGCCTCCCTCTGCCTTAGTCCGCAGCGCCATCTATGGATGAGAAGAGGTACTGCGCCAACGCCTAGAGGGCGGCCCAGGCTTCCTGCAACCCACACCCAAGATGCCTCCAGCAGGGCACACAGTGCAAGCCTGCCAATCCACCACTTTGGAGGGCACAGAGGAGGAGGGTCGTCATGAAATGGAAGTTAGGAATCTTGTTTCAGACCACCGGCATCTACAACCATAATACACGGAATGAGACTCAGAGGGTTGTCAAAACTGCATGCCTTCCACAGGAGTGGGAGGCCGGGCAGCTGTACTTTGGAGCCTGAAGCAGGCGATCTGTAAGTTAAAGGTCAGCCTGGTCTACAGAGGGCATTCCAGGACAGCCAGGGCTACAGAGAAACCCTGTCTCAAAACCACCAAAAAAAAACCCCCACGGAATACAAAAAAACCCCACGGAATACAAAAAACCCCAGAGGGGTGGATCCCCAGTGAGGGGGTGGGGGCGTGGTAAGGGTGGAGCCCCACCTAGAAGGAACACACACACACATACACACACACACCCCACTCTGCTCTGTGAGGATCCGGGGATCATGATGGGGTAGGAAAGAAAGACTCCAGAGCTGTCCTGACTCCACAGCGCAGCAGCACACAACACATCATGGACAGTCATACAGTAGGAAAACCCCCATCTCAAAAGAAAACACAAAATTGCAGCTACACATTGTGACCCTACTTTGTGCAGATTCTGGACCCTGGGCTCCCTGGGCCCTTTAGGGTCTAACAAGCAGTTACCAAAGCTCATCACCAGTCCCTCTTTCAGGGTGGGAGTGGACACAAACAGCAGCCAGCTGTCCAGAGTGTCAAGATGACCGCTTTATTCTTAGGCTTGAATTGAGGTGGGATGGATAAGGCAGTATGGACCCCTCCCTGGGCTGGTGTGTGGGCTGCTGGGATTTGGCACAGTGGCCCAGCCTTGCAGGTGGGAGATACATTCCGTCAAGCCTTGAGGGCTGGTCCTTGGGTCCTTCCAGGGCTGCAGCATCAGGCTTTGAAGGGCTCAGGCATTGACTTCTTGCTAACTGTGCTCATTTGGTTCAGTGACAGCCTCCCAGATTTGGGAAAATAACCAGAATTCCCTGGGGCCTTCACAGTGTACAGGTCTCAAGGGAAAGGCCAGAGGGTCAAAGACTGGTGCTGCGGACAGTCACACCCTGCTATGTCCTCCACGGCATGGTAGAGAGGAGTCAGTGGGAGTTTGGTCCTGTGGCCCCTAGGGTCACAACAGGCTGCCACTGAAGGAATGCCCCTGTTGCGACCCCCTAGGAATGCTGACCTCAGCAGATGCTGAAATAATGTGAAAATTCATTCCTGGATTCTGGTTGGACTGGGCACTGCACCCAAGAGGGCAGCCACTAGAAACAGGCTAAACTTTTTCTCTAAGATCTCCAGAAGGGCATGTCTTGAATCCCAGTGCTGGGGAGGCAGAGGTAGGTAGATCTGGGAGTTTGAAGCCAGTCTGTGCTACATGAGTCCCAGGTCTGCCAGGGATAGTCTGAGATCCTGTCTTAAAAACTGAAACAAAACACAGACATTTCTGAATGGTCTGGGTGTTGTGTCTGACATCCTTTTTAATCTGCACACTTGGGATGTAGAATATGACCGAAGCTGGGATGACAAATGCTACCACACCTGGCTTTCACATGGGGGTTGAGGTCACACCTTTCTTTTTTGTTCGTTTTTTTTTTTTTTTTTGAAACAGGGTTTCTCTGTATACTATCCCTGGCTGTCCTGGAACTAGCTCTCTAGGCCAGGTTGGTCTCAACTCAAAGAGACCCACCTGCCTCTGCCTCCCAAGTGCTGGGATTAAACGTGTGCATCACCACCGCCCAGCTTCCTTTAAAGTTTGTTTTTTTGGGGGGCGGGGGATCTTAAATACAATCTTGTTATGAGACCCTGAAGGCCTGATTCTCAGTGTGGAGGCCAGAGGGGCCTTGAATTTGTAGCACTCCTCCTACATCTGCCTCCAGAGTTCCGAGACCTCTGCATGCAGCACCTGTACCCTCCTGGTCCTGCAAAGGCACCTCAGAACACTCCATACTGGGAATCCTGCCTGGGGGTGGGGGGTTGGAGAGGGCGCCATTCAGAAGGGCCAGGCAGAATGAGTGGAAAGTTCTGGCAATGCGTGATGTCCAGAAGTACAAGCAGAGGGCAGAGCTGGGCAGTGGAGGACATGGCTCATTATTACATCTTTAGATGTGTGGCCGCTGGGCATCCATGTGCTCACCACACAGAGTGTGGCTCTGCAGAGGAGACCGGATGCCACCTTCCTTCCAGGCTAGGAAGAAGGGGACAGAGCTGTGGCCACACATACTAAGGCCATGGGGCAAGGCTGGACAGGCATGGAGACGGGACAGGGGGGTAGTTGGCAATGGCTCCGGATCCTGCCTCCTGCCAGAGGCTGTGGCACAGACACGGTGTGAGCCTGGTGGCTGAGAGGATGCAGTATTATAGATTTCAAGTCCAGCACAGGTCGGAGATGGAGGGAGGAGCCAGAGTCCTTCTGGTCCTCTGATAGCGGCATTTGAGGTGACGCTCCTGAGACCCAGGCTGAACAAAGCTGACAGGGGCGCCCAAGCTGTCTTCCTGAGTCCTGGTGGCCAGGGGGCCTCAGTGGCACATCCGTGAGGTCATCTCCTTCTGTGGGGACAGCAGGTGTCAGAGGCACACGCCGGGGACAGAGAGGAGCAAGGCTTCACACAAAAAAATCATGCAAGAACCTGGACAGTGTGTGGGGTGGGGACTGCTCCCTACGGTGGACAGAGGATCTGTGCCTCTGATTTGGGGGCACGTGGACATGGGCTGTGATTTAAGTCACTTGACGCCTGGCATGTGGGCCAGGACCAATACAACTTAATAAAAAGTTGGCAGCAGGAAGAGGACAAGCCTCCATGTGGAAGCTCCAGGAGCTGTGGGGACACCTGTCACCCCGGCATCCAGTAGATGGAGGCAGGAGGATCGGAGCTCAGGGCTAGCTGAGGCTACATGAGCTTCTGTCTGAAAACAAACAACTACAGAAGCAGGCTGTGGGGCTGAGAACGGCTGTGGGACAAAGGAGCTGGCTGCCCACCCTGACAACTGGAGTGAGCCCAGGTACCACAGGACGGAGGAAGAAAACGGACCCCAGCTTGTCCTGGGGGCCTCTACATGCATGTCATGGCAGCCACGTGTGCACATGGAAACACATGAGTGAACAAACAAAACCCCCCGAAACCAATCAATCAGCACGCCTCAGACTCTCACAGGTGGGAGCACAGGTCATGGGGAGATGCTGCACGGAAATTCCATAGATGTTCGGGGCGTTGCAGGCAGGAGCCTCCCCACCTGTGGTCTGTTCTACATCCCATGTGAGCCATGGTGGATGGGATGACTACACGGCAACCTCCCTAGAGTGGGGAACTAGGAAACTGGGGGCTCTTTGTTCTGAGGCAGGCACATGGGGCAGACTGCCAGGAGACCTCTGCTGTGGACCCCACCCCTGAGCTCACCAGGGGCTCCAGCTCCTTGGGGTCGATGAGGTTGAACTCGGTGACGAAGTAGTAGAAGTGTTTGTAGCATGTGTTGACGTGTGCCTCGGAGCCCATCTGCGCTATGCGGTCGAAGTGGTGGATGTACACGTGCACAAACACACGGAACAGCCGCGACAGGATCTTGCGCACTGCCTGCAGGAAGTTCTTAGGGAATGGTGTGCCTGGAGGTGGGTGGAGGAACCAGGAAGGAGACCACTCAGGACCAGCTGGCCTGGGACCTCGGTCCAGGTGGCCACAGAGGTGAGCATGGTGGAGGCTCAAAGATGTCAAGGTGCATGCTTGAGGTCACACAGCAAATGTTCCCATCCCAGGGACCAACTTCCTGCCAAGCTAAGAGTCAGCTTCCGTGGGCAATTGTCTGCCCAGCTTCCGTGGGCAGACAATTGCCCAGCCTGGGGAGCCTTCTCTGTGATGAGAGCCCTGGTCCACTCTGACCACCTTGCTCTGCCCTTTTCAAAGCCCCAGGAAATTTCTTCAGGCCCAGCAGCTGCTAGGTTGCCACAGCCTCACCCCCCCCTGAGGACATGGCTCACACAGCACATGAATGCATGACTTTATGAGTGTCCCAGGATGAGCAGAGCCAGCAGGTGTCCCTACTAGAGCTATAGAGCAGGCGGGCAAAGAGTGAAGACACGGGCGGTGCCGCAGCTCTTAGCCCTTCAGACCTGGGTTCAGTAATGAGGCTCCATGGATGACTATATCCTGGTCCCCAAAGTCTGGAGCAGGTCCCTCCAGGAACGGAAGGGAGGCTATAGGTGAGGACCTTCAGTTGGGATCATCTTGGAGCATCTGGGGCTCAAGTGTGACCACAGAGTCCTCAGAGAGAGGCGGGAAGGTTGAGAGATGCTGCCAGCTCTGAGGAGGGAGGAAGGGGCCTAGAGCCAAGGGATCGAGGCCGTGTGGGCCATGTGCTCCCACAGACGTGGGCAGGGACTTGCCCTGCCACGCCCAGACTATAGGTGGTCCAAGGGCCGAGACAGGGCCATGAAGTGACTGCACTTTCGCTGGGCTTTGGTCCATTATTTTTCTACTGCTGCTGTTATCTTGGGAGTCTGAGTTGCCTCTAACTGGACACACCAGATTCAAGGACGACCCTTGAACTCCTGAGCCTCTGGCCTCCTGTGGGAACAATGGGTCAGCACCTCCACTGTGGCCAGCATGTGGTTTAAGTCACAGCACTGGGAGACACGCTCAGCAAGGGAGAGGCTAGGGCCTCTGAGGCCACCACGCCCCAGCCCTCTTATTAACCACACACTCCAGATGGATGGAGGGCAGGATGATCTGTGGAGTTTGAAGCCAGCCAGTGCTACACAGTAAGACCATATCTCAAAATAAATAAAGAAAAAATAAATTAAAACCCACAATGATCGATAAAACATGAATAAAAAGCCAGGTGTGGCACAGCTGTCACCTCAGGATTAGGAAATCTGAGGTAGGAATCAAAGGTCAGCCTCAGCTACATCCTAAGTTCAAGACCAACTTAGGCAACAGAAGCTCTTGTGTCCAGTTGGTGAAATCCTGAGGCCTGAGTGGGCACCCCAGATGTGTATGGAAACGAGGACCGTGGCAACATGAACTTGAGCCTGACTGAGAAGGTACACTGCAGCTAACCCTGTCTTCTAGCCAAACTGGTGAATGGCAGGCCACCGAGAGATGCTGTTTCTAAGGAGGTAGATTGTTTCTCTGATGACACCCAAGGGGGCCTTTGGCCTCCCAGTGCGCATGTACCCGAACATCTGCATGTACCCACAAACGCATGACCATGCACACACACTCCAGAAAAACCATGAGGCACTGCACTTGTGGGGCGCGAATTGGGGCAGAGGCAGGAGGATCTCTCTGAGTTTGAAGCTAGCCAGGACTACACAGTGAGTTCTAGGACAGCCAGGGCTCCACAGTGAGACCCTGTCTCTAGAAACCAAAAGTAAACAAATAAAAATCATCACACAAGCTGGGCGGTGGTGGCGCACACCTTTGATCCCAGCACTCAGGAGGCAGAGGCGGGCAGATCTCTGTGAGTCTGAGGCCAGCCTGGTCTACAGAGCTAGTTCCAGGACAGGCCCCAAAGCTACAGAGAAACCCTGTCTCAAAAGACCAAAAAAAAAAAAAAAAATCATCATCATCATCATGATGCAGACCTGGAGAGATGGCCCAGTGGTTAAAGGCATGAGCAGAGGAGCCCAGACCAGTTCCCAACAGCCCAAGGAGCTCAGAAGCACCTGGAACTCCAGCCCAGGGGGCCGAAAGCCTGTGCTGACCTCCATGGACCCCAGCATGTGGTGTGGTGCACATAGACACGCACACGAAATTGTAGTATTCACACGCAAACTGCAAGCCAGCTGAGCCTGTCTGGCCCTTTCTGCTCAGTGCTGCGCTCACAGCAGACAGGGGCCCTGGCGTGGCTGGGCCCCTCATGGGTGTGAGCAGACAGGGGTGCAGCCTCGACTCACCGACATTGGTGGGGAAGATGTCCTCGTTGTTGATCTGCACCTCAATCCAGTCCATAAGCAGGTCCATGTAGCGGGGCGCGGAGAGCGCCGTGGGCTTCCGGAAGCGCTGCTCATCCTGCCAGCGGTACTCATACTTGGGGCCCCCGGACATAACCGGGCACGATTGCTCGGTGCAGCCATCGCTGATGGTGCCGTAGATGAGGTTGACACGGTTGAAGAAGTCCACCACATGCACAGCCACCCAGTCGTTGAGGTCCTCACCTAGTGGCAGCTGCACCGCCAGCCGCAGGTCTAGTCCAGCGTTCAGCGATGCCTGCGCACGCTTGTGGAGCTCAAAGCGCTGTGTTCCGGGCTCGAACTTGCGCTTGGGCCGGAACGTTTTGTCCTTGTTGAACACTTGCTTCAGAAATGGGTTGGCCATCTTGGTGGCACTTGTGTCTCAGAAGGCGCAGCAGAGACCACGGAGGGAGGGATGCTGTGGTCACCCAGAGGTCTGAAACAGAAGAGGATGGTATTAGGACTAGGCACCAGCTGGCACTGCCATCCCGGGAAGCCGAGATAGGACTTGGAAACTGTGTAAGCAATTATATACTTCTGAAATGTTTGCTCTAAGAAACAAAGGCTGTGCTTGCAGACTTTCGGCAGGGAACAGTTTCCCCAAAAGGGGCAGGTTCCTTGGGAACAAATGGTCACATGACACAAAACAATGCCCTCAGAGGCACCTGTGCCCCCCCCCCCCCCAGGTTAGACACTGCTCTGACTCTTCTTCAGGAAGCACGTGGGCGCGCTGGAAGTGACAGTGACATCTGGTCCTCAGAGTCCCAGGATGTGACCTGTAAGGAAGAGCCTCAACATAAGGTCACTCAGGATTAGCTGAGCAGCCAAGGACCAAATCTTTACTTCCATGTTTTGGGACGGACCTAGGACTTCACACAAGTCAGGAGGTTTTTTCTCAGCTTGCACCAGGGGGGACCTACTACACTCTGCTCCCTGAGACCGGCCAGGTAATACCGGAGAGATAATTGGGGTGCAGTCATGAAATGAAACAAAGACACTGCGGAACTGGAAAAACAGTTGCAGACAAAAGGGGAAGCTGTGGGGGTGGGGGAGTGACATGTGGTGTGGGCTGCCCCACCCAAGACAGGCAGCCCTACCTAACTCACAGTTAATAACTTGTGTGTTTTTTTTGGAGACAGGGTCTCATGTAGCCCAGGCTGGCCTCTTTGAGCTTCTGCTTGCTGAGTGCTAGGATGCCAGGTTCATCAACCCTCAGTGCACAGAACTGAAGTCACACCCACACACAGGACCAACAGCCGGGGCCTACAGATGTACAGAGACATGGAGCCTGGAGGACCACTGAACCATGCACAGGAGGACCAGACAGACAGGGCCACAGTGAGGGACCCCACGACACAAATGTCCTCATTAGGCCGAGTTAGAGGCAGGAGTGAACTTGTGGGGGCCGGGAAGGGACATCATAGTTCACAGGAGATGGAATCTTCCGGAATTAGAGGTGGTAGCTGTACAACTTAGCTTGTACTTAATCCTGCCTCTTTTTTTTTGGTTTTTCGAGACAGGGTTTCTCTGTGGCTTTGGAACCTGTCCTGGAACTAGCTCTGTAGACCAGGCTGGTCTCAAACTCACAGAGATCCGCCTGCCTCTGCCTCCTGAGTGCTGGGATTAAAGGCATGTGCCACCATCGCTTGGCTGCCTTTTATGTCTTAATGAGACACAGGGCACACAAATTAGGATGTCAACACAACTGCTCTGGACCCCAGAAAGGAAGAAACCGAGGTTAGTTCTCAGAACTATCACACTACGTCAACGCCCTCACTCAGCACCTGCCTTCAGAGGAGAGTAGCTACGGAGAAAGGGAGACAATAAGAGGTTATAACCTAGGGCGGTGGTTCATGCCCATCGTCCCAGGACATAGGAGGTGGAGGCAGGAGAATCAGGAATTTGAAATCACCCTATGCTAGTTTCAGGCCTGGGCTACATGAGACCCTGACATAAGACACAAAACAAGGGCTTCTTCCCATGGTGGCACACATCTTTCCCATGGTGGCACACATCTTTTCCATGGTGGCACACATCTTTGACCCCAGCATTCTGGGGCAAAGGTAGGTTGATCTCTGTGAATCCTAAGCCAGCCTGGTCTACATAATGAGTTTTAGGCCAGCCAAGGAAACATAATGAATTTGGGGTCAGCCTATTCTACATAGTGATACCAGCTCAAAAATCAATCAATAGAAACAAGTAAAGGTTGACAGGGGATCCAATGGTGAGCCCGCATGGGAGTCACCGGGACACTGCTCAGGTCAGCAGTGCCCTGCAGGCAGGAGACTGGACACCAGATGGGTTCAAGCTTCCTCACAGCATCTGTCCCCAGCGTCCCCACCCCACCTCAGCGTCGGCACTTGCTGGTTCACACCTGACTAGGCACTGTGCACTTCACAGCCTTCTGAGGAAATGCCACCTCCATGCCAGACAGCTCCCCTGAGGCTCTTCTGCCTCAGTGCCCACTGGGCCAGTGCTTCTCTGTGGGACATCATGGCACACGCAGGGTGCAGAGAAGCATCCTTGGTGCCTCACCCACTGCACACAGGGTCCCCTGGAGGCAGCAACGCCCTGCCCAGCCTACGGGAGGACTGTGGCAGACAGTGACAGTGGGATGTGCAGCGGAGCACACACATACTTCAGGAATCTACTGACGCAGGCTCCAGGCTGGGTCTCTGCCCTCCTAGCTCAGGCCCCCCTCTCTCAGGTAGGCGCAGCCTGGGGCTGGGGGTTGACCCTGAAATCTCCATCCTCCTGCTCAGCTCACACCGGCATGCCAATTTGCTGTGACCTTTCCCTATACTTTCTGAGTGTATACTGCAGTCCCACAGGACTGTTCTAGACGCTGAAGGCAGAAGGTCTTTGTAGCCCCACCACATATATGTCTATGTCCTTCTGAGACAGCGTTTCGCTGCAGCTATCCAGCCTGAAAGCCTGTCCTGGAACTCGCTCTGTAGACCAGGCTGGCCTCGAACTCAGAGATCCACCTGCCTCTGCCTCCTGAGTGCTGGGATTAAAGGCGTGCGCCACCACTGCCAGCTCTGTGTTTTCTTAAAATTTCTTTTTTTCAAGGGAGGAGCAAATATTTTCTAGAAAATCTGGTGATGGATAGAGTACCTGTCAAGATGAACTGCTTTCTGTTGGAAACACACTTCCTCCAGCACAGAGACCTAGGCTGGCCACAGCCCGTCACACTCCTCCCCGCACAGTCCCAGGTACCATCTAGGCGTCTCCTCTCTGGTCCTCTTAGTGGACTTCCAACACCTGCTCAGAACTGGATGTCAGCACCCCAGGGTCCTCTTCTCTAGGCTGTCCCACTGCTGAAGAAGACATGACAGAACCTTCTAGAAGGACATGAGGTAGATAAAGCTGCTCTCCTACCCCAGCACCCACAGGCTCCTCTTCCTCCCTTTCTGAAAACAAGAAAACAGTGTGCTAGGCAACAAGGCTCTGACCCCTCCCAGGCCAGGGTGCAGGGCTCAGGAGCTCAGGGTCACCCACTTCCTTCCGGAGGTTTCCACATCCTGCCACTGCCTTGGGGACAGGGCCTGAGGCAGTCCCATGTGCTTGCTCAGTGTGTAGCCCAGAATCTGAGAACAAAGCAGTGTCTCAAGGCCACCTCCACATAGAAGGTCATTTCAGAGCAGGAGCGTGGCTCAGTGGGCAGTGCCTGAGTCTCAGGGTTCAAACTCAGTAGCCCAGCAAAGACAAAATGAGACAGACATAAGGCCTCTGTACACAGCCTTGGGTTTGCATTCTGCTCACTACGGCACTATTCCCAAACCTCATCGTGATGGAACCAGAGAGCCAGCAGCTGGCGGCAGAGCGCATGCCCTCCTAACTGCTGGGCCATCCCTTCTGTCTCCAAACAATTCCTTTTTTCTTTCTTTTTCTTCTCCCTTTTTTTAAAAGACAAGGTCTCATGTAGCCCAGGCTGGACTCAGACTCACTGTGTAGCCAAAGGTGCACAGACTCCTCCTGCTTGAACAGGCTTTGAAGTCAGGCATTCTTGGAAAGCTACATCTATTTCCAACTGCTGGGGATTCCCGGGAACTTCTCTCGGTGAAACCCCCATTTGCAAGTGGGACACTGGCTATAGAGATGCCCCCAGGAACGTTCAGAGTATGAAGGTCATGCAGGAAAGCTACATGTGAGTTGGGCCATCCCACCTAGCAAAAATCACGAGGCTACAAGCTGGGGATTTGAACTGGCATCATGTCTCACGCAGCTGGCCTTGAACCTGACCTTCCTGCCTTTTCCTAGGCTGCTAGGCTTGCCCCACCATGCTTGGGTTTTGAAGTGGCTGCCTGCCTCTGCCTCCCGAGTGCTGGGGAAGTGGCAGTTTGAGAGGCTTCCTGAGAAAAGAGTAACAGGGTAACTTGGGTTTCAACATGGAGCTGGAGAGAAAAAATAAAGCAGGGGCCAGTGAGCTGGCTCTGTGCCCGGAGGCACTTGCCACAGTCTGAGAAACTGAGCTCCACAGGAACCCAAATGGTAGAAGAAGAGACCAGACTCCTCCCTCACTAGATAGATAGATAGATATAGATAGATAGATAGATAGATAGATAGATGAGATAGATGATAGATAGATAAGATAGATGATAGACAGATAAGACAGACAGACTGATAGATAGATAGACACACAGACAGATGCAAATTTCTTTAAGGTGCATACAGAAGATCCCTTGCCATTGCTGTACTAGAGGAGAGAGCCATGATTAAACTCCAAGTGCCTCAGACCTCAGAGCTGGGAGCCTGGAGCAGAGCTGGCAGGACACCAGGCTCTTTGCCCCAGTGAGGCAACACAAAAAGCAACAGCTGACCCCAGATTGAGCCCTAAGGACAGCTGCCAACTTGGGTCATAAAGAGGTCACTGTGAAACCAAACCCACCTCACACTCAGTCAGTTGTGCCATGAACCTAACACTCTACTGTGATGGCAGCACTCAAGAAGCTGAGGCAGGAGGATTGGAGTGAGGGTCAGCCTGGTCCACAGAGTGAGTTCATGGCAGTCATAGTAATTTAGCGAGACAATGCTCTAATTACAGTGAACTTTATCATGCCTGCGGTCTAGTGTGCAGCTTTTGTTCCTAGCTACACAGGAGATTGAGGCAGGAGGATCGCCTGGACTGAGAGTTCTGGTCCAAGCCGAATGACGCAGCAGGATGTGACAGTTTCTTTAAAAACAGTAATTACATGCCAGCTGCTGGTTGGCACACCTTCAATCCCAGCACTTGGGAGGCAGAGGCAGGCCAATTTCTGAGTTCAAGGCCAGCCTGGGCTACACAGGGCTACAGCCTGGGCTACACAGGGAGACTGTCTCAACCCATCCCCCAAAGAAGAGATTTATCACACATTTGCCTTTAGAATAAATGTCATGGAAACCTCTAGAACTCTATGAGATGAAATGTAGAATAACATTCAGAAGCCGGGCGGTGGTGGCGCACGCCTTTAATCCCAGCACTCGGGAGGCAGAGGCAGGCGGATCTCTGTGAGTTCGAGACCAGCCTGGTCTACAAGAGCTAGTTCCAGGACAGGCTCCAAAGCCACAGAGAAACCCTGTCTCGAAAAAAAAAAAAGTAAAAAGCAGCAGAGATGGCTCTGAGCTAACAAGCCCTTACTGCGCTTGCAGAGGGCTGCGGTTCAGTTCCAGGCACTCACGTGGCAGCTCAACCTGCCTGTGACCCAAATTCCAGCAGAAGGGACCACTCTGACTTCCTGGAGCGCCTGAAGGCAGATGCTGTACACACGTGCTCACAAACACACTGTTCGCACAAGTATATCTCCTAGGTCAAAAGGCGTGTCACCCACAGAGCCCGAAGCTCACGACACCAGGACAGCCACGTGGCGCCCTGCGGTGTTGTCAAACTAGTGTCATTCTGACGCGACATCTAACTGGGGTCTCTGCCGATTCCACGACCCTGGTCCCAGGCAAAGGATTCAAGTCGTTTGTTTCAGTTTCACACCGTCCTAACAGCGAAACATTACTTCTACTTTGGGGCCATGCTTATCTTTTCCCCCCAATAATGGGAATGAACCCAGGCCCTTGCATATTCTAAACTAATATTTTGCTGCTGACCACGCCCCCAACCCCCTCACTGGAAATTCTAGGCGGGGCTCCACCCTGACCACGTCCCCAGCCCCTCACTGGGGACTCTAGGCGGGGTTCCTCCTGACCACGCCCCCAGCCCCTCACTGGGGACTCTAGGCGGGGCTCCTCCTGACCATACCCCAGTTTTTTGAGAGTGTTTCTCTGTGTAGCCCCAGCTGTTGTAGACCAGGCTAGCCTCCAACTCAGAAATCCCCGCCTCTGCCTCCAGAAAGCCAGGATTAAAGTGTGCACCCCTGCCCTAGTTCCTTTTGCCTTTTTTTTTTTTTTTTTTTTTTTTTTTTTTTTTTTTCAAGACAGGGTTTCTCTGTGGCTTTGGAGCCTGTCCTGGCACTAGCTCTGTAGACCAGGCTGGTCTCGAACTCACAAAGATCCGCCTGCCTCTGCCTCCCGAGTGCTGGGATTAAAGGCGTGTGCCACTCCTTTTGCTTTTTGAAAGGACGTGTCATTAAGTTACCCAGGCTGTCCTTGGGGCTCCATCCCTCAGGGATGCCTAGGAACAGGGCTACCAGCAGCCTCTAAGAGTTTATGACCTCCAGGAAAGACTGGAGATGGTATGGAAGGAACCTGAGACCGGGTGAGGAAGGTAGTGTCCCAGGGTCCCCATCCTCTGTTTACCCGAGTTCCCCGACTTTGCATAATGGTAGCAAATTGGAAACCAAAATTTACAAGGATCCAGGTGAGCTCTGGAAGACGTAAAAAGGACCTTTGCCACACCTCACACTATACCAACCCTTTACTGTGACTGTAGGCCTAGGGAAGGACGGAGGTGGGGGGGGGGGTCGAGAGAGAGAAGGAAAAGGCATTGGTACGCACTTTTAATCCCAGTATTCAGAAAGCAGAGGCAGGCAGATCTCTGAGTTCCAGAACAGCACGGGCTGAATAGTGAGACCCTGTTTCAAAAAAAAGAGGAAACTGCCATCGAAGTTAACTTCCTGTGATGTTTTCTAAACTCCCTTGTTCCCGTCCACTCTTCTTTCTTTCCTTTCCTTTCCTTTCCTTTCCTTTCCTTTCCTTTCCTTTCCTTTCCTTTCCTTTTCTTTCTTTCTTCTTTCTTTTCCTTGAGACGGGGTTTTTCTGTGTAGTAGCTGTCCTGGAACTAGCTTGTCCACCCTTTTCAATGGCTTTTTTGGGGGGGGGGCGGCGTTGGGGGATGGTAGTGGGGATGGTACCCAAAGTTTTATAGACACAAGTCAAATACTTCACCCCTGAGCAAAAGAGCCTCAGGCCTTCAATGAATTTTTAGTCAGAAACGTGATCGGTTTAAAGAAATGAGTCAGGCGGGGGCTGAGAAGGATCCGATCAATTATCTGAAGGCCAGCCCCTGCTGAGACTTCAAATATTAAAAATGGGGTTGTAACCCATGACGCTCACTTTGCCCATCCTGATGGGCAGCGTCCTCCTTTTGACAGGCAGGTCCCCACTCTGGACCCCTCTGAGTCAGGGCTTTGGTCACTGGACGTTGTCATCCTGAGGGATGGGGTCCCGCCGCCCGCCTGCGCCCTCCGAGGACCCACCTGGCCGCCTTAGGACCACCGCGGTCTGGAGCCGACTCCCGCCTCGCTGTGCCGGGCCGCGCGAGCAGAGGGACACGCCCGCGGAGGGACACGCCGCGCGCCCCGCCCTGGCCGCGCCCGCGGGCCGGATTTACTTCCCTTAAAGGGACGGAGCCCGGATGGAGGCGTGGCGGCGGTGCTCCCGAGGAGCCCCGTAATGAAGGGCGGCACTCAGCGCTGCTAATTGGCTGGGATACTGCGGGGGGCTGATCTCGTCAGCTCAAGCTCAGGAACTGGCGCCAGGCCGTGGCGCATGCGTGAGATGCTGCAGGAGAGGCGGAGCCAATTGGGGGCGGAACTTGGAGGCTGACTGGCATCACTACTTGCCAATTGTAACGGGGGCGTGGCCAGTCTTAGGGAAGAGCCAGACCTGAGACCTGGGTCTCGCTGGGACGGGGCGGACAGGCAGGGGGCGGAGCCACCTGCCGCGCGACCAGGCCTGTGAGCGGAACTGGGTCTGGAGCGTGAGTCGCACTGGGACGGGGCCAGGCAAGGGAGGAGCCATTCTTCGGACACGCCCCGCCTCATGGGCGGAGCCATGCCGGAGGCAGGGCCAGACGGCGCTTCCGGGGTCGAGAGCGCGCGCCGTTGGTTGGTGCGGCGTGACGGGGCGTGGCGCGGGCGGCGCCGTTGGTTGGGGCGCGGCTGGAGGGCGCGGCGCTGGTGTCGCCGATGGATGGGCACGACCGGCCCGGCCAGTTCATGGCGTTGCTGCTGTGCCTGGGCATGACAGCGGCGCTGGCCCTGGGCTGCCTGCACTGCGACCCCAATTTCTCGAATAAGTTCTCCTTCTACCGCCACCACGTGAACCTCAAGTCCTGGTGGGTTGGTGACATCCCCGTGTCGGGAGTGCTGCTCACCGAGTGGAGCCAGAACACGATGAAGGAACTACACCTGGCCATCCCCGCCGAGATCAGTGAGCGGCGGAGCCCATCCCAGGGTCAGGAGAAGAGCAACAGGGACCCCGGACAGGGCAGCTCATCTGCTTCCTCTCCCTCCCGCCCTCAGCCCGGGAGAAGCTGGATCAAGTGGCAGGAGCCGTGTACCAGAGGATGGACCAGCTGTACCAGGGCAAGATGTACTTCCCAGGTAAAGAAGGGAAACTGAGGCAGGGCCGGTGCGGATCACCAGACACCTGAGCTTGACCACTCTGCTGTGACTCCCACATCAGGGTATTTCCCCAATGAGCTGCGGGCCATCTTTCGGGAGCAAGTGCGCCTCATCCAGAACGCCATCATAGAGAGTGAGCAGTGGGCTCCACGGAGGGGACAGTGCTCCTGGCCACAGGCACTAAAGGGCTGGGGGTGCTGGAAACAGGATTCAGGAGGGAGTAGCTCTGCAGGAGACCCTTTTGCAGGAGTGGTCACCAGCACACCCATCACCCCTCACATCTACCATATAGTCTCCTGGTAGCACCTGGAGCAGAAATCATCCTTCCCGTAGGTTAGCTCCATCTTGCGCTGAGGTCCTCATAGAGGACCTCTTCCCATTTCCATGAAACACAAGGCGAATACCTGTAATCGCAGCATTTGGAATGAGGGAATGAGGCAAGAGGATTGCCACAAGTTCCAAGTCAGCTTGGGCTATCTTCTTCATGCCTGGCTAGCCTGGGCTACAGAAACAGAAGTGGGGCTGAGGGACAGGTCTTGAGCTCTGGGCTTTGTCAGAAGGCACTGTCCTGTTGTCGCCCCCCCCCCCCCCCAGGCCGCATCGACTGTCAGCGTCACTGTGGTAAGTGAACCATGGTCCAGACTGAGGGCCACAGTGGCAGGTGCCCAGGCTTGGGGGCCCAGGGGAGCCTGTGGCTGCCTCTCCTGTATTCCAGGCATCTTCCAGTATGAGACCATCTCCTGCGTCAACTGCACAGACTCACGTGTTGTCTGCTTTGGTTACTACTGCAAGTATGCCTTAGCCACCTATCCCACAGCCCTGGGGTCCTGGGCTTTGGGAATACCCCACCAGCAAGCCTTGTGTTCCCCCAGGTCATCAACACAGTGGCAGTCAGCTGTGCAGGGTCTTCTGAGTTACATGTGAGCTGGGGTTTATTGGGCATCAGAACTCAAGAGAGGGGGACATAAAGGGAGGCCACTTGGTTCCCTGACTCCAAACAAATTGTCATTGTAGAAATACCTGGCACAAGTAAGTTCCTGTTCAAATCCATCTCCAGTTTTATCCAAGACAGTGTGTGTATGTATGTACCTTATGGTGAGATTTTGAAGCTTGCATAGACCCAGGAGGACTTTGCCCCCTCCCCCTTGAGGGTTTCTAAGCTCATCTGGCGGAAGGGGGCAGACCATCCTGGCTGAAGGGTCTTCATGAAGTCTAGGGTTACCAAGTTGATGGCGAACCCGGAGGGTCTAATCGCTGCCCTGTTCTATTTTAGTCAGGATACAAGCACGAGGTAAGACAGGCCTTCCACAGGGGAGGGATAAGTGCAGGGATGGGGGTGAAGTCTTTGGGTCAGTGAGAGTGGGAGGGCATTCTGGGCGCACACTGGATGAATATAATCATACCATCATACCACCCTGTGTGACCACTGCATGAACTGTGCTGTCCTTCTCTATGGCCTCGCCTTGGATGTGCAGAACCACCCCAGCCTTGTGAGTGACCCAAGGAATAAGGCAACAAAGAAGCAGGTGGCCTGGGGGGAGAAAGAACTCCAAAATCAAGTGACCTCTTTGCCACAGATCCTCGCATATCCTACTAAGGCCATCATTGTGGGTGTTGGGGAGGGTGGGTAACCCCAACACTCTTTAGGCCTTAAGAACAGGCAGGAAGCAAACCAAAACAAAAAGACAGGGGCTGGATTTAGTAGTGCATACCTATTAATCCCAGCCTTCTAGGAAGCCTCTGAGACAGGAGATCTCAAGTAGAGGGTCAACTTGAACTATATTAATGGGTCATGAAGAGAGGCCTGGGAAGGGAGGCAGGAGGGAATAAACAGACAAATGGGCTCAGGGCACCTCTTCCTCCTCCCCTGAAGCCTTTCACCAAGCATAAGGTGTCTGGAAGTGCAGCACTTGTTGAACCTGACTTTGGAAAACGCCTCTGAGTGTCTGACCCAGCATTGATGGCGCTGCTCAGCCCCAGTATTAGCGGGGGCCAAGACTCAGCTACACTGTTGCCTGTTCCTCTAGGAGAGGCCAGCTGCTACCTGCCTCTGGTCACCCCATGGAGCCCAGGCTGGGCCGGGGCTGGGGAAGCAGGGAGATGGGCTTGTGTATAGATGGTGGGACCCCTGGGCAGGGCCCCCAGAGATATTTTGATTAAAGTGTCCTGACATTTCTCATGATGAACAATTCTTTTCTGCCAGATCTGGCTGGGTATTTGATGTAGCTGGAGGCATGGGCTTTTCTTGAACACGTGTGGGTGTGGAGGATCTACTCACAGGGAGGGAGGGATCCAACAACTTGGCTGGCATCTGCAGCATCTTCCTCAGGATCCAGGGACTCTGATTTATTCCAGTCCTTTTGAGTTCTTATGGGCTGATTTGCAGAGGGGCTGTTCTGTTCTTGTTGACGCAGGAGCATGCCACATAGCAGAAGCCCTTATTACATTCTCCCTGCCTCCATTTCCTTATTGCTGCGATGACAGGTGTGCAACCTGGCTTGTATTAATGGAGCCCAGTCCTGCCCCTCCACTGCTTTGAGATTAAAGTCTGTCTGTAGCCCAGGCTCACCTTGACCTATTACCTCAGCCTCAGGGTGGGATGCACAGTGGGGTGAAAGCTGGGCCAGATTACTGTCTGGGATTTCATCTTGGAAGACCTAGGTCAGAAGAGACAGGTGGGCCACACTCCTCAGAGCACCTGGCAGCAGGTGACCAGAGCCCAGCTGGCTGTCTCGGCTGAGAAATGGCTGAGTAGGGCTGGCTGTCTGGGCTGGGAGATGACTGATGCAGGAGACTCAGGGACTTCTGCTTCTACCTGGTTTCCTTGTTGTCTTCAGTCTCCTGGCCCCAGTGATAGGCGCACACCTCTCTGTACATCCCTACAGTTTTTGCTCCTAGGAGCAGCTGCAGGTTAGCCGGGAGGCTGCATTTTACAAGAAATACCAAGTGGTAGCATCTAAAGTCCGTCCTTCCTCCTAAGGGACCAGGACACAGAGCAGGGACACTGGATGTTTTGTTGGGAGCTCAAGCCGCACTCTTGCCAGTCACCAACCACAAGCAGTGGTCACTCTGTACACTTAGCGACTGCTGACCATATCGCTTCTGGGTCCTGGGCAGGGTTGGCAGGATGCTTAGAACAGCAGAGTGCTGTGCCTCAGAGGCCTGGGTTTGGAATTTAAGCTGTTGACAGGGCTCAGAGTCTGCTGGATGACAAAGCTGACTTCTTTGCTTGTCCCCACACAAGGTGGCAGTGAGCAGCTGAGATGGACCAAATGTTTTTTAAAACCCAAGATCCTGTTTCCACATCACAACCTCATGAGTTTGGTAAGAAAGGGGCCTTGGGGACTGGCAATGTGGCTATCAGTCAAGAGTCCTGGTTGACTTGTAGAGGCCCTGGCATTTCAGTGTGGGATAGCATGCGACCCACCTGGAGCTGCAGTGCCAGGAAACAGGATGTGCACATGCTACATAGATGCCTAATTTTTGTGTTTTTGTTTTGAGGCAGGGTTTTTCTGTGTAGCCCTGGCTGTCTAGGAACTCACTCTGTAGACCAGGCTGACCTTGAATTCACAGAGATCAAATGCTGAGATTAAAGGTCCGTGCCACCACTGCCTGGTTACATAATTTTAAATTCTTTTTTTAAAAAAAGGAGAAATGGCAAGATGGTTCAGTGCACAGTAGCATTTGCTGCACATGCCTAAGGGCCAGAGTCTGAATCCCAGCGCTGTGTGAGTGGAGAGTGATGGGCAGACAACACTGTCTTCCACAAAAATGTGGGTGAGAGCTCCCACGGGTGGAGGTTAAGGGAACTCATCTGAGCTCCAGGAGCCTGAATGGCACACTGGGGACTGCTCTCGGGTACTGTGAGGACAAAACACACAAACGTGTTTTGCGACTCTTTATTGGGTCATAGCGACACCGATCATCAGCAGCGTGATATCTCTCTTCACATGGGAATGTCGGCAGCAAATCAATCATGGAACATCATAGAGCTGGAGGGTCACTGGGGTCGGTAACAGAGTACTCTACATGCTAAAGTGACAGCAGTCCTCAAAGGAACAGCCAGAATGTCTGTAGACCACCACCACCAATAAGGAAGGCTCAGCTTGTGCCCAGCCACCCAGCTATAGGGAGTGTCCAGGCTGGGGTCCCTCACCTTGCCCAGAATGGCTGGGTAAGCACCGAATGCTCCCAGGACGCACACTCTCTCCACAGCTGTGGCACAGCGCAGACAAACCCGTGATGTGTAGTGACAAACTGAGGGGCATGGATTGCACTCATCCACTGACCACCTCCTCAATAGAATCCCACCAGATTCTATTGAACAGAAGAAAATCAAAGGGCTGTCCCTGCTGTCAGCAGCTGAGCTGACCCACAAGCACACTTCATCCATCTGGCCACACAGACACTAGCATGAAATGTGGTAATAGCTGGCCTGCTCACCTCTCCACAGACACCACCAGTCAGGATATTTGGGGACAGCAGCAGCTGGAAGGGTTCCTCCAGAGGCAGCATGGGGGCAGAAGAGTGTGGACACATCAGTCCCACTGTTTGCTGGAAACCCGGAGGCCCACCAGCTTGGAGTCCCCACAGCCATCTTCAAGAACGGGGAGTGGAGCTGGGAGCCCCTTGCTGGCTAGGGTTGGAATTGGAATGGCCTTTCTTGCCAAAGGAGTGTGGGTCAGAATAAAAAAAAGGATAATAAAATAAGTTGATGCAACATAGGACCTCAGAGTCACACAGTGGAGGCCGGTGGCATTAAATTAATGCTGGGTGTGGGGACAGTACACATGACAAAGGAGAGGAGAGGCAAGACCCATCACATCTGTCTGTTGTCTGTCGGGCATCCTGGACTCTGTCACTCAGCACTGGGCCAGCGTGGTCTTCATCTCTTCCAGCAGGCTGCTGAGCAGCGTGGCATCACTGCATTTCCCATCTACCGACACGGAGCTCTCACCCTAGGGGACAGCATATGCATATACTACCCATGCTGGAGGTGGTCCAGGGCTGAAAATGCCAACCCTTCCTCCCCTCATCCGGGACCTAGGCCTCACTTTAGTTTTTTTTTCTTTTTTTGAGACAGGATTTCTCTATAGCTTTGGAGCCTGTCCTAGAACTAGCTCTTGTGGACCAGGTTGGCCTCGAACTCACAGAGATCCACCTGCCTCTGCCTCCTGAGTGCTGGGATTAGAGGTGTGCACCACCGTCCAGCATTCACTTTAGTTTTTTGAAGTTATGTAGCCACAACTGGCCTGGAACTCAGGAACTCTGCCTCCAGACTGCATGGATGGCAGGTGGACAGTACACTGCTCACCAGTCACGGGCCTAAGACCTTGCTGAGCCTTTCCTTCCTCTTGCCCTGTGCTCACCAGGTGGGGGCCTGGTCCAACAGTAGGTTTTAGCACAGCAGGGAGAGGGATTGGTGTAACTGTGGGGGTGGATATAGTTGGGGGGGGTGTGCTGGTCTAACTGGTCTAAGCAGCCCTGGACAGTGAGGCTCAGCCTCTCCCTGAAGACTGCCCTGGTTGGCCACAGAGCAGCAGGTGCTACCACAACCTCACCTTCTTCACCAGCAGGCAGACATGGTGGCCCTGGATGGAGCGGCTGTACATGGAGGCACAGGAGTCTACTCGCTCCACAACTGCAACAGAAGGAAGAATCAGGCCCTCTCCAGGGCTATAAATTCCATGCTGGGATGGCACTTGAGGGCTGCAGGCCAAGGCCCTGAGCAGGAAGGGACTGACTGGAGTGCAGGGTTGGCTTCTGCAACACTTGTGGGATGAAACCGATATCACTGTGATATTGTTTACCAGAAAAATGGTGGTGGAAACAGATCTTTGCCAGGAGGTTCTGGAAAGACATACTAATGCCATCGACTTTGATAGAGTTCATGTTCAGGTCTCCTGATTCCAGCAACTTGGCAAAGGCATCGCTGTGGGAAGACAGAATGGAGGGTGATGGCAGGGCCTGGTTATTAGACCTGTCACCCCAGCAATGGGAATATCGAGGCAGGAGAACTGCTTCAAGTTCCAAGACAGCCTGGGCTATGTGACACCATCAGAAGCTGGCACACAGGGCAGTCGTCTGGGGACAGAGAGGCCTCTGCAATGCTATGGGGCCCAGGAGAAACAAGCACCCAGGACAGCAGCAGGCTGTATCAGGAGTCGAAGGTGACTCATATTACCTCACACCGAGCTGTTACCCCCGCCCCTATGCCCTCCCTGCCCTGGAAGGTGTTTCTGGAAGGGTGGAGGCACACATACCTGTAGCAGGGTGTGGTGATCAGGTAGGAGCTACAACTGAAGTGCAGCCGGAAGTCTAATTTCTCATGGGTGGCCCCTTCGTCGTCCTGTGAGAAGAGAAGCCGCAGCTGTGGGATGGCTCCAGACATGCACTCCCTTTCCTGGGATGCCTGACATCCACTGGGGCAGGGCAAAGGAGCCAAAGCCCAGAGTAGAGTGGACTCCTCAGCACTGACCATGGTTCCTGGGGCCCCAGGGAATACCTTGGCAATGAAGGACAGCGTGCCTTTGAGCTTCTGGGCCATGACGATGCTCTGAATGGTGAACACAAACTGGGCCTCATTGGAGACGCCTGATGGGAGACAAGGCACTCAGTGGGGCCCAGGGTCTGAGTCAGCACTGGCTCTAGAGCATCATAGCTGGCAAGGATTCTGCAGAGTCACAGAAACAATGGGCTGCTGCTGCTGGCCCCAGATCCCAGCCTTGTCCCAGGGAAAGCCCAGCAAGCGGCTTGGGGCCTGTGGCTTTGGCTGTCGCCAGGAGCTCTAGTTAAATTCCTTGTACAGGAGCCCAGGTAACAAGAGCATAAAGAGCAGAGCTGGCTTTGTGAATCCTAGGGTCAATGGGTGGGCTCACCAGGGGGCAGCTGGAAAGGAACAGGCACACCATCATGCACTGAGGAGCCCTCCGGCCGGGCCATCTTGGTGTTGAGCGAGTCCAGCACGTTGAGCTCCATGTTCTTCAGGAAGCTGTTGCTCTGGTTCTCCAGGATGACCGACACGGTCACTTGGCTGTCCTTCTGTAGGCTGGCTTGGATGTCGTATGTCTGCATGAGCAAGGGCAAGGTCAAGCACCAGGGACCCGCTGAGGGGGAATAAGCTCCCAGTGAAGATGAAGGACAGTGACTCTTAAGTGAAAGCTGCCTGTGGCCCCCCAAGGACCCCACCCTCAGACTAAGCTCTTCATGAAGCTACACCCCAGCCCTTGTCTTTTTGAGTCTTGCAATGTAATCCTGGTTGATCTTGCAATTCTCCTGCCTCTGCCCTAATGTGTGTGTTGCCATGGCCACTCTTTTTTTTTTCATTTATTTAATTTTTAATATTTATTTATTATGTATACAATATTCTGTCTGTATGCCTGAAGGCCAGAAGAGGGCGCCAGACCTCTTTACAGGTGGTTGTGAGGCACCATGTGGTTGCTGGGAATTGAACTCAGGACCTTTGGAAGAGCAGGCAATGCTCTTAACCACTGAGCCATCTCTCCAGCCCGCCATGGCCACTCTTTGTTCTGTTAGCAACGCTGTCCTCAGGTGACTTGGCCACACTGGGCTCTCCAGCTGTGGTTGGGCTGTTGGCCATGGTGGGCCTACACTGGTGGCAATGCCTAGGCCACTTGAGCTTCTAGTCTGATTGCTGCTGCCAGCCCTGCAAGGCTTCGTGTGGTGGGTTGCTCCCCCAGCAATGACCCCCTTCCCTGCAGCAGCCCAGTGTCACTTACCACTTTAATGTAGGAATTCTCAGCCAGAAGGCAGTAGCTGGACATGGGCTGGGGAAGAAGAGATGACATCAGCTGCGGTGACAGGGGCCTGGCCGTTCGCGGGTATCTCAAGATAGGGACACGTCCATAAAGACCAAGAGCCCCCAGACGATGCTGGTCACGGCTCCCACCACAGCACAGCTTCCAGAGACTCTGGGACCTCTCCAAATGGAACCCAGGTTTTAAGGTTGAGTTGGCAGGGTGGCAGGCATGCTCACCGGGATGGGCTCCTCCTCCTCTGCTGCACCATTCTCCAGCGGCGCTGCCTGCTTCCTCTTGGCTTTCTTTTTGTCTCGTGGCCTCTCCTCCTTCTCCTTCCTGTGTTTCTTCTTCTTGTGCCGGGATGATTTCTAAAGCAGAGTCTGGGCTCAGGCCCCTTGTCTCCAGCAAGAGGGAGCCTGTCGTCATTCTCTCCCTTCATATCACATGAGAGATGGGACAGCAAAGCCAGGAATCCTACAGGTCACTGGGGTTGGAGGCCAGGCTTGGCAGACACTAGAACCTTGTGACTGATAGATTAGTGGCAGGTGTCACTCAGAACGTGGGGAATGCACAGTATAGATCAGAAGCAATGCTCATAGAGACGGGAAAATGGCCCAGTATCTACGCATGGTTGACAGACATGAGCATGAGGTCCAATCACACACTTAAGTATCATACAGCCACCAGCATGGAGAGACTTCAAGAACATGGGGTGGCCAAGCAGTGGTGGTGCACGCCTTTAATCCCAGCACTCAGGAAGCAGAGGCAGGCAGATCTCTGAGTTTGAATTCTCTCTCTCACACATGCACGCTCACAGACACACACACACAAAAGAAACCATGGGGCTTTGGGCTAGGTTGATAGCTTGGTGGTTAAGCGTGCTTGCTGCCCAATCACAAAGGCCTTAGTTCAGATCCCAGGACCCATGAAATAACATTCACACACAATTAAAATCTTTGTTTGGGGTGTGAGGAGGGCGAGGGATGAGACAGGGTTTCCTAGGCATTTGCTACCAGACCTGGCTTAAAATAATCTAAAAAAAAAGAGAAAAAGAAAAAGGGGGGACACATCAGAGATGTTGTCAGTGAGAGAGCCAGACACCAGAGGCCACTTCATGTGGGACTCCATGCCAGCCAATGTGCAGAACAGCCAATCCAGAGTCAGCAAGTGGACCAGGAAGGGGTAGGACAGACTGTTCACGAGGTAAGGATTCCTACTAGGGTGATGGAAGGTTCTGGAATGAGATGGTGGTGTGGCTGCACAGCTTAGAAACTGCTCTGGAAATATCAGAATCCTTTTAGAGGCTCAAGCATGAGGGCTGCAGCCACTTGAAGGAAGCAGCTGGTACTGTATGCCTTACCCTTTCCTGGTCATGATCCATGTTGTCCTCCTCATCCTCCAGCTCCTCTCTCCTGAGTCCCTCACCCTCATCCTTAGCCAGGGTGACAGTACTCACAGCAAGTTCTTCCTGTAAAGCCAGGAAGGTCTGGATGGTTTTTCAGGGATAGGGTAGGGTATGGGGTTGTCTTCTACTGACTGCTCAGAGGATTTCAGCTTAAGAAGCAAAAAGGGAACTCTGAGTCCCACCTAACCAGCGCCATCCCGAGGGTTGGGAATATTCTCCAAAGGATGCCTTGTGGACAAAAGTCCTGCTGGCCACCCCTCTGCCTCACTGAGACTTGCTAAGCAGAAATCCCACTGGATAGCAGACCCAGGCCTGACTCGGGACATCCCACCGGGCTGGACTCCACTTATTGGTACCTGTGTGTAGCTCCAGGAATGCAGGGGAGATGCCTGGCACTCACTGGTTCCTGTGGAAACGCATAGGTGATACCTCTGAGGACACAAAGGGCAGGCACTTACCGTGGATGGGGCAGGAACGGGGACAGCGGCAGGTGGTGGAGTGGTGGAGAGCCAGAAGTCTAGGTCCTCGCCCTGAAGCCACAAGAAGAGCACTTTAGGCAAAGGCAGGCAGTGCCAGCAGCAAGGATGTTCTCTGGTTGCCATTCTTGCCTCCCTGCCCCAGACCATCTGACTGCTGTGTAGCATGGCAAGTTTGAGCTATGCTCTGACTGGACCCACACAGGTCCTCGGCTGCATCACCTCAGTCAAGATGCCACCACAGTCACCAGGCATTCTGGAAGACAGTGCTGTGCTAAGCGGTGACTGGAGTGAGGCAACTCGGTTCTTAGACTGTAGCTCAAACTGGGAGAAGTCAGGAGAATCCTTCTCCCTCAGTCTTATGAGAGCTGGCATGGTGGTGCAGCCTAAGCAGGAGAACGATACGTAATCTCCAAAGTGTCACCACACTGAGCTATACCTCAGAGGCCGCCTTGCATCGGTGGGTTGCATCTCAGCACTCAACAAATAAAATCTATTTCTAGCCAGCTAGTCAAGAAACTGAAGTAGAAGTATTGCAAATTCAAGACCAGCCTGGACAACTCAGTGAGATCTAGTTATAGTCTCCAAATACAGTGTAAAAAGCAACGTGGAGCTGGTAGTGGTGGTGTACGTCTTTAATACTAACACTTCGGAAGTAGAGGTAGGCACATCTCTGTGAGTTCATGCCTGGTCTACAGTTAGTTCCAGGATAGCCAGGGCTGTTATGCGCGCGCAGACACACACACACACACACACACACACGTCTTGAAAAACGAAGAGGGGAAAGGAAAAAAAAGTAAAGTAGCCTGGTAGCTGGGCAGTGGTGGCGCACACCTTTAATCCCAGCACTTGGGTGGCAAAGGCAGGTGGATCTCTGTGGGTTTGACTCTAGCCTGTCTACAGAGTGAGTTCCAGGATGACTAGAGCTATAAAGTGAGGCCCTATCGCAACAAAACCAAAAACCAAGCAGCCTGCGGATGTGGCAGGGTAAGCACCCATGTAGCATGTGCACAGCTCTGGGTTCCAGATGTTACCCATACCCCCAGCACACGATTTGTAGAAGCCTAGCCTACGACCAGCAGCTCACTGTTCATGGCCTCTCTAGCTTCCCTTCCTCACAACTGCTTCTTGCTCTGCCCCCTGGCTGGGCTGGCAGGGACCCCATAGTCCGCAGCCCTAGCTTTGCACTCAAGCCAGAGCCCCAGGGCATGCACCTTTTTGTCCTTCTTCTTCTCTCTCTCTCTCTCTTTGGGCTTCTTCTCCTTCTTTTTGGGCTTCTTGCTTTTCTTCTCTACAGTGGGGACACTTTCCTTCTCTGGGGACTTCACAGCCTCAGCATTCCTGTGTTTCTGGACAGGCAGCTTCTCGCTGTCAGCCAAGGGCCTTGGGGGAGGAGAAGACCAGGCTGAGCTGGGGCCCACCCTCAGGGCTGCTGGCCCTACAAATCCTGAGGCTACATGAATACCCATGACAACTACAGATCTGGGAGCACTGACCCTATTCCCTGAACACCCAAGCATCCCAGTGCTTTCTCCCACGTTTTGGATGTATACAGCGCATATCCATGCCCATGTGGAATGTGGGTGTCGGCATGCCAGCCCACACATCCACAGTCATGTGTTGGGCAGAGGTCGGTGCCAAGCATTTCCCCACTACTCTGCACTGTATCTTTTGAGGCAGGGTTTCTCTTACTGAACTTGGAGCTCCCTCACACAGTCAGGTTGGCTGCCAGTGAGCTCAGGGGTCTGCTGTCTCCGCCTCGGGTACTAGGGTTGGCTTTCAATGAGTGCTAAAGAATTGAGCTCAGGCCTTTTAGCTCACACAGCAGGTGCTATACTGAGCCACCATGGCCAAGGATTTTCTCAGCACCCTGGGAATCGGGACCTCACCACCCCCTAAGAGCAACCCCACCCAGTCTTCAGTCTGTTCTTCACCCATCACTTACTTATCCAAGTCAATGTCCAGCGCCCTGTAGGGGTCATTGGGGTCTTTGTCATCCTCGTCACTAGGCAGAGCATTCTGAGGGGACAGAGGGGTGAGGGCTCAGTCAACTAGCAACTATGTTGTCCTGGTGGAGGCTCCTGTCACTTCTGCCTCAAGTAACAGAATAATATGTCTGGACAGTCATGCCCATACCTGTATGTGCCCAAGGTACTAGGCTGTGGCTGCCAGCTCACATAGTGGAGAAAGTGGAGTAAAGTCATGTCCATCATTGAAGGCTTGTGTGACAGGTGACTGTAGTCACCAGCTCAGAGTGAGTCAGCCTCTTAGGGACACAGACAAGCCTGCTGCCACCAAGGCCGACAGGGCTAGGCAGGGACTGACCTCAGGCATCTCCTCGGTGACGATGTCCACGCGCTGGGCAGGGGCGATGTCCTCATCACTCTCTGTGGGCAGAGAGCTGTGGCGGCGCTTGCCCTTCTCCTTCTTCTTCTTTTTCTTGTCCTTCTCCATCCGCTGCCGGTGCCGCCGCTGCTCCTCCAGCTTTACGTACTGGTCTGACATGGGCATGCCTGTGGGGACGTGTGGATGGCCAGAGCTCAGGGACACCCAGAACCCCGTCATGTCCCACACATGAACTTAGGACAAGGAGACACTCGCCTGGAACTTTCAGAGGCACTGAGAGGTCGATCTGTACCACAGGAATATGCTCAACGCCTGGGGTGTCCTGGTATCGCTGAAGGAGGAACCACAGGGTATCAGTGTGGCTCAGACTCACAAGGCAGGAAGGGGAATGCTGTGTGTTGGAGAGTGATGGCCCTCCATGCAGCAGGGGAACATTACTCATGTGCTCCAGGTTCCATAAAGACAGGTGGGGACCTGGGACCATAGCCCTGGAACGTGATGTCTTAGGCTATGGGCAGGAAGAAACTTTTATACCTAGGACTATTCATAATTATCACTTTTTTGGACACTGACTTTAAGCTGGCCCTAACCTCAGTATGTAGCCACGGGCGACCTTAGATTTTTGCTTCTTCTGTCTGTCTCCTGAATACTGGTGACCATACCTGGTTTATGTGGTGCTGAGGATGGGACCCAAGGCACAAACATACTAGGCAAGGGCTCTACCTACAGAGTCCTAGTCCTAATCTTTGATTTTTTTTTAAAGATTTATTTATTATGTATACAATGTTCTGCCTACATGTGCCCCTGCAGGCCAGAAGTTGGCACCAGATATTATTACAGGTGGTTGTGAGCCACCATGTGGTTGCTGGGAATTGAACTCAAGACCTCTGTAACCGCTGAGCCATCTCTCTAGCCCTCAATCCTTGCTTTTTCTAAAATGAGAAACTATTACACATTTAACCTCAGGTATCCTTTGCTCCCCGGAGTGCTGTGAACTCTCCTCCTTGGCCATCGTTGTCACCAGTGACTCTGATACCACTGTAGGATCTGCCCACAAAAGCTGAAACTTCTAGGGCCCTGAGAAACTGCAATGGGCTGAGAGGCCAGCACTTCTTGTGGGTGCAATGGGCCAGCTGGGCAGAGCACCCATCTCAAGGCAGTCTAGATAGACCCCACCTAGATCACCCAGGTTGACCAAGACCGGGATGCAGAACAGTTCGGCTTAGCTGTAGCTGGGACTACACATACAGCTTGCTCCCCAAGGTATGGCCATAACTACATTACTCTCTTAGAGGTATCAGTGTGGCAGGTGGTGGAGGGACACTCAAGGACACCACTTGCCTTCTGTGGGGATGGGGAGCTCTTGATGTAGAAAGGGTTGTTGGCTTGCTCCTGCTTCCGGGCCTCTCGTCGCTGTGGGGACAGGACTCTACATGAGCACATATGTCAGAAAAGTGCCTGTCCATTTCCCAAGACCCAGGTGGGGAGGGAAGGATCAAAGCAGAAAACAGGAGGATCACCTCAAGAGGCAGAGCTCTCAGGTAGGCCTGTCTCCCAAGAGCAGCGCTCACGAACAGGCAGATTGCCTGAGGCTCCTGGGAGCAGAACTGGTCTGGGTCTACCCCACCCTCAGTCACAGCTTCTGCCCACCATTCCTATTCCTGCAGGCTTAGAAGCCCACTCCAGTGTTCCTGCTGAGGGCCCGGGAAAGGGGCTCATGGGAGGGTTCTGAACAGGAGGACAAGGTAGAACCTAAGTGTCCTCTTGCCTGTGTTACAGGCTGTGTCTGGCCAAATAGCATAGCCTCAGGTGTTCCTAGGCCTAAGAATCAGCTACTCTTTGTAAAAAGATCCCAAGCTGAGCTTCTGCCATATGCTGGGTACTCCTGAAAAGGTCTGCTCACCCGAGCCAGCTCCTCCTCATCCTCCTCAGGCTGCCGGTGCCGTGTGTGCCTTGGCTCCTCTTCATGGAAGATGGCCTTGGGTTTCTCATCCTCAGACTCACTGTCCGAAGGTGGCTCATTGATCCAGGCATCCAGGTCTAGGCTGGGATGTACAGAGGGGTCACATAGTGGCCTGGTCTCCTCTGTGTTGGCCCACCATGCACCTGTGACATCTCTCAACATCAGCACCAAAGGGACCAGGCAGGGCAGGATGCCACAACCCCGGAGAGAAGACCCAGAGATGGAAAGGTAGGAAGCCTGGGAGGAAAACAGCAGACCAGGACAGGTACCATGGAATCTGGCAGGACCATAACAAGCAGGGTACTCCCTGAGGACCAAGGAACAGCGGTATAGCAGCACCAAGACAGAGTGGTTTTATGTGAGTGAGCAAGAGCAGGGTCAGGTCATCTAGCTCCAGGGCCATCTGTTCTCCTGGCTGGTGGCAGGTCGTGGAGCATGAAAACCCCTACCCAATTTCCTAGATCGGGAACCATTTCAGTGGCTGTAGCCTCATCACCCTACCACGTCCCCAATCCTCACCCTTCAGGAACTGGGACCTTCTTCTGAGCCTTGGGGGCCACGGGGTTCAGTTCACCAGCGAACAAGGCGCTCACTTCCTCAGCCACCGGCACGCCTTTTGCCTGCAGCTTCTGCACATGCTTGACCAGCTGCAGGATGCAGGACGCCTAGGGGAGCAGCAACAGAGTGGGGTGTCTGCCCACAGCCACTAAGCCACGGGAGAACTCAGCAGCCAGTGATCTGAGGATGTAGTGCTGGGGCCTGTCCTCCCCATTAGCTCAGCCACAGGCCTCATGTCTCATTTTCTCAAGACAGGGAGAGACAAGTCCCACAAGGGTCAGACAGGAGGAGCTCAGCTATGTCACCTTCTGTGGGGCCACCTATAGCCACTCAGTCCTGTGCTGGCTCTAGGCAGTCCTTGCTACCATGCCGCACCATCAATCCCAACAACATCAAAGTGTGGCTCAGTGTGGGTCCCTACTTCTTACAGGGCTCAGCCTGGGTCAGTTCCTCAACCATGGATGGGTCAGTACCCACTCCTGACCTCCTCAAGGGGTCCCCAGCGACCTAGCAGAAGCCTCATGGCACATGGTTTGCTGAGAACCTATATTACTATGGGGCACCAGGAGCAGCCTTGGCTCTACCTTGGCCACTGGATCCCAATTCCCAGGTGTCAGCCCCGGACCTGGGCCACCTGTTGTCCCAGCACATGTCTAAGACATGCAGGCTCCTGGTTCAAGCCTGCCCCACCACAGACAAAGGGGGTCCCAAATCAGCTCTCCCACAACAGTAGCAGGGCACTGCCTACCTCCTAGGCTGGCTCTCAGGCTCATCCACACCACAATCCCTGTCCAGGGACCCCAAGCCCCAGATGGGCAGAGCTAGGATAGACTTCAACAATCCACTTTGGAAAAGAGAGAAAATCCCTCCCATCTACTGGCTCTGTCAGGGACAAGGAGCTAGTAGGGGACCAACAGGTCTCCAGACCTGTGTGGGTACTTATGTTCACACGGACATGTTCTCAGCTGGAGGTGTGGCACCTGTGGGATCTTTAGAAGGCAGCCCTGCTGCCTGCCAGACATGTGGTGTGAGCAGACAGCCCCCACTCCTGACTGATACCACGCCAGCCCTGGATGTGCTCACAGGGCATGAGTCACGCAATCATCCTCTCTGAAGCTGCCCTTGTCAGGTACAGTCTCAATCCTGAGCAGAATCCCCAGCTTGCAGGCCTTACCCGCTCCTGCACCTCCAAGTCAGCACTCTGCACAAACTGCGGCAACCGCTCCACCAGCAGCTGGGTGACCTCCTGTGCAGCCTCCGTGTCGGCGGCCTGCTCCTTCTGCTGCAGGATGGACGCGTACAGCTTTACCACGTTCTGCACATACACAGCCTGGATGTGGCCGGGCAGTGTGGTGACCTTGGGCCGCAGCATGGCCTCCAGAGTTTGCTGGGGCTCCTGTAGGTGCCTGGTGGATAGGGGCTGCATGAGGCTACTGAGCACACCCACAGGCCCATCTCACAAGGAAGCCATGCCAGGGATGTGGGGTCTAGGCTTCTCAGCTAAAGTGCAAAGTTGGGTGCTTGTTTGTTTCCACTGACGGTTCGAGGAAGCATGGCAAATATGTGCGGCCCACTTACTGCCATCAATGTTCTTGCTAATGAGCGTTTGCCTGATATGAACTGTTCCGCCCTGGGTTCAATTCCCAGCACCACAAAACCAAACACTCATCAATAAACTTCTTCGGGCATCCATGTGTACTCTGTGGCTGCCCTGTGGGGTTCAGAGAGGAGACTCCACACTGGGGCCTCAAAGGGGGCCTGATATGTGGCTGCCGTGGGCTGAGCCCAGGGGCAATGGGAAGTGCTAAGTAAGTTTCATGACTTTTCTAGAGAAATGTGCTCTGCAGGACAGCCGGAGTTGTCCACATCTGCTCTGGGTCACAGCTGTCCTATGTCCTCTAAGTCAGGTATGCGAAGTGGCATATCCACCCAGATCCTCCTGGAGCCTAGCATGAGGGCACAGCAGCTGCTCTGTGGAGCTCTACCAGGCAATTTCAGGGCTGGCGGGAATGGACCTGCCACCAGTGTATGGTGAGGCCTGGCTCTGAGGGTGACTGCCTGCCTAGCTAGGAAGAACAGATTTGTTGATGGTCTATGAACTAGAGGGCACCCTCTCCACAGTCATTGTAAGCCACATGGCCCACATGTCCCCCCCACCAGGCCATACTGGGCCACCTCCGAGGGCCCACCAACTCACTCTGAGAACTCCCCACAGATCCAAGCAGCAGCATAGAGCACCTCACAGATGCCATTGCGCTGGGTGCTGCTAGCCACCAGGTGGGCACTGTCAAGCAGTGCAGACATCTGGGACACAGCAAATTTGCGAATGGCCTTGACACGGATGGCCACATCCAGCATCTGTGCAGCGATGAGATGGCCATGGCGGGTACCCTCCAGTCGTGTCAGCTCCACAAGGATGCTGATGTACCACTCGAAGTTGGTGATGTGCTGGTAGTTGGACTGGCTGCAGATGTCAATGATCTTGGTGAGAAGCTCATCGCGGTAGGTGGTGCCCTCGGCCTTGTCCACGTGGGTCATCAGCTTTTTCACGATCTCCATCAGGTTCTTCTTGGACACCTGTGGGAGAAGACTCGGTTGGTCAGCACAGACAGTCACGAGATGACAGTTGAGACTGACTTCATGAGCAGAGGAAGGACAGTTTCTTCCCCAGACAGCAGAAGTCACACTGAGCATTAGGTCAGTGTATCATGTCTGACCAAGGGACTAAGGCCTCACTCCCTACAGACTGGGCAGGTGTCATCTGCTAACCCCAAGAAGCTCAGGCTGCTGTCCCAGCCAAGGTAGGAGGTGCAGAAGCTTCAAAGGCTCCCTATACTGGCACAGTGACACACACCATTCCATAGAGCAGGTCGAGGGCGCGTAGGCGGATGGACTCATCCTTATCATCCAGGCACTGCAGGATCAGGTCCTTGTGGGACTGCACGGACTTGGGGTGTGTCTTCAGGATTTTAGACATGGCCAGCAGCCCCAGGTACTTTACTGTGAAGATCAAGTGGCCATTAGTTTGCAGATACTGAGGGGAATACCATGGTCAATGGGTGCAACAGGGGGAATTTGTCACCATTTCTGGCCACTGTGGCCCCAGTTGGTGCTGACTGCCCCCCCCATGAAGCCAAAGTAGAGGCTGTGTACCCCAACCTAACACAGCATGCTCCACAAGCATAGCCTTCTAGGAACTGGAGGAACAGGTGTCAGAACTATGCAGGGTGAACTCCCATGTGCACTGTGCGATGGCTCAGCAGTAGTGTGCACAGCTCCTCCTGTGCACACGAGTCCAGCTTCTAGCATCCACATTGGGTATTCTGACTAACTCCAGCTCCTGGGCATCAGGTGCCTCCAGTCTCCACAGGCACTGGAATTTCTGAGCATAGACCCACACACAAACACATAAGTATGAGTGACAAAAACTTACAAAGAACTTAAAAATTTGTATATTTAAAAAAGAACCCTGCTGGGTGTAGTGGTAAATGCCTTTAAACCCAGGCGGATCTACAGAGCAAGTTCCAGGACAGTCAGGGCTACATAAAGAAACCCTGTATCAAAAAAAAACAAAAAAGAACCCCAACAATGGTATGTTTGAGGAGGTCACTGCTAGCCAAACTGAGCCCAGAGAAGGCCTTGTGGAAAAGTAAAGAGAGGCGGAAGCGAGAGTCACCCAGAAGCCTCACTTTGTGACAGATGGCCCAGAGATGATTTCCAACAGCAAGGACATGAGAGCTGCTGAGATGCTATGGTCCACAGAGGATGGACGGGGACCCATAGTGGACACTGGAAGCTAGGCCTGCCACTTGGTCTGATTACCAATAGATGTCACTGACAAGGATTCCAATCAGAAGTAGTGTGAAACACAAGGAAGGCAACAGAAGATCACAGGACCAAGCATACCTAGCCAGAGGTCTCTGGACTTGAACCCTGGCTCTGTGCACTTCCCAAGTGCACATGATAACCCGTACACCAGGCCTCCCTTTCCTTCAAATGAAAAACAATCACTGTTTTTTTACATGGAGGTGTACACCAAGGTCAGAAGACCATTTGTAGGAGTCATTTCTCAGCCCACCACATGAGGTCCAGGGAAGGATCGGGGCATCAGGCATGGTGGTAAGCCTCTTTATCCACTGAGCCATCTTACCAGCCCCTAGTTTTGTGAGCCAGGTTGGCCCTGAACTCCCACCTCTCCTGCTGCGTGCAGACCTTACATTGTTTACTTTATTTCTGAGACAAGGTTTATGGAGCCCAGACCAGCCTTGAATTCATCAGGTAGCCAAGCATGACCTTGACGACTGTGGCCCCACCTGGTTTCTGAGGCAAGGGTAGGCCTGGATCCTATAGTCTGGCATACCAGCGTGCCCAAACAACTAAGCCTGAGCCCACCCTAGATCATTTTCATGTTTGCTGTCTCCACACTACACTCAGCACAATCCCTGTCAGGGTACCTGTGTTACAACCACTTAGTGCCCCCTTCCCATGGTGACTGCTCCTACTAAACCCACAAAATCATCATGCTGGAAGGCATGAGGAGAGCAGAAGGGCAGAGGATCCCGAGGTTTGGGATTTCTGAATTCTAGGCATGGTATTCATGCATGGCAGCCTAGCAGGTGGCAGTGACTTACGGTTCTGGTCTGAGTCTTCAATCAGTATCCTCAACTTCTGAACGCAGAGCTGAGGAGGAACATCACACTAGTCACGGTTTCCCAGGCAGGGCTCAAGTTGGTCACCCCTCCACCGCGCTCTGCAGCCTGTTAACAGTCCTGACCAAGGGCAGGCATCTGGGTGCAAGAGGGCAGGTGACTGCAGCCTTCTCACTGGGGACCCTGCTCAGTGTGACGGATCTGAGGGCCAGTGGGGGTATCTCATGATCACAGCAGCTGCCCAAGCAGACTGCATTTGGTCCCCACAGGGCGAGTGGAGGTACAGTGGGGAAAGAGGGTGCCTGAGGGAAGGCTGGGGCAGGAGGGGTTCCTTTACACTTCAGCTGTTTGAGAAAAAAGAACTTGGAGATGACCACCACCACGCCTGGCCACCCATAAGCCTCAGTTCAGTTGATCTGTGTAGGCCATCTTCCCAGAGACGCACCTGGATGCTGGCGCTGTGGTTGGGCATGCCCGAAGACAATGAGATGAGCACTGGAACACAAGGAAGATGAGATGAGTGACCCTGGTCAGACAAGGACACCCTGCTGACCCATCCCCACCAACAGGGGCCTGAGACAGCTGCATGATCTGAAGGCAGCTATACTGGCTGAGTCTTGGGAAGTCAGGGGATCCAGCCTGGGTCTCCCACTCTCCCAAACTGGAGTAGTTCTCGGGCACTGAAGCACTGGTACACAGTCCCTGCTCATGTCTGGGATCTGAGGTGCAGACCTATGCTGGGCTTTGCAAAAACCCTGAGTGTTGATGGTTTGGGGGAACTCTCAGATGACAGCAATCACACATCATATCCTGTATGTGGCTGAGGACACAGCACGATCTGACTCTCAGGAAGGGTTCCAGAAGCCATGGCTGCTCTTCCTGTGGCTGACAGCTGGGTCGTGTCACTGGGGTATAAGGGTAGCCATGTGAATCCTAAGGACTCCCTTGATCACTGTGACCTTGAGACCTCACCTGGGAGCTTACACCTTCATGCTATCTTTTCTCCTCTGCTCCTTCTACCCAGGCAGAACAGCCATGCTCAATCGCAAGCCCAAGGATGCTTGGCCCAAGTCCTGAATCTTGGGTGTTGTGTGCACGTGTGGAGACAAAGGTAAAGGCAGACATCCTCTGTAATCCTTCCCACCCTCCCTAACCCTGGAGCGCACCAAGTGACTAAAGTGGATGACAGCCAGCTCCAGGGATCTGCCTGTTTCTGCCTCCCCAGTGCTGCAGACTGTGCTCAATCCCCTATGCCTACTCCTACGTGATCTCTGGATGATATGACTATCTCAGCTCAGTTCTGCTGCAGGGGCCTGGAAGAAGTCTGGAAAAGTGGGATGTGCCTTTCAGGTTGGGCTCTGTTCCCACATGGGAGAATAACCTCTAAATTTACAAAGGGGCCTGAGGAAGGGCTGAGGGATGAGCCCTGCAGAAACCTGAGTTTACAGCAGCACCAGAGAAGAGGACTTGGGCAGGAGCCAACCACCTCATCCAGGAGATGCTCTGGGTCCTAGACAGCTCAGGCCTCTCAGCTCCTTCCAGCAAGAAGGCCCCTGCATCCTCTCCTAGCATGGAAGCAGCTCGAGAGGGGGGCTGATCCCCCACCCACACCAGCACCCTCCTAGCAGGGCTATGGTCAGCACACTCACCTGCAATCACGGTATTCACACACTCGTACAGCAGAGACATGGCAGAGGTGCTGAGAGAGAGGAAGGTATGAGGACCCAGCCCAAGCAGTGTCACACACAAAAAAGATCACTCTGCTGGACTCCATGGGAACAGTACTACTGCTGTCCCTCTAAAACCCTGTGACACCACAGTGATTACTGTGGTCCTCCCAGCCAGGGAATACAACCCAATACTTTCAACTTCTCCTACTTCCAGACTGAGGCTGAGCCCCAGACCACTCCAACCCCATCCCTGCACATCATGATTGCTTATAGCTCCTCCTGTGTCACCCAGGGGGACAGGACATGGCGCTGGGGCCCCAGGAGGGTAAAGGGCAACATGAATGCACTGCTTGGCATGTGGAGTATAGGTGAAACTGAGTATAGTGGTGTACACTTATAAACCCAGTACCCAGGAGGCTGAGGCAGGAGGACTACTGTAAATTCCAGGCAAGACTGGGTTATAGAGTGAAATGTGCCTCAAAAAAAATCAAATAGACTCAGTGAGCCAAGAAGGGCAGGACAGAGAGGAGTCAATGTCAGAGTGGCACCAATGTTCCTGCCCAGGGATGGTGGCTGAGTAGCAGCTACCTGTGAATGAGGTTGGTGAGAGGCTCAATCAGCTTCTTGCCCAGTCTGGGCTCCAGGGGAGTCAGGGCGCCGAACTACAGGGACAAGGGTGCTGTGGTCACTGGAATACCACAGACTGCGGATACAGGCCCAGCACAAACCCCACCCTTCTGGACTTACCAGCTTGATGATCTTGATAAGGACCCAGTTGTTGGTGGAGGATGTCATAAGCTTGAAAAACAGCGGGGCCAAGGACAGGTAGTTCTTAGGGTTGCGACGTGCTAGCTCGCAAATAACATTAACAGCTGCAGACTGCACCCCTGAGGACCAAAAGATGGGCCCACATCAGCAAAGAGTAGGATGTTCTACAACCAGGGTGTTGTTTCTGTTAACATGGGTATCCCTATTTATAGGGACCATCCCTATGAGTAACAATCACACACCCAACACAGCAAAGAAGCCTTCCCACCTACAGGGATACCCTGGATAACAAGAACTTGCGGTACAGGGGTCTGTGGAACCTGCGTACACTCAGCATGTGGCATAATTCCTGGGCTTTTCCGAAGACACACTGCTTCTGTTCATGACAGAAACAGTTTATCTATGCCCCGTCCCTTAAGTAACATTTACGTTTTATGTTTGCTGCCTGTATGCATATGGATCACACGTGTGCAGAGCCTGTACACCAGAAGGGACTGCCACGTGGCTGCTGAGAACTGAACCCGGATCATCTGCAAGAGCAGACAGTGTTATTAGCAGAGCCCTCTCTCCAGCTGTACTTCCCCTTTAGCTTTTATGTTTTCTTTCTGTTTTTTTTTTTTCTTGCTTGCTTGCTTGAGACAGGGTTTCTCTGCATAGCTTTGGCTATCCTGGCACTCTATAAACCAGGATGACCTTGAACTCAGATCCACCTGCCTCTGCCTCAGAGTACTGGGATTAAAAAGTGCACCATCACCGCCTGCCTCCCTTTTTGTTTTCTTGAGACTGGGTACTGATGTGGGAGGGAGCCTCCACAATGGTCTCCATCCACAAGTTGCCCATGCTGACATAAGCAGACCTGAGTGGGATTGTTTCCTTGGTTTGCCACTGCTGCCCAGTCTGGCAAGGGTGTGTGTGGGGGAATGGACATTTGTTTTCTCCCAAGGAAAGGTTCACAGAGCCCTGGGCTAAAGAACACACTGCCTTAGAATGAATATTCACACACGCTCACAGAAGCACACACAAGAGTATCTTAGCCCCCATCCCAGGGAGCCCTAGGCTTCCAGGGTGACAGGACTGCTCTCTAGGGCTCCGGCTTGCCCAAGGCATCAGGGGCTAGAAAAAGGGAACATCAAGTGGCAAATGATGACCAGTCACCCCATTTGTCGTAGCTAGTGAAGCCCCAGCAAGAGCTGAGATGGGAGGAGCACCTCTTGGCAGCTCAACAGCTGTGCAGGGTCGTGAAGAGCACCCTACTAAGGGTGCCACCATACGCAGCCCCAGCCATTGCTTACTTTTTCTGAGGCAGGGTCTCAGGGAAGCAGGCTGGTCCTCAACTCCTGACCCTCTGCCTCCACTGCCAGGCATATGCCAACCACACTCGCTCTATGTAGAGCTGGGGATGGGATCCAGGCTTTAGCAGGTGCTGGGTGAGTGTCCTATCACCTGAGCCCCAGTCTCTGGTCTTAGTCTATAATTCAGGCTGACCTTATAATTCTGCTGCTTTATCCTGCCAAATAAGTAGCTGAGGTAAACAGCAAGACACCACAAGGGAAATAAACTGAGTGCCTGGCCCACCATGGATAAGCTTACTACAGAGCCTCTTCCATTACAGGCCAGGAGGGACCTGGATCCAACTGCTAGCCAACAGCCTACAGGCTATATTGTGAAGCTGAACTTCCTGCTGTGAACCCACCCAGCAACTGCACAAACACTCACCCGCCCATGAGCAAAATGCCCAGTTGAGAGATCTCATGGCGCACTTTGTCTCCAAAGGCCTGTGCTAGGCTGTGTGGTCACTGTAACTATATGGTCCCAGGCTACAGAACCTGTTCTGTTGCAAAGTGTACTCCTTTTAGGAAGTCTGGATATATTTAAGTTTCCCAGGGCAGTGTGGCATGGCACCTTTCTTATTTTCCAGCCCCATCTCCTCCCAAGTCTCTCTGAGGGACATGCAGTATGACACAGCACCGTGTCTCAGGCTTCAGGACCCCAGGCAGCACAAGCCCGAGAAGGACCCAGTAGTTACTTTACCTGTGTGTCTCATCTTAAAGAGATGTTCCTGAGCTCAAATCCTAAATGACCACAATTTTAATCAAATGACATTTAAAGCCTCTACATGTTCCCCAGCCCCTCCAGGCTCTTGGGCTAGATGTAAGGCCCACAGCACCCTGCACTGTTCAGTCAACTCTGCAGAGGTGGGAGATAGCAAGACTCACTAGGCACAGCTGCATAGCTTCCAGGGAACCCTTGGGCTCCACTGACCTTAGAGCAAGCTGGCTATGCTGCACCTGACAATCCACTCAGGCCAGGAGGAGAGGCCTTGGGAGCCATGGGAAGTTCTACTCACTCTGTGAACTGTGGCTTGTGGACTAAAGGAGATTTGCAGTGGAAATACAGATGCCTCCCTCTATGCCCCACCCTCCCATCCTCAAAGGAGCTGGCTAGGCAGTTTCCTGTTACCAACCTGGGTCTGGGTCTTCCAGCTTCTCCTTGAGCCGGGGGAAGGCGGGACGCAGCGACTCAGGGTACTTGAGGAACACTTTGTACATGATCAGGACTGCCTTCTTCCTGATGTACGGCTTTGTGTGAGACATCTGCAGGGACACTAGGACGGTCAGCAACTCACCTGCCCAGCGAGTCGCCCAGCACCCCTTACTCCCTCCACAACCCACCTAAAGTAGGCCCTGCTGCCCTCAGGTTCCATGTCAGCCTCCCTCCTACGTTAGAC
Organism: Alexandromys fortis; assembly: GCF_014885135.2. Taxonomy (NCBI): domain Eukaryota; kingdom Metazoa; phylum Chordata; class Mammalia; order Rodentia; family Cricetidae; genus Alexandromys; species Alexandromys fortis. The sequence goes on along the minus strand of NW_026068096.1, from coordinate 1,058,924 downwards.
ATGCCAGCCCACAGACTACCTTCACGAGTCTGCTCCAGGACAGTCTCCGCACTAACCACTAGCAGGAGTACCTTATCTCATCAGGCTCTAGGTGGACTCTGTGCAAGCCGTGCATGCTCTCTATCACAGGGCTGGCAACTATCTGGAAAACCTCACAAGCCACACTGCTACCCAACGGGCTAAACAATCTGTCACAACAGCTGCAGCCACCACAGAAGGTCATAGCAGGTCCTAGTGGAACCCTGTTTACAACAGGTACCTGCTAGATCTGGGTAAGACAGTGGGCTCTGCCCCCTCCCCACAACGGTACTGATGAACTTTGAGATTCACCAGGCAGGATCAAGGCTGATTTTTGCTTGGTCCCATCCACCCTGGCCACACACCAGCCACTTCGAGGGCTTGTTTCTGTCTCCTCAGAGCAAGAGTTCAACTCTGGGCATCGCCGGATGAAAGTAAAGGGTGGTGCAGGCACACACAAACTCACCAGGGTCATGATGTCATTTGCCAGGTCTCTGGCAAGATCTGGGGTGACAAAACAGGACAGACCAGTCAGTGCCACTCCAGTGTCGTACTGGCTGGGGCTGCTCAGGTCCTGCAAGGGGACAGCAGGCGCGTCAGTGCAGTCCCCTGGGACCATCTGATGTCTGTATCCCAGTCACACTGCTGCCCAGCAAAAGGTGGTGTTTCATAGCTCCTCTGCTGCCATCAATAGGAACACAGTTTGGAGGCAGAGGACTAGAAAGCCAACAGGTCTCTGGACTCCTTGGGGACAGAGGCTACTCTGTAAGTCACAATTCCTAGGCAAGGTCTGCCCAGCTCCTGGTAATGCTATAGGAACCTGACTCTACTCAGGGATTCCCCATGATACTAGGGACAGTCCTCTGGCTGTTTCCGAGCTGAGAGGCTCTGGACCAGTGTTGAGTTCATCCTTCTAATGAGCCAGGGACCTGAGGCAGAAGACTATCCCCACCTGCCTCCATTTCTTCTGGTGTCCTGACTCCCCGCTCTCACTAAGGCAGTGCACCTGTCATTAGAGGGCTCACCGCTTTTGAAGGGCTTCCCAGCTATGTCATGGACACCCTGGGGTGTGCTGAGTAATAATTGGCAGAATATTGGAAGCTTTAAGGCCTTTGCTTGTGCAGTGGGCTCAGAAAGCATCAGAAGCTACGCACAGCCAATTGCCCTCAGAGGCCAGACGTCACAGTATCGCCGCCCAAACAAAGAAGAAAAGGAGTGAGCAATGAGAGCACTGCCCTTCCAGGCGGTCCCCCCCCCCCCCCAGACAGGGTTTCTCTGTGGCTTTGGAGCCTGTCCTGCAACTAGCTCTTGTAGACCAGGCTGGCCTCGAACTCAGAGATCCGCCTGTCTCTGCCTCCCGAGTGCTGGGATTAAAGGCATGCGCCACCACCGCCCGGCCCTTCCAGGCTGTTTTAAACTGCATTGGGACTGCAGAGGCCTGGGACAACATGTGCCTGTGCTGAGTCAGCACACAGGTCCCTGCTATACAGACATCAGGGCCTAGTCAGGACATCAGCAAATGCTAAGGACAGCAGTAACTCCAACCTTCTCCAAGCTCCCATGTCTCTTAAACAGGGAGGCCTAACCCCTGGCCTCACACACTGGAGGCACACAGACAGCTAGACACTGATGTAGCCAGTGCCAGTCTCAGCTCCAAACCAACCCCACTCACCTCCCTCCTAGAGCCCAGTTTCCTCTCAGAGCCTGGCCTCTCAGATGCAGCTTCTTCTCACAAGGCCCAGACATTCAGGACCTTGTCCTTTAGAAGGCCCCGCCCACCTGGGTCTCTACTGCTCCCAGAAGGACCCAGTCACTTAGACCCCTGTTCCCAGAACACCTAACCAACCCATGATCTGCTCCTCCAAGTGCTCTGGCTCACCCAGGCCTCCTGCCTGAATGACTCCACAACCCTGACACACTGCCCAAGTGGCTCGCCATGGTACCACTCAGCCCTGCACCTCCAGCCTCACCCTCAGCCAGGATCCATCCTTACCAGCACCAAGAGCTCCCTATTCCACCTGACACCTACCTGCCCACAACACACTCCTAAAACCCCAGCCTCAAGACGAGTGGTGGGGGTGCATGCCTTTAACCCCAGTACTTGGGAGGCAGAAGCAAGCGGATCTCCGTGAGTTCGTGGCCAGCCTAGTCTACGAGAGCTAGTTTCAGGACAGTTAGGGCTGTTACACAGAGAAACCCTGTCTCAAAACAAACAAAAAACAAAAACCTGAAGGTTGTGCTGCAGGGGTCATGCCCTTACTCCAGCATTTATGAATATAGGGTCTGTCCTACGACAAAAATTATAAAGGGTCTGTAGCACAAGGCAGACAGGAAGGGGAGGGGCATGGCCAAGAACATCCACAGGCACTGGGGTTCTGGAGGGACTGACTGTAGCTGCTCTGTAGTACTAATGGGGAGTGGGGAGGGACATGCAGAAAGCTCCAGTCTCAGCTCTCCAAAGGTAGGAAATAGGAGCAGTAACATGGTCTTCCAAAGCTGACCCAGGTGGGGAAGTGCACCAATGACAGGGCCCTCAGTGGTCGACTTCTGTAGCTCACTTGAGTGGTAAGAAAGCATCAGGGCCTACCTTGCGGATCTGGTTGGTGGTCAGCATGATGACATCGGTGCCTTCGTGGAAGCACTGGGAGGCGGCAAGGTAGCCAACACGCTACAGAATCAATAGCCACAGCATCAGAGCCAGAGCCACCTGGAGCCTGTGGGGCCACTGCAGGCCCACAGGAGCACCCAGCAAACTCTTGTGGACAAAGGATGACAACAACGGAGCACCTGAATCTCTTAGGAGCTCCTACAGAGGGGGACAGGCTCCAAGGCTCTTCCCTAATGCCCCTCTCAGTACGTGCAGACAGTTCTACCCACTCTGCTGTATACACATACACAGCAGGCAGCCCCTGGTTCTCGTGATTACCATTCAAGACCAATCTCAGCTACAGGGGGTTCAAAGCCAGTCCACAGTGTGAAAAGTCAGTCATCCCTAACCAGTGTCAAGCTTGGCAGTGGTGGCCCATGTCTTAAACCCCAGCACTCGGGAGGCAGAGACAGGTGGATCTCTGAGTTCCAGGACAGCCAGGGCTACACAGAAACCCTGTCTCAAAAAACAAAGCAGCTGGGAGGTGATGGTGGAGTAAAGGGTGGGTGGCACTTCACCTGCACTGTCCTCCAGCAGAAGCTGCCGCTACCTCATCCATCTCAGGCCCTCCCCACTGGCAGGATGGCTACGTGACACTTTCTGGGCAAGCATGCTGTCTCCCTTCAACAGCAGGACCACTGGCCATAGGACCCCCCTCACTCAGGGTCTGCACACATAGCACACCTGCCTACCAGACATTCTGGGTCCTCACCTTGAATGTGAACTTGGAGGCGCTCATGACTTCAATGATGTTGAAGGCAGCCCAGCTGATGTCGTACCCAAGCATCTGTAACTGTTAAGGGGGAAGCACGGAAGTTTGTACTCAGGAGACAAGGCGCGAAGGTCCAGCCACAATCAGAGCACTCACAACACATGTGGGGGAACAAAAAGCATTCAATCTGATCATACAAACTTCATCCATCACACTTCCTTGTAAACTTTTATATTTTCTTTCCAACAAATGACTCTCACAAGGCTGGAGGTACTTCAGAGGGAGAGTTCCTCAGGGAAGCAGCACCACCTAGACTCCTTCACAGAGAATCCCCCTCGCTCTGAGGGTGTGGCTCAGCAGAAAAGTCCCTACCCGGCATGTGAGAGACTGGGCTTCCAATCCAGCACTTAAGTAAACTAACAAGGAGAGCTGGGTGGTGGTGCACATGTCTTTAATCCCAGCACTTGGGAGGCAGAGGCAGGAAAATCTCGAGTTCGAGGCCAACCTGGTCTACAGAGTTCCAGAAGAGTTAGGGCTGTTATACAGAAAAACAACCCCCCCCATCTTGAAGAAAAAACAAAAACAGTGTGTGTGCATATGTAAGGTGCAGCTGCCTAGTAGAGCACTTGCCTCAATGGTACCAGGCTCTGAATTCAATCCAAACACTGTTCAAAAAACAAAAGGGCTAACAAGAAGACTCAGCAGATAAAGACACCTGCTGCCAAGTCTAATGACCTGAGTTTGAGTCCTGTCACTCGAATAATGGGAAGTCAGACCCTGCAAGTTGTCACTTATACAAGCACCATGACATACTTGCATATACACACACACAAAAAAGTGTAATTTTAAAAAATTATAAAAGAGAGCTGGGCAGTGGTGGCACACGCCTTTAATCCCAGAACTTAGGAGGCAGAGGCAGGCGGATCTCTGTGGGTTTGAGGCCAGTTCCAAGACAGGCTCCAAAGCTACAGAGAAACCCTGTCTCGAAAAACCAAAATAAATAAATAAATAAATAAGAGCTAGCTTGGTGGCTCATGCCATTAATTGGAGGCAGAGGCAGGTGGATCTCTGTGAGTTCAAGGCTAGCCTAGTCTACAGAGTGGGTTCCAGGATAACCAGGACTACAGAGAGAAACCGTCTCAAAAAATAAGTAAGTTAGAGAAGGGCAAATTTTCCTACAATAGTTAGTGACGGCCTTGTGCCACACTCTAGAACAGAGAATCAGTATGGTACCTGTCTCCCAACCTGAGGAGGAATGGGGGCAGAGGTCAGCCACATCCACCTGCCCTGTAGCCAAAGGACAGGTTCAGAACTGGAGCTTCTGCACCACATGCCCAACCTGCACAAGAGCATCGGGCAAGACTCTGCACAAGCCTTGCGCTGCACACAGCAGCAATGTAAGATGGACAGACAGACAAGCAGGCAGGCAGGCAGGCCCACAAGAAAGGCACTCACGTAGGTGAGCTTGCAGACAGCGTTGGCCTTTACAGCGATGTTGTCCTGCTTCAGTTCCTGCTTGATCTCGTCGATGCACTGAGAGATGTACTTGGCCTGGGTGGGAGACAGCAGTGTGATGCGGGACAATCAGTGGCCAGGCCGGAGGTGGCCAGCAGGTGCTCAAGGAGGTGGGCAGGACGGAGAGTCGAGCCAGCTTGGTTGCACAGAGACCTGAACCCTAGCTGTGTGTCAAAGTCCAACTGGGCACCTATTTATTCTTTACTGGTTGGAAAATCCAGCACAAGGGAATCTAGGGTTGGGAAGTAGACACATGGAACTGGGAGAGGCTAGTGACTCTTCTCGGTGCCAGGAAGGGAAGGCGGAATTCTGGACCTAGGTAGTGTTGCAGTCACCTGCCTGATCCACCTTTGCTACAGAGCCCACTGAACCCCCCTTTCCGCCCATGGGCTGCTCTGCACAGTCCTAGTCATTGGTATTCACCTTTGACCTCCCCCCTCCCCTGGCACAAGCTCAGCAAATACACTAAAAGACTTCTTGGGTCACACAGGTCAACCTAAGAGGACTGAGGCACAAAGTCCAGAGAAAATGAGATGTGGGCCCTGGGCAGTGCCGCCTGCACCACTCCGGGACAAGCACAAAAGGAGTCAAAGCAGCCCCCGGGACAGCAGGAGCTGGAGGAGGCCCTGAGGTGCAGCCACAGCAGGGCATGGAGCCTGGCTCTGTCATGACAGCGGAACCAGCAACCCCATCAGAGGTGCAGCACCGCACACCCAGAGCCCTCTACCACACTCCCATGGGTATCAGCTTCCACCCCAAGGCTGACCTAATAGGCTGCTTGTGGAACCATAACTGACCAGGATGTCTTGTTCCTAGCATGGGGAAGAGCCACAGTTGTTCAGCACCCTCTCAACAACAGATTGGTTCACTTTGGCCTCTTGGGTTTCATATAGCCCAGACTGCCATGTATTGAACTCCTGACCCCCATGGGATGGCAGGCATGGGCTACCATGCCTGGCTAATCAGAGTACTTTCCTCAATATTTTATGATCTGGACTGAGTCCAATGGAACAAGTGTCACCACAGTCCACCTCAAGACACTAAATGACACTCGGGGATCCTTGGCATTGCCCTGCTGTAGGAATGACCTTGCCTCTCCCTTCAAAGAACTGGGATTGAAAAGGGAAGAAGCCAAGGTCAGCATCTGTGAAAGGGGTGGACCCTCAGCTGGAGGGAGGGTGGAGCTTGAAGAGTAAACCAAGTGGGAACTCAAGGAGTGCCAGAGTTCCATTTGGCAAGTGATGCCTGCCCAAATACTCAGAGCAGCGCTCCACCAGGACTCAGAAGCTGCATGTTCACAGTCTCTGCAATATCCTCCTGGTTTTCAGGAGGGAAGGCCACTGTTGCCCAAAACACAACCTAAAGAGACTCTATTCCCCAGGTCTGGTAGGGCAAGCCTGTAATCACAGTACCTGAGAGACCGAGGCAGGGGGACTGCCTCAAAAACTCAAACTAAAAAAGAAACAAAGAGGGGCTGGAGAGATGGTTCAGCAGTTAAGAACAATGGCTGCTCTTGTAGCAGTGAGTTCAATTCCTAGTAATACTGGCTCACAACCATCTACAGTGGGATCTAATGCCCTCTTCTGGCATAAAGGCATACATACAGACAGAGAACTCGACATTAAAAAATAAATAAATCTTACAAGAAAAAGGGTTGGCAAAATTGCTCAGAGGTTAATAGCTCTGACTGCTCTTCCAGAGGTCCTGAGTTCAATTCCCACAACCATCTCTAACAGAATCTGATGCCTGCAGGCAAACATGAAGGCACAACATGGAATACATTAAATATGGCTCAGTGAGTAAAGCGCTGTTCGTGCTGAGGACATGTGCAATCCCAGGTGGAGGCAGAAACTTCAGGAGTAATGGGCAGGCCAGCCTGTCCATATCAGGAGCGTCAGAGATTGCCTCAGATGTGTACTTCTTGCCACACACGAGCACTCAGGAGTGTAAGGGCTCTGGTATAATGTAATTCACCTAGTGGATTTTTACAGCCTTGGCGCAGGAGCTGAGCTTGTTAGGTGTAAATCCCAGGGGGGAAACAGAGAACAGAAGAGGGAAAATATTTTTTAAAACAGCAACTCAAACCACCCCCCATTCGGTGAGAGACAAAAAACTCACACTTTAGCCAGGAGTGGTGACACATGGTTTTAATCCTACAACTTCAGGTGGCAGAGGCAGGTGGATCTCTGTGAGTTCAAGTCCAGCTTGGTCTACAGAGTGAGTTCCAGAACAGCAAGAGCTACACAGTGAGATCCTGTCTTGAAAAAACCATACAAAAATAAGAAAGAAAGAAAAAAAAGAAATTCCCGGGGCTGGAGAGATGGCTCAGAGGTTAAGAGCACTGACTTCTCTTCCAGAGGTCCTGAGTTCAATTCCCAGCAACCACATGCATGGTGGCTCACAGCCATCTGTAGTGAGATCTGGTGCCCTCTTCTGGCCAGCAAGCATACAGACAGACAGAACACTGTATACATAATAAATAAATAAATTAATTAATTAAAAAAAAAGAAAAAGAAATTCCCAATTCAAGAAGCAGCACTGAGCCGGGCGGTGGTGGCGCACGCCTTTAATCCCAGCACTCGGGAGGCAGAGGCATGCGGATCTCTGGGAGTTCGAGGCCAGCCTGGTCTACAAGAGCTAGTTCCAGGACAGGCACCAAAGCTACAGAGAAACCTTGTCTCGAAAAACCAAAAAAAAAAAAAAAAAAAAAAAGAAGCAGCACGGGGCTAAGGTGCTCTTTCACTGGGCCAGTGTCTGATGTGCAGCTCACAAGGACTATAACTCAAGTTCCAGGGCATCCAGTGCCCTCTTCTGGCCTCTCCAGGCACTGTGTGCCCATGGTGTACAAATATGCATCCCTTATCCCAACTGTCATGATACCCATGCCTATGTAGAGATACTCTATCTCAAAACATAAAATAAAAACAAGGGCAACAAAGGTATGCTCCTGAAAACAAACTCTGCAAGCTGTCCTTTGACCTCTGCATAGACACTGTGGCCTGTCTAGACACAGCAGGGCTGGTATCTCCTCAGGCTGCAGGTGCATTCCTGTCATTCTAGCACTTAAAAAGGTGGGGGAGGCAGGAGGATGTCTGAGTTTGAGACCAGCCTGGGCTACAGAGTGAGATCCTGTCTCTAAAAGAAATGAAAGCCAAGCCTGAACCCGAGCTTGATCCCTTGAAACAACACAGTAGTAGACAAGAGACAGACAGACAAAATAAAAACAGGGCAGACACACTTTCTCCAGATACTTTTGTTTCTGTGGTGCTGGGGAAGAAGTCCAAGGCCTTGGGCAGCCCAGCGCCTGCTCACCACTGTTACACCACAGCCCTGGACTTCGCAAACATGCCTCACTGTGTAGCCCAGGCTGGCCTTAAAGGTGGACCTTCCTATCTGTGACAACTGGCTTTGTAAAAGAGGGGGCTGCTTTCTCAGGCTGATAAGAAGGCAGCTGCCAAACCCAGAGAAGCCAGGCAGAAACCAATGGCTCAGCTAGCACTTCCTGTTTTGAGTACTGAAATCCTAGTTCCCCAGGTGAGCCTGGCAAGGGCGTTGTCATAAAAAAAAAAAAAAAAAAAAAAAAA
>NW_026068096.1:1039369-1049181 GCF_014885135.2 Alexandromys fortis | reverse complement strand
AAAAAAAAAAAAAAAAAAAAAAAAAAAAAAAAAAGAAAGAAAAAGAAAAGAATGGCCAAGGCAGAGCAAAGGACACAGGCAGCTTCAAGCACAGGTCACAGGAACAGCCATGAGCTCCCAGCCTGTCAAGGAGCCAGGCTAGTATTTATTTCAAGCAAAAGTCCAACCCAGGACCTGGAGCAGCCCCTGACCCTAAGGACAGGACTGCACACACCTGTGGGTGGCTAGACAGAAACATGCTATGGTGGTAGCCAAGTCCAACAAGGTCAGACTATAGTGGTGAATGAAGTCTGCTCACCAGCTGGAGCAGAATGGCAGGGGCCTTGACACAAAGGGTACAGATGCATGGAGTCAATCTACCTCCTGATGGGGGGGGGGTGTTTGAGAGTCACCATCAGTCACTAATGGGGTGCCACAAGTACCAGAGAGCACTTCTGGTCTTAGAAGTTCCTAGAAACTTCTAAGAGCCAGGCAATGGAGCAGGACCAACAGTAAGCAAGGGATATCTTCTGGAAATCTGGAAATCCTAGCTCTACAGACATTGCCACAGAGAAGACATGTCTCCACCCAGCTCGTGGAACATTCCATCAACAGGGAACAGCTAAAAACCCATGAGATAGCTACACCAGCATTTCAGAAACAACTAGGCTGGCCTGATTGCACCCCCCGGCCAGTGCCCAGGGGAAGCTTACAGAAAGTGCTGAGCTAAATGCAGCTGGATGTTTGGAGACCTGGCTTGCTGGAGAAAAACTTACTCCAGGGGGTACTCTGCAGTGTAAGCTTATGTTTTGCCCTTTTTTTTTTTTTTGACTTTCCGCAAGGCACCTAGGATAGAGGTCAAGGAGTCATGCCTACTATGGAAGTGGCTGCTTTGAAGGAGCTGGGAAAGTTGAGTGGGAAGGATGCTTTCTGTTCTTATTTAACAACATCAAAAGTGTGTTAAAAAAAAAAAACAATTAAAGTTTTATAGGAGGATAAGCAAGCACAGCGCACCTCTAATGCTAGCATTCAGGAGGCAGAGGCAGGCGAATCTGAGAGAGCTGGAGGCGAGCCAGGGTTACATAGTGAAGCTTAGCTCAAGTCTCCCAGGTTACAGCTGGTGGGAGGTGCTAAGGATTTAAAGGCTGGAGACAAGAGGTGGCTCAGCAGTTAAGAGGGCTTGCTGCTCTTGCAGAGGACCTGAGTTTGGTTCCCAGCACCCATGTCCGGAGGCTCATGGTGCTACCAACTGTAACTACAGCTCCTGCAGGCAGATCCAATGCCCTCACCTGGCTCTGCAGGCATCCACACACATGGCAGACACACAAATACACACTTATTACATAAAGGAAAGTAACCTTTGAAAAATAGAGAGCTGGTTAGTGGTGGTGCACACCTTTAATTCCAGCACTTGGGAGACAGAGGCAGGTAGATCTCTGAGTTCGAGGCCAGTCTAGTCTACAGAGTGAGTTCCAGGTCAGTCAGGATTGTTACAGAGAGAAACTTTGTCCTGAAAAACCATAAATAAAAGATCATCTCAAAAACCAACTAAAAACCCACAAGACTTACAGAGTGAACATACCTACACTTCAAATACTTGGGAGGCTAAGGCAGGAAGATTACATCTCCTAAGCCAGTCTGGGATGCACAGTGATATCTGTGTTAACCACACTGCCAAGCAAGGGATGGTCACTGCATAGCTTCTGCTGCAAGGCTGCCCAGCAGTGACTGCCCTGCATCAGCACCCCCAAAGGAGCAAGTGCCCACAGTCAGTGCTGGGCCCCTGACAACACACTCAGGACCTTGACAATGGTCCCCAAGCAGGAGCAGGATAGTCTCCAAGAAGGAGGGATGCTTAGCAGTTAAAGGTAGGCTCACAACCAATCTTAGAATGGCCAGGCGGCCAGCGGCAGAAGCCATGTAGATGAGGCCTTTGGAGGGCTTTCTGCACCGGCCCCGCTCTACACTACTAAAAGCACTCCCTCCACTGTACACGTGTTTCACACCAAAGACACTAGGGAAAACAAAACAACCACCCGATGTTATATATAGCACGCCTCCATGGACACCTGTGGAGCAGGCACAGGCCATCCACACCAATTCCCAATGAAGATAGGCGCCTTGGGGTGGGGATCATGAAGAGCAAAGCACAACACAGGCTCCTGAGGCCATGGCACACGTCCCCAAGAATCAGTTATCCCAGCATTGGTAGGCTGAGGCAGGAGAATCATGAGCTTCAAGCCAGCCTGGGTTATGTACCTAGCTAGAGCCTGTTTGAGGAACCCAAACTAAAACGTAGGTAACCTTTCTGCAGGGCACTGCTGCAGGCTTCCCAGAGGACACTCACTGACCGGGTGAACGGGGAGGAATGAGGAGGCATGGGCTCCCTTTCAGAACAGAGGACCACAAGAGAGCACAAAGGAAAGTTCAAGTTTCTTAGCAAAATGCAGGCCTGTCATCTACTTCCACTGGCGTAGCAGCCAGAAGAGGGGCGCTACAGAGAAACTATCGTCCCAGTCAGGGGTCTGCTTCCTGAACTCTGTGTCACAAGCAACCAGGCCCAGAAGATCCTTGTCCCGGGTGCCCCTGTTCAGGACGGCCTTCCTGCACAGGCCTGTGGCCTTCCACTGAGTCAGGCGGGAGGCGGCCGCTATCTCACTTCTCCTTAATCTAGGTCACAGGCTGGGGGAGGAAAGGAAGCAGGCTCGTGGTCACAGCTTAACTTCTGGAAAGACCGCTCCTACACCCTGACTTCTAGGCTTCCCCATTCCAGGACACCCCTGGGACTCGGGCTGCAAACACTGGTAGTTCGGGGGATCAGGGGGCAGGAACTGAGACCTGGCAGGCTTCCCGACAGGCCCCAGACGGCAGGCTGGACCCGTGCCTTGGTTCCCTGGGAGGGAGGGTCACCTGACTGCTCTGCTCCCCGAACCTCGGCCTAAGCACGCACACCGCCGCGCTAGCTCTCTGGGAGGCCGGCTCCCCTGCAAGCAGGTAAACTGAGGTCAAGGGGTGGCCTCCACTGCAAGACCTAAACACCGGGGCCTCTGGCCAGCGCTGGCTCCTAGTGGACAGAGTGGAGGCCCGGGGAGTGGCCCCTGGTGACGCCAGAGGAGACACCGGAGCCGCTTGGGGCAGCGTCTGTTTCAAGACGACAGGAGCTGCTGGGGGGTAAACTGAGGCCAAGCGAAGCTGTGCAGCGCTGCGGCTCTCGAGCAGGCGGCACGAGAATGGCGAGGGGGGTCGAGGAGGCGCCTGCGAGGCGGGCCGGAGGCCACGGGCGGGAAGAGCAGGGCAGCCCGGCTCCGCGCCGGCTCACCTCGTCCTCCTTGTGGTTGCGGATGCCGCGCACCAGATCCTGCAGGTTCTTGTCGAACATGCGGTCGATGCTGCCCTTGACCATCTTGAGGGCCATCGCGGCGGCCCGCGAGCTGCGGCCTCCGAGGGGAACGCCGCCGCGGCCCTGGGAGGCGCGGGGACGCGGCGATCACACCACGGGCGCGCGCTGCGCTGCGCTTCCGGCCGCCGCGGAGCGGGTTACGTGGAGGCCAGAGCGACGGCTGCGGCCCGAGACCAGTCCGAGGAGAGGGGCGGCCAAGGCGGCCCCCTGCTACAGCCCCCTCGCTTCCGAGCTCAGGGCCGTTCGCAAATGGCGGCCAAGATGGCGGTGGGTCAGCTGACGGAGAGCCTCGGCGTCCCGGAAGCCCCGCCCCACCAGGGAGCCCCGCCCCCGCACTGCAGTTTCCTTGACAACCACACGCCACCCAATAGGAAAACAGACACTGCCCGTGGCCACCTTGCGGTTCGCCCCTCCCGTGCAGCGCCCCGAAGTCTCATTGGTGAGCAGCACCCACGGGCGTCCTAACCGCGCCTCCTAAGGCGGAGCCCAAGTGTGCGGTGGGGGGCTCCCCACGCCACTGAATGACAGCAGTGGGCGTGGTCTGGTGTAGGCGCGGTGAAGTGAGGGCGGAGCTCCCACGTGGAACTTATTCCGCAAGTTCCTGGTGAAGAATTCCTCCAGCTCTGCCTTTTCAGAGTCTAAGAGGTGATGCAGCGGGAATCGTTGTCAGGAGTCAGTCAGAAGTCCAGAGGCTGAGATTGGAGCGTCTGTACGAAACCCTGTCTACCACGCCATCATCGTCCCTATCATCCTAGCACTCGGGAGGCAGAGGCAGGAGAATCTGAAGTTCAGGGCCAGTCTTGAATACTGTAATGGCTATACACAAATGTAAACGTAAAGATTGGGGACTGACACAGCAGTAATGCCCCTGCCTCAAATCCCTCCGTGAGGAGCTGGGGGCGTGGTCATTCATCATGAAAGCCCCTGTGAAACTGGGTACAGTACAGGATCAGGGTGTAGCCTTCCTCTCAGAACCTCAGTGAGGGGTTAAGGTGAATGGCTCAGAAGTGAGTCTTATACTGAGTCTGGCATGCACGAAGCCCTAGATTAAATCCCCAATACTGAAACATAAATGACAAAAGTGGGGCTGGAGAGATGGCTGTTCTTCCGGGGATCCTGGGTTCATTCCCAGCGCCCCCATGGTGACTCACAGTCGTCTGTAACTCCAGTTCCAGGGCATCCGTAGCCCTCTTCTAGCCTCCTCTGGCACCAGGCACAAAAGTGGCACAGACATTGACCCAGTCACTTTCCCATTGCTGTGAAAAACATCATCACCAAAGCAGCTTGTAAAAGAAATATTGGTTTTGAGGCAGGGTCTCTCTGTGTAGTCTTGGCTGTCCTGGAACTCACTCTGTAGACCAGGCTGGCCTTGAACTCACCTCTGCCTCCTGAGTGCTGGGATAAAAGTACCAACACTGACTAGCTAAAGAAATTTTAAAAAAACATGTTTTTAAACATTTTTAGTATTTATTTTTATTTATTTATTGTGTATATTTATTTATTATGTTTATTTATTTATGTATATTTATTTATTATGTATGCAGTGTTGTATCTGTGTGTATCCCTGCAGGCCAGAAGAGGGCACCAGATTTCATTACAGATGGTTGTGAGTCACCATGTGGTTGCTGGGAATTGAACTCAAGACCTCTGGAAGAAGCCGGGCGGTGGTGGCACACGCCTTTAATCCCAGCACTCGGGAGGCAGAGGCAGACAGATCTCTGTGAGTTTGAGGCCAGCGTGGTCTACAAGAGCTAGTTCCAGGACAGGCTCCAAAGCTACAAAGAAACCCTGTCTCGAAAAATCAAAAAAAAAAAAAAAAAAGAAAAGAAAAAAGAAAAGAAAAGAAAAAGAAAGACCTCTGGAAGAGCAGTTAGTGCTCTTAACCACTGAGCCATCTCCCCAGCCCCTAAAGGAAATATTTAATGAGGCCTATGGTCAGAAAGTTAGAGTCCATGAAGGTAGAGCAAAAGCATGGTGTCAGGAACAGCTGGGAACTCAACTCTTGAACCACAAACAGGATGCAGAGACACTGGGAATGGCGAGAGTCTCTAAGAGCTCAAGGCCCTTCCTCAGTGACTGACCTCCTCAAAACCACACTTGCTAATGCTTCCCAGACAATCCTGGAAACTAGGGTCCGAGTATTCACGTATAGGAGCCTATGGGGCCATTCTCATCCAAACCCTGTGTTTCCAGACGGGGTTTCCCTGTGTAGCCCTGGCTGTCCTGGAACTCACTCTGTAGACCAGGCTGGCCTAGGAGTCACGGAGATCCACCTGCTTCTGCCTCCCTTGGGAAAGCGCTGGGACTAAAAGCAAAAGTCATCACACCTGGCTTAAATAGCATTTTACTTTGAGCCAGGCAATAGGACCACTGAGAGTTTGAAGACAGCCTGAACTACACATTGAATTTTAGGGCACGGTGTCATACAGACAAAAGCTCTATCCATCAGGTAAATATAGCCGGGCATGGCAGCCCACACCCAGAAGGCCAAGGCAAGAGGAAGAGAGACTCTGTAATTACACAAAATTACACAAAGAGAGAAAGAAAGCCAGCCTGGTGTGATAATGCTGGCCCAACATCCTATCACCTAAGAGTTACAGAGAAGAGCAGCAGAACTTCAGGTTTCTTTTGGACTACATAGTAAATCAAAGGCTACATGAGACCTTATCTCAAAAACCTCAAAATGAAGCAGGCGTGATGACCTACATCTTTAACCTCAGCCTTGGGAGGCACAGGGAAAAGGATCTCTGTAAGTTCTGGCCCAGCCTGGTCTACATAGTGAGTTCTAGGCCAGCCACAACTACAAAAAGAGACTCTATTGAGTACAGGTTCTAAAGTCTGGAGCTACAGGCTGAAGGTACTGGGTTCCACCCAGATTCCACAGAAACAGGCCTCTTAGTGCCAGCACTCTGCAAGGAGGCAGCGGGAATCAAGAGTCAAAGGTCAGCCTGGCCTAAGGAGACTCAATTTTGACACATAAAAACAAAAAAGGAAACAATTTCAGTTAATGATGGTAGAAGAGCATTTGACAGACAGATCTGACATCTGGGAGCTTAGGCACGCTATACAGCCCTCTGTGGCCAGTAGGGGGCAGTGCTGGCCAGGCCCAGAGGTGACAAGCTAGGCAGACTGACCTGGTCAGATGGTCAAGGCTCTGTTATCAATCACACTTCAGTCCTGAATCCTTCACACGTCTGCAAAGATTCTGTCCTCCTACTCATCAAAAACCCACCCACCCACCCATCCATCCACCCACCCACCCATCCATCTGCCCATCCACCCATCCATCTACTCACCCTCCTACCCACCCTCCTGTCCATAAATTTACCCACCTCCACATTCATCCACCCATTTACCCACCCACCCATCCATCCATCCATCCATCCACCCACCCACCCACCCATCCATCCATCCATCCACCCATCCATCCGCCCATCCGCCTATCCACCCATGTGCCAATCCACCCATCCATCTACTCACCCACCTACCCACCTACCCATCCTCCTGTCCACAAATTTACCCACCTCCACACCCATCCACCCATGCGCCCACACATCCGCCCATCCTCTCAGCACTGTACTAGGAATCTACTCTTTTCCAACTTCAGCAATGAATAGAGATCAGGAAGATACTCAGAGCCGGGCGATGGTGGCGCACACATTTAATCCCAGCACTCGGGAGGCAGAGGCAGGTGGATCTCTGTGAGTTCGAGATCAGCCTGGTCTACAGAGCTAGTTCCAGGACAGGCTCCAAAGCCACAGTGAAACCCTGTCTCGAAAAACCAAAAAAAAAAAAGAAAGAAAGAAAGAAAGAAAGAAAGAAAGAAAGAAAGAAAGAGAAAGAAGATAACTCAGAGGAAAAAGAACTGGGAAGAGCGAGCAGATGTGGGGACAAAGCGAAGGTCAACAGAAGTTCAGGGGCTGGTGACACAGCTCAGTCTCAAGCTTGTCCACGGAAAAGACCCTCGGTTCAAGTTCAAGCAGAAGATAAATGGATAAAAGTAGCCCAGCCTGTGGAGGAGTGTTGACAAAGCTCGTGGGGCTAAAGGAGTGTGCATGCAGATGGGCCGCATTGGCTAGTAGAGGCTCAATGAGCCATTGCCCTCCAGGAGCATTTGCTGAGTGGCCATAGAATGGCAGTGTGGGCTCTTCTTATCCATCCTGTGAAGGTAGGGCAAGGTCATTGCCCTGGTTAGCACTAATACAACCCAGGGACCCCCTGAGAAGATGGCCTCAACTGAGGGACTCCTTACCCCAGCCTGGACAGTGTGCATGTTAATTGACGACCCCCCACCCCTTGCCCACTGTGTGGAGTGGCCAGCAGGCCTGTTTCAAGCTCCTGCCTTGAACTTCTGCCCTGCTTTCCCCCAGGGAAGGACTTTCTCTGGGAGAAAGCCAAGTGGACTGTTTTTTCCCTGTGTGGTTTTTGGGCAGTGTTTTATTGCAGCAACAGCAACACAACTCAGATGGTCATGTTCATTTTGTTCTCCAGAGCAGAGACTCCTACAAGCTCTCTTCTAACCTCTGACGGTCAATTTGCATACATACACTGAGACACACACACATACACACATATGCACACATAAAATAAAATAAGCATTTTTAAGAAAAAACAGAGGGGGCTGGAGAGATGGCTCAGTGGTTAAGAGTACTGCCTGCTCTTCCAAAGGTCCTGAGTTCAATTCCCAGCACCCACATATTGGCTCACAACCATCTGTAACTCCAGTTCCAGGGGATCTCACATCTGATTTCCACCGGTCTCTGGGCACCAGCAGACATGCATGCAGGCAAAACACACATACACACAAAGTAAATAAGTCTAAAAAAGAACATGGGGCTGGAGTTGGCTCAGCAGTTAAGAGCACTGACTGTCCTTCCAGAGAACCCAGATTCAATTCCCAGCAACCACAAGGCTGCTCGAGGCTGTCTGTACCTCCAGTTTCAGGAGGCCCTTCTCCCCACAGTAAAGTTTGCAGCCCGCTGCTGCACCTTTCCTTGGGGTTCCTTTAGGAAGATGAACAAGGTCTTCCTCAGGCAGCGGGGGTGGAGCTCTCCGTGGTGCTGAATTTCCCCGACTGGCTCTTGCCTCTCCAAGGCAAGGTTGGAGCATCTTGGGGCCGGACTCCCACCTCCCCTCGTCTTGCTAATTCCGGTTCCCCAAGCATCCTTACTGACAGACAAGACTCGCTGTGCACATTAGCTCAAGCATCCACATACGAAGGCTGAAGGCCAACCTCGGTGTGGTTCCTCAGATTCTGTCCAGCTTGTTTTTTGGATCCTTCTGTCTCTGCCTCCATGGGATCACAAGTGTGCACCATCATGGCTGGGTCTATTGTAGGTTCTGGGGATCAAACTCAGGCCCTCAAGACTTCATGGCAGGGTCTTTACCAACTCTCTAGTATTTAATTCTTGTTTATTTATTTGTTTATCTATTTATTTATTTTTGTTTTTATTTTTATTTTTTTAATATTTATTTATTTATTATGTATACAATATTCTGTCTGTATGCCTGCAGGCCAGAAGAGGGCACCAGACCCCATTACAGATGGTTGTGAGCCACCATGTGGTTGCTGGGAATTGAACTCAGGACCTTTGGAAGAGCAGGCAATGCTCTTAACCACTGAGCCATCTCTCCAGCCCCTTGTTTTTAATTTTTAATATTTATTTATTTATTTATTATGGATGCAATATTCTGTCTGCATGTATGCCTGCAGGCCGGAAGAGGGCACCAGACCTCATTACAGATGGTTGTGAGCCACCATGTGGTTGCTGGGAATTGAACTCAGGACCTTTGGAAGAGCAGGCAATGCTCTTAACCGCTGAGCCATCTCTCCAGCCCCTATTTTTTTTTTTTTTTGACATAGAGTTTCTCTTTGTATTGTAGTCTTTGCTTGTCCTTGACTGTCCTGGAATTTGCTCTGTATGCCAGGTTTGATTTGAATTCACAAAGATCTGCCTGCCTCTGCCTCCCAAGTGCTGGGATTAAGGGCATGTGCCACCGCTGCATGGTCAGTAATCGATTATTTATTTATTTATTTATTTATTTATTTTTTTGGTTTTTCGAGACAGGGTTTCTCTGTGACTTTGGAGCCTGTCCTGGAACTAGCTCTGTAGACCAGCCTGGTCTCGAACTCATAGAGATCCGCCTGCCTCTGCCTCCCGAGTTCTGGGATTAAAGGCGTGCGCCACCATCGCCCGGCTTGATTTCTTTTTTTCTAAACAAGTTTCTGACAAAGATACATAAGATCATATTGAAAATGGTGTGACATGGACTTCTGTTTATTCACCAAACTATGTTTTTAACAAAATTTCCCCTCTTTTTTTCTCTGTACAATCTCATCTCAATGTAGTACATCTTACTTAGAGTCTCACTCATAAGATAACCATTGCATTTTGATCTATTATTTTGAAAATAAAACATTGATCAGAGGGAG
>NW_026068096.1:966011-1039242 GCF_014885135.2 Alexandromys fortis | reverse complement strand
TTTATTTATTTATTTATTTTGGTTTTTTGAGACAGGGTTTCTCTGTGGTTTTGGAGCCTGTCCTGGAACTAGCTCTTGTAGACCAGGCTGGTCTCGAAATCACAGAGATCTGCCTGCCTCTGCCTCCCGAGTGCTGGGATTAAAGGCGTGCGCCACCACCGCCCCTATTTTTTTATTTATTATGTATACAATATTCTGTCTGTGTGTATGCCTGCAGGCCAGAAGAGGGCACCAGACCTCATTACAGATGGTTGTGAGTCACCATGTGGTTGCTGGGAATTGAACTCTGGACTTTTGGAAGAACAGGCAATGCTCTTAACCTCTGAGCCATCTCTCCAGCCCAGGGCATAACTTTTTATGAACTCTATTTATTTATGGCGTATATGCTTGTGCACACGTGGAGATCAGAGGACACAACTTTTTATGAACTCTATTTATGGCGTATATGCTCATATGCATGTGGTCAGAGGACACAACTTTTTATGAACTCTATTTATTTATGGTGTATATGCTTGTGCACATGTGGAGGTCAGAGGACAACTTCAGGAAGTTGGTTCTCGCCTTCCAGTACACTGGTCTCAGAGATGGAATTCCCGGCCTGCCAGCAAGCACAGTTGAGCTGTCTCCACAGCCTTGGGGGAGGTGGTGGTTCTGTGATGGCTTGTTTTACGTCAGCTCGACACATGCCAGAGTCTTTCGGGAGAGAGCATCCATTGAGAAGGTCCCCAATGGATTGGCCCTATGGAGCATTTTCTTAATTGATGACTGATATGGGGGTCCAGTAGGCGGAGCAGACCATGAGGAGCAAGTCAGTCAACAGCACTCCCTCTTCTGCAGCTCCACTCCTGCTCCTGCATCCTGGTTCCCATTCTGACTTCCCTGGGTGACTCCAGCGACAGAATGAAATAAACCCTTTTCTCCCCACAATACTTTTGGTTGCAATTTTTCATCACAGATTGTTGTTGTTAGTTGGTTTGTTTGTTTTAGTTTTTTAAAACATTTTAAAGATTTATTTATTTAATTAATCCAATTATTTTTTTAAATATTTATTTATTTATTATGTATACAATGTTCTGTCTGTGTGTATGACTGCAGGCCAGAAGAGGGCACCAGACCCTGTTATAGATGGTTGTGAGCCACCATGTGGTTGCTGGGAATTGAACCCTGGACCTTTGGAAGAGCAGACAATGCTCTTAACCTCTGAGCCATCTCTCCAGCCCCCTCCAATTATTTTCAGACTATTTTTTCCCTCTGGCTTTCCTGGAACTAGCTACATAAACCAGGCTGGCCTCAAACCCACAGAGATTCACCAGCTTCTGCCTCCTCAGTGCTGGGATTAAAGACATGCACCACTACTACCAGACTGTGTATGTGTGTGTTTTATATATGTTTGAGGGCTTTGCCTGCGTGGATGTCTAAGCAGCCCCACTAAGGCGAGACTCAATGTGACTTGACACCTCATGTCGTCCCTGTCACCAGAACTTCCCCAGCAGGAACCCAGCACCCTTTCTCTCCCTAAGCTGCCTCCATCAGGAAGTTATCCCAGTCAGGGGTTAAGTGACATACAGACTTGCACAGACAGACATGGCTGGGAGGGAAAGGGGGTCTGGATCTGGAAGAGACTGTGTTCTGCAGTCATGTCTTTGACTCTCAACCTGTATCTTCCCACCTGTCACCTTGAGATGACACCTTGATCCAGCCTTTGAAGCTAGCTTGTCCTTAGGCATGCTACCCATGAGAACAGAAGCCGCACCCCTTAAGCTTCTGTGACGCTGATTAAAAAAGAAAAGAGATTTTTTGTGTGTCTCGCCTGCATGCATGTTTGTGCACCACATGTGTGCAGTGCCTGCAGAGAGCAGAAGGGCGTCAGATTCCCTGGAACTGGGGTTACAGATGACGGTGCGCCACCATGTGAGTGCTGGACACCAAACTCAGGTCTTCTGCAAAAGCAGCCAGTGCTCATATGGTGAGCCATCTCTCCGGGGCCCCGTTTTCTTTTCTGTGAGTGTGGAGGTCAGAGTATATCTAGGTGGGTGGGTGGGGTGCAGAAGTTGGAGCATGTGGGGGGGGTAGGTGCAGATGTGGAGGTCAGAGGACAGCCTCAGTTACGATGTTTAGGAATGTTGTCCACTCCTTTTTCTTTTTTAAAAATTTGTTTCTTCAAAAAAAAAAATAATACACACACACACACACACACACAGTGTTCTGCTTGCGTGTATGCCTGCGTGCCAGAAGAGGGCACCAAATCTCATTATAGATGACTGAGCCACAATATGGTTGTTCCTGAGCTCAGGACCTCTGGAAGAATAGCCAGTGCTCTTAAGCCATCTCTCCAGCCCCCTTTTAAAAATTTTTCAAGACAGGGTTTCTTTGTGTAATAACCCTTCCCTGACTGTCATGGAACTAGCCCTGTAGATCAGGCTGACCTCAAACGCACAGAGATCAGCTTGCCTCTGCCTCTGATGCTGGGATCAAAGGCATGTGCCACCACTGCTGGGCTTAACCCACTCTTGAGCCAGGGTGTCCCTTAGCCTGCAACTCACTGATTAGACCAGGTTAGCTCCTGAGTTTGCTTTCCCAGATCCTAAATTTTCCGTGTCAGTGGCCACCACACTGGGCTGGCATTCCTGTGTGAGTGCCAGGGCCAAACTGGGAACCTTGTCTTTGCAAGGCAAACTCTTTACCAACTAAGCCATCTTCCCAGGCCTTCTTTTTTTTTCTCTTTTGTGTGTATGTTTGTGTGATGTGACATCAGGGATGTGTGGAGGTCTGGGCTCAAGGTCCACGTCTTTCCCCAATCCTCTCCACCTTAGGCTTCCTCTGGGATGCCGCGTCTGCCTCTATCGCGTAGGATTAGCTGCCGTGCCCACGCAGCATTGGCTCTGGTTCTGGGGGTCCTAGCTCTGCGGCAAGCACTTTTTCAGTGGAGCCTCCACCCCAACTCCCCCTCTTTTTAAAAGACACTGTCTCCTCTAGCCCAGGCTGACCTCGAGCTCACTGTGTGGCCTAGCATAACCTTGGCCTCCTGACTGCTCTGAGTCCACTTCCCAGGGCCGGGCTGGCAGGCTATGCCACCACACCCAGTTAGGAGTTGCTGGTGATTCCACCCAGGGCTTCCCGAATGCTGTCTGTCAGTGTCCCCCCCCCCTCCCCCCCAGTCCTAGGTTTGGTGTTTGCTGGAACTTTTGATCCTCCACCACAGCCTCAGGAGTGCTGGGAGAACAGGCACAGTGCTGGCTGGGAGGGAAGGAGTGGCCGGGCACAAACCCCCGTTTTCCTTAGCTATTACTCAGGCTTCCAGAAATAGAGCCGAGTGCACACAGATATAGAGACAGAGGTTTATTTTAAGATGTGACTCACACAATCCTGTGGGCTCTAAGCCCAAAATTAGCACAGCCGGCCAACAGCCTTGAGACCAAGGAAACGCAGGAAGCTCAAAGAAACTTCAAAGACGAGGGGGAGGGGACACCACCGGAAGGACTCACTCTTCCTCCGGACCCACAGTGGGGGGTTCACTGTCCGTCTGGACCCACAGTGTGTGGGGGTCACTGTCCCTCTGGAACCACTGTGGGGGAACTCCCTACGGACCCACAGTGTGGGGGGTTCCTTTTCCCTCCGGACCCACAGTGGGGGGGAACTTTGCTCATTTCAGATGATGACCGATCGCTTCTTGGCCTTTTGGCTAAGATCAAGTGCAGATGATGACCGAGATGGATAACAAAGAAAGTCATCACACAGTGGGTATCTTTTTGAGGTCCTGCATGTACTCCCCCACATCCCAGTACATAACTCCCCACATTCTAGCATTTGGGAAGTTGAGGCAGGGAGATCATAAATTCAAACATTTCTGGGCAATTTAGGAATTTTTATATCTCAAAAATTCAAGACTGGGGCGTGGTCAGGGTGGAGCCCCTGCCTAGATCCCCAATGAGGAGCTGGAGGCATATGGGGGTGGAGCCCCACTACCAGTGAAGGGGCTGGGGGCGTGGTTTAGTGATAGCGTCCTAGCCTAGCTTCCTGGAGGTACCAGTTTCGTCCTTACCTCTAGCAAACAGCACTAGGGACCTAGGAAATTCTAAGACCACTGAATTGTCTTAGAGACCAAAGCGATGGGATACTGTCTTGTGGGTAGAGATGGAGTCACTCTGGGCAATCAGGGAAAAGTAGACATCCATACCCGAGAAGGGAGGAGGGTGGCCCTGGATCTCTTGGAGTAACATCAAGTCAAATAAGGAAAGTGAGTAACAGAGAAACAGGATTGGGCCTCCCTTCCGGAGGGGGTGAGGAATCAGATCAGATAAAAACAATGATCACAACCCTGTCTCACCCCTTAATCAGAGCTCAGGAGGCAGAGGCAGATTGTTTTCTGTGAGTTCAAGGCCAGCCTGGCCTACAGAGCTAGCTTCAGGGTTACACAGTGAGTGCCTCTCTCTCTCTCTCTCTCTCTCTCTCTCTCTCTCTCTCTCTCTCTTTCTCTCTCTCTCTCTCTCTCTCTCAAAAGAAAAGAATGTAGAACAAGAAAACAAAAGCAAGCCAGGTGGTGGTGGCGCACGCCTTTAATCCCAGCATTCGGGAGGTAGAGGCAGGCAGATCTCTGTGAGTTCGAGACCAGCCTGGTCTACAAGAGCTAGTTCCAGGACAGGCGCCAAAGCCACAGAGAAACCCTGTCTCGAAAAACCAAAAAAAAAAAAAAAAAAAAAGAAAGCGGGATCTAGGAAATTCTAAGACCATTTTTTGGCTTCTAGCTCTCTCCCTACTGTTCTGTGAAAGTTTGAGAATAATATTATTTTGTTTGTATAATGAGGAACTTCAAAGCTGGGAAGCTCCAACTTGATCATTTATTTACTTATCTACAGACAGGGTCTTCTGTTGGCCCGAAACTCGCTCCCTAGCCAAGGCTGGTCTTCCCCTCACAGAGATCCATCTGCCTCTGCCTACTGAGCATTGGGATTTATGGTGTGGGCTACACCCACTTGACTAGTTTATGGGTGTTATGATTTTGCTCCCTTTAAGAGACAAGCCACGCCCACTCCCATTCTGCTCCCTCCCCCATCCGCTGAGGCAGGCTGATCTCCAGCTTCCGGCCTGAGCTCACTCTCTTTTTCCATCTTCCTCTCGGAGAGTCAGCTTCGCTTCTGCCTCTCTCCCCACTTCTCTGCCCCCCCCTTCTCTGTCTCTTTTTCTCCTCTCTCTCTCTCTCCCTCTCTCTCTCTTTCCCTCTCTCTCTGTCCCCCCCCTTCACCCTTCCTCCTCCATAACCCCCTGAATAAACTTCAACCTCACCCTGCCTGTCGTGTCTATCCATGTTTCTGTCTTCTGCCCGCCTGCCATGTGTCTCCCTGCCTGGGACCAGCCATTGCTCAGGGACCAGCAGCCGTCTCTGCCTGGGGCCCACTGCCTGCTGCCACATGGCCCGCCACCACTGCTCTGAGACCAGCAGCCGTCTCTGCCTGGGACTGGCTGCTCCCAGGGCCCACTGTCTGCCGCCACATGGCCCGCCACCACCACTCAGGCCACCGCTCTGGGACCGGCAGCCATTTCTGCCTGGGACTGGCTGCTCCCAGAGCCCGCTGCCTGCCACCACGTGGCCCACCACCACCATTTGGGACCTACAACATTTCTGTTGCCTACTGCCGGGGGATCTTGCAGCATTTTTAAAAAAAGAACAACAATGGGGATTTGAATTTTTTTTATGTATTTGAATAATTTGCTTGCATTTATGTTTATGTACCACCAGCTTCCTTGGTGCCTATGGAGGCCAGAAGAGGGTGTTGGAACCCCTGCAATGGGAGTGGCGATAGTCATGAATGAGCTAGTGTGGGTAGTGGGAATTGAATCCAGATTCTCCAAGAGCAGCCAGTGCTTCCAGCAGCTGAAACATCTCCCCAGCCCTCGTTTTGAGTCGAGGAAAGACTTTACTCTGTAATCCAGGTGGGCCTTGAATTGTGACCCCTTGCCTCAGTCTCCCAAGGGCTCGGATGATAGTGTTGCGTCTGAGATTGCACAAATAATGGGAACCAGACCACCGGTCTATTAGCCAGAAGCAAACCTTACTCCAAACACCATGGGCTACCAAAAACTTCTAGCTGCCTAGGGCCACAGGCAAAATTCGGTCTGACGCTGTGACACTAAGAGGCCACAGCAGGAACCAGGTGTAACCAGGTGGTGAGTCAGAGGGGTTGAGTCACGGTACATTTTTAAGATTCACAACTTTTGATTACAGGGTTTTAGTTCAAGATGTTCGTAAAAGCCTGGCTATCTTACGCAGCTGCTTGCTCCTGTAACTGAAAGGAATGTAGGCCAGAGGGTCACGGAAAAGCTGCTCTTAAAGGTTTACGCTTCCTCCACTGCAGCTGACAGCTCCAATTTTCCCAGCCTATAGGCATACAACTTTAAACATTCCTGGGCTCTTCAGTAGGTTTTGTTAGTGTGAGACTGTATTAAAAGTAATAAAAAATTTTTTAGAGAAGAGTTAAAAAGAAATCAGTCATGGTGACGCATACTTTAATCCCAGAACTCGGGAGGCAGAGATCTCTGTGAGTTCGAGGGTAGCCAGGACAGACAGGGCTACAGAGAGACCCTGTCTTGAAAAATCCATAAAAAGAAAAAAAAAAAAGGAAAAACGGAAGGAAAACAAGAAAAAGATAAAAAGCAAACCTGCGAAGTTGGGATTTGAACTGCCCGTCGTCCTTCCTCCCTCCCTCGCTCCCTCGCTCCCTCTCCAGTCCCTCCGCAGGGTTTCCCCGGGTCCCCGCTTCCGGCTGGCGGGGGTGTCCGAGGGCAGCCGAGGACGTGCGTGCCCCCTTGCGTGCGTGCGTCGCTCGGAGGCGGGCGAGTCCAAGGGGGCGTGGCGTGCGAGGGGTGGTGCGCGCGGCGCGGCGGGCGGAGGCTCTTGGCGCGCACCGCCTCTTGGCTCCCGGCCTCCCCCGCGCGCGCGCGCCGAGTGGTTCGACCCGACCCCCCGGCTCATTGTGCCTTCTCCTCACGCCGGCCCAAGATGGCGGCGGCGCTGGGCGTCCCGGGTTTGTGACTCCTACAAAGAGGGGAGCCGGGGGCCGCACGGGAGCGGCGGCCGAGGCGCAGGCCGGGCCGTCCGTCCTCTGCCGTCCGCCCCGCGTCCTCCCGCCCCCGCCGCCCGGCTTCCCGCCGGCGGCCCCGCCCCTCCCCCAACCGTCCGCCTAGCATGGTGCGGCGGCCGCGCGCGCCGACATGGGCGAAAAGCTGGAGCTGAGGCTCAAGTCGCCAGTGGGCGCCGAGCCCGCTGTCTACCCGTGGCCGCTGCCGGTCTACGTGAGTGTGCTGGCGGGGAGGCCGGGGGTGGGGGTCGCGGGGCTCCGGAGCTCCGGGCCGGCGGCGGGTCCTCGGCCGTTCCTGGCCCGCGCCCGCGGCTGCCGTTGCCCCGACGCGGCCAGTCGCGCTGTCGCGGCCGCCGGCCTGGCGCCCCGCGTCCCCGGGTGTTGCGGGCCTGAGTCCGGGGCAAAGCTGTGGGCAGGGCCACGGGGACTGGGAGGTCGGGGGCGTCTAGTCTGTTTCGGTCCTTCGTGGCCTTCTCGTGTTGTCATCTCATGTCTCCGCACGCTGTCGTCTCTCTCACCCTGCTGTCTTTCCGTGTCGTCCCCTCATGTCCTCTTAGGTTGTCACCTTTGGCGTTGGTGGGCAGGGGCTAAAGGGACCTTAGGAAGTTGGGGAGGGTTGGCCGTTCACGTAATCGGGTTGTCCCCCATGTTGGTGGCACGGCGGGAGGGTTATGAAAAGTTGTTCTTTCATGTCAGTGGGCCAGGCTGGAAGGCCCTGGGATGTTGGAGAGGTTGTCACCTCAGTTTGTCCCTCGCGTGTCATCTCACGTTTGGCGGACTTGGATGGTGAGACCATGAGGAGCCGGCCGTTGTCTCCCGTTGGTAGAGTGTCCGTAGAGGCTTTGCACGGTCGTAGAGATTGTCTCCTCTGGATGTCGTGGCTGGAGGGGCTTGGGAAGTCTGGGAGGTTGTCCCCTTTTGTTGGTGGGTAGGGCTGGTGAGACCCTGGGAAATTGGGGGTGTCATCCTCTAATCCTAAGGAGCCTTGGAAAACTGATAAGCAAAGTGGAAGTGCCAGAGGATTCTGAGTTCTGAAGTCCAGGAGGGCCTGGGAACCTCAGCGTCCTGGTCGCTGGGGATCCTATATGTGTTTTGAGTAGAAAGCGAAGCATGGTGTATGGGTGCTGTTGAGTCAATTTCTTCGCCTCACTGGGACCCCATGGAATACATCTGTGCCCTGGGATGCCCTTGCAGCTGGGCCTCTGCGCCTTCCCATCAGGCAGCTGTGAGTGTCTGTGCACAAGCGCCTGTGTTGTGTGTCCTTGAAATTTTCTGCAGCTGCTGGGTGTGGTGGCACACCCTTCAATCCCCTCATTTTGGAGGCTGAGGCAAGCAGATCTCTGTGAGCTCCAGGATGGCCAAGGCTGTTACACAGAGAAACCCAGTCTTCAAAAAAAGAAAAAAAAATTTCCTACAGGTGTTCACTGTCAACTCCGCTGGGGTCAGCAGGATGGCTCAGCCTAGATTCTTGCTGCCAAACCTGAGTTCAATCCCTCTTACATGGTGGAAGGAGAGCACCAACTCCCCCAAGTTCTCCAGCCTCCTCACGTGCACAGCTGAAGGCACATATAACAGGCATTTAAAAATGCCTGCCTGTATGCATGCTGGGCAGGGTGGCAAACATTGGGCAGGGGCAGAGGCAGGAGGATCTCTTGAGTTCCAGGTTGGTGGCCTGTCTAAAAGGAGTCTGAGAAATTTGAGAGGGTCTTCCCTCTTGTTGCTGTGACTAGAAGGACTGTGGGAAACTGAAAAAGTTGTCCCCCAATGTTGGTGGCACCTGAAGGGGTCTCGGGAAATCTGGAGGGTTGTGTGGTGAGACAATCTGGAAAAAAGAAAGGTAATCGGACTTCTCGGGGCTTTTCCTCTTTGGACATAAACGTTCTGATTTAAGTCTCATCTCTTCTTTTCATCTTCATTCACTTTTCCCAGGCTACAGTTCTGTGAATTTTGGTCACTGTCACAGTTGAGGTGCAGCACACTTGAGCCACTCCCTCTGCTCCCTGCCTCTCACTTTCTTGGCTGTCATTCTGTGTCTTCTGTTGGCAGTATTTCCCAGAAAGTCCAGTGAACGATCAACAACATGTAGCCTGTGACTCCGAAGAGTCACCAGGGAGAATGTGTCTGAGGCTCGTCCACCCACACTGTCTGAGGGCTTGGGGTTGCCCCTGGTTTTTCTTCTTAGCTCGGTAACATCTTTTGGACAGTGAGCCAGTTTGGTGATCATTCTATTAGTCACAGGATGCCTGGGCTGGTCCAATGTTTCTTTTTCTCTTATTTCTTTGGTCTTGTTATGCAGTTGTGGCTGGCCTGGAACTTTCAGTGCCATCCTGCTTCTGCCTCTAGTGCTGGGGTGCAATGGACTTGCCACCCCAGCATGTGTGTGTGTGTGTGTGTGTGTGTGTGTGTGTGAGAGAGAGAGAGAGAGAGAGAGAGAGAGAGCGAGCGATATTAGAGGCAGTGAGTTCTAGGCACCTGCATGTGGGCTCGTCCAAGCTGAAGTAATCCCTGGGAGTACCAAGAGCTGAGTTGCTAGGTCCGTACTGAGTGGACAGTCATCAACCTGAATTCCTAAAGTTGTCATATGAGTATGAAGGGCTAAAAAAATGTGTCACAACCCTGTTGGTGCCCCAGTGGAGTGGTGCTGCCAGTTTGCCTCTACCTTGTTCCCTGGGGCTGAAGATGAATGTTCACCCAGTGACACTGGCCCACTTCCCCACTCTGTGTGAATCAGGCCTTCAGTCGAGCTTGGCGGGAACTAGCTTTCCAGTGGCGGGTGGGAATGGCTGGCCAGCGCCTTTCCCTTGCTGGCCTGGACCTCACTTGCCAGGGTTGAGTATGCTGGCCCAGACATCTGGCAGGCCCATTCCAGCTGTGGCTGTGACATTGTTGTCTAAGGGCCAGCAGGTGGGGGGTGGCATTGACTTCCACACAGCCTCAGTGGAGACAGCCACTCCACAGTGTCCTCTTCTACCCCTGTGCTCTCATGGAGAGTTTTGCTTCTCAGGAAGCCACTGCCAGTGCCTGGCATACTCCACACAGTGTCAAATCTGCCATTCCAGCACCCAGGAAGTAGAGGTAGGAGGATCGGGCATTCAAGACCAGCTTTGGCTACATAGTTCCAGGGAAGCCTGCCCTACATGTATCAGATCCCCCAGTAAACAAACAGAAAATCTGTTGCCAGGTGATCCTGTTTCCAAGGCATTGAGAGAAGGGACCATGTAGGCAATCCTGCCGCTGAGGTGGGAGTTCAGGTCACATTGCATGCCCGCCTGCAGTCCTTCCCAGTCTGTTGTGTTTTGAGATGGGGGGTGGGTGGGGTCTCAGCATGCCCTGACTCACCCTCCTGCCTTCCCTCAAGAGTGCGGAAGGCCAGGTGTGCGCCCCCAGGTCTGGTTTCATAATCCTTTGTAAAAGCACTTACAAAGCTACCTTTAGTGTCCCTGGGGACATGCACAGAAGGCAAAAAGACATTCATCATTGCAGGCTCTGGACCTTCACAGGCAGATTAGGACTGAGTGTGACAGTCCCACACTTGAGTAAGGCGTGTCCCTGGGCAGGTGCCAGTGGCTTCTCAGCCATGCTGTCCACACTCAGAAATACCCAGTTTGGGGACCAGGTTTGGAGAACTGACGGGTGGGAGGGGCCATTATCCTTCTAGCAATTTAGGGCCCTGGGTCCTCATAGAATGACCCTTTCGTCAGAAAGAATGCAGATGCCATTTTCAGTTGTTTGCTTGGCAGATAGCTTAGGTGACAAACTTGAGAGGGAGAGCCAGGGTGGCCTTCCTGTTGGTGACTCAGTAGGCCTTGTGTAGTGGCGTGTCCCTTCTGATGAGCTTGGGAGTCCTGTGGGTGGCTGGGTGAGTCGTGCTGTGAGCAGGGTGAGCCAGCCCTACTATGATTCAGAAAGCAATTTCTGCTGCTGAGCTCCGCGGGTGAGTGTCCTGGCTAATCCCTGCTCATGTGGGCAGGAGGCAGGTTGACCTTTAGCCTGCCTGTGTGGGCTGACCTGCTCCAGAAGGGAAGGGGTGGTGATGGTGGGCTTCCCTGTGAAACACTGACTCTGCGCTTGCCTTTCAAATCCAACCTTAGGCCACTTACTCTGTTCATGAAGAGACTGGGAGCTGCTGGGGAACCCCAGCTGGGCTTCCCTGTCTGTGGAAGCACTGCCCCTTTTCAAGTTAGACCTTTTTGTTTCTTTTCTGAGGTGGTCTGATTCTGTATTCAGGGCAGTTTGGTACTTACCGAGTAGCCCAGGCTGGCCTCAAACTCTGAACAGTTCTGTCTCATTCTCCCAAGTGCTGCGAATATGGCCATGAGATGTCATGCTGGCTTCAAGTTAGATATTTTATTTTGGGGGTAATTATAGGTTCATGCACCCAGGAATGTTCCTGTGTCCACTCTTACAAAGTGAAATCCTTAGGTTAGTGAGGAACACCTCCTGTGGGATATATGACTCTTGGGCAGACTACCCAGCTGTTCTCAAGGAGGTCCTGCCCTGAACTGACACCTGGTGATGTCTAGGGACATTTGTGGTTGCCACAACTGGAAGAGGGGAGGCTCTGACACTGGCCCCTGCAGAACTCGGTTCAGGGTGTCAGTTGTACAGAAAGACCACACACTGTTACCTGAAGTTCGGGGGCACAGATCAGCTGCCCCATATCTCTGTTTGCTGGGGCAGTCCTGTCATCTTTTTCCAGGGTCCCCAGAATGCAAGCCAGGTTCATTGATTCCCGAACATGGTCTGGCCCTGTGCAGTACAGATGCCCACCTTGTTGCTAGCTTGATTTAGACAAACACGGGTCTGGGCTGTGTGGACACCAACTCCTCTGGGGCTGAAGTGTGAGAAGACACGGGATAGCCTTTGAGGTCCTGCACAGACTCCTCTGCTGGTAGAGTGGGCATCCCATAGGCAGGGCAGAGCTACTGGGGGAGGGAGCTTCATGCAATCTCTTTTCTTCTCCCCTCCTTCTCTTTCCCAACCCCCCTCTCTGTGTCTATGGACTCCTGACTCTGTCTTCCAGATACCTGCCTGGTTTATGTCATGTTGGGGATGGAGCCCAGCCTGTTTTATACCCTCTGAACTCAGTAAGCACCTGCCCTGCCTTTGGGAGGCCTGGGTTTCTTCTCAGTACCCCAAACAGTTCTGTTAAGACCTGATTCACACCTAGTACAATTCATGCATTCAAAGCGCTGGTCAGGATCTGCAGATATTCACAGGTCAGGCAGCTATTACAGCTTAGTTCTAGAACAGTCCATCACCCCTGTTCCAGCACATATACTTCCTGTCTCACAATTATCTGTTCTGATGTCTCCTTTTGTAGAGCTCCACACTGTGACCTTATTGTGCACGTGCGTGCCTGCGTGCGTGCGTGCGTGTGTGTGTTGTGCTGGCTTGCAGTGTTTGAGTTTGGGAAGGTTCCAGGTCTAAGGTAAGGACTTATTTTAACTTCATCCTAGGATGGAGTGACAGGCTAAGAACTGGTGTGGCACCAGGGTTGATAGGGCATTTATATGCACCAGGTGGTTTTAAATTTACTGTGCACAGGTATGCACTGTGGAGTGTAGAGGCTAGAAGAGGATGCCATGTGTCTGTCACCATCTTCCTTTGAGACTGGGCCTTTTGCTAGACATGATGATTGAGCCTTCTCAACTAGGCTGGAAGTTAGCAAATTCTAGTACCCAGTCTCCATACCCCATCTGGGCTACAGGTGCTTTCAGGGTGCCTAACTTCTTACTGTCCTTTCTGACTGCAGAGCAAGTGCTTTGAGTTCTTGGCCTCTCTACAGTTTTCCTGTGCCAGGTACTTGCAGCTGCCGGGGTGCAAGGTGCCTATCTCGCTGTTGTCTGGGCAGGGCTGCTTGCCTTTCCCTTAGTACTTGTCTCAACTCTCCTAAAACAAGGGTAACTGAGCCCCTATCCTTTCCCTCACACCCTGAGGGAGGAGTAGACTGCAGCAAGAAGGTGTCCTGGTTGTAAACATGCAGTCACTCTTAGCAAGTGACTCACCTATGTCACTTGATAGGCCTGGATAGGTGGTGCCACTCCCCTTGAAGACTGTAGAGGCCAGCTTGGCGTAAACTGTTCAGCAGAAGCCCTTCTGCTTGCAGGACTGGCAGCTGGCACAGATGGACAGACTTTCTGTGGCCTCATCTCTGTCCTTGTAGTTGAGCAAGGACACTTGTCCTCCTGTGGACCTATGAATCCCCATCTCTCCTGCCTTCAGGAAGGCAGGCAGTAGGAAACTGAGTGTTTCTGTGTGTGCTGTGAATGTGTCCCTTTGTGGACTTTAGAGTTTCAGGGTCAAGTCTTAAAAAAAAAAAATGTTTTCCATGCTGGGTATATCTGGTTCCAGCTGCTTGGGAGGGTGGGGCAGGAAGATTGTTGAGCCCTTGAGTTGGAGGCCAGCCTGGATAGCATTGTGGGACTCCCACTCCAAAGCTAACAGATAAGTTATGTACTGAACTCCCTTCTTTCTGTGTGTGGTGTCTGGAATGTGGTGCGATTCTTGGGGCAGCCCACCAGACAGCCTGCGTATGTCGTGTCTCCATGGGCTTTCCTAATGGTCTCCTTTCTCCTGTGAGGTACAGTGTTTAGGACCATGTGGGACACCAAGGATGTTTGATGTTGCACATCTGACTGAGCTGCCCATCTGGAGCCAGGATCTTTAGTCCCCCTTCATGTAGGACCATGTTTGCTAATGTCTGAGGTCACTCTTCAGGCTTCTCTGCAGGATGCATGCTTCTGGTTTGCCTGTTGGGCTTCCCTCTGGTCATGTTCTGTCTCCCTCAGGCTGGGATGGGATGTTGACTAACTCCTTTGTGCTGATCCTTGAACACAGCCCTGTGTGATGCTCCTGCCCCTCTTGCCCTTGTGCAGGCTGTGCTCTGTCTGGCTCTGTTGGTCATTTTGCCTTTCGTCTGAGCAGCTGATAGTCACTGGGGGGGAGCAAGTCCAGGAGAAGGTTTGGAACAGCCTCTGACAGCTTGCTGTGTAACTCCTGCTGTGTTATTTGGGGAACCACATAAGAGTGGTTCATCCTCGCCTTCCCCCAGAGACAGGGTTTCCTTCTCTGTGTGGCCCTAGCTGTCCTGGAACTCACAATGTTGACTAGGCTGGCCTTGAACTATAGGCCTGCCTCTGCCTCCCAAATTCTAGGATTAAAGGAGGGTGCCACCATGTCCAGCTTCACTTGGACGTCTTGTGGAAGACTCGGACTATTGTGGTGTTGGTGAGAAGAGTGTGGTTGGCACATGTCCGTGACTTCAGCAGCACTCAGGAGGCCAGGGCAGGATTAGGCATTTCAGGCTAGTCTAGTCTACATGGATGATCCTGCTTACAAATCCAAAAAGGACTGAAATTGCCCAGTAGGTGACCTTCCTAGTGTTCACAAGACTCAGGGCTCCATCCCTAACCCTGGGAGAGAGAAAAAGATAAAAATGGGTTGGCAATGAATTCCTGATGTTGCGTTAGATGTGGTAACCAGTGGAGGATGACTGATAGGGGCTGTCCCTGTATAGTATAAAGAGATCAGCACCTCTCAGAAACCCAGGCTTTTGGGGTTGTGCCCAGAATACTACTCCCTTCCCAGGGGGTTGCATGCCTATCCTTTCCTAGAGACCAATGAATAGCCAGGGTATAGCCATAGCCGAACAGAATCTGCCTCTTAATTTGCACAGCTCAGGATTGTCTGTGGACATGGTAGGCCCCAACAAACAATAGTGCTTGGTCCTCAGTACTTGGGAAGCCTTGAGAACCCTACAAGGGCTGGGCAGTGGTGGTGCACTCCTTAAATCCCAGCACTTGGGAAGCAGAGGCAGGCAGATAGATCTCTGTGAGTTTGAGGCTAGTCTGGGCTACAGAGCGAGTTCCAGGACAGCTAGGGCTACACAGAGAATCCCTGTCTCAAAAAACCAAATGAAACAAAACCCTACAAGGTAATCCCAACACTTGGTGCCAGCACTTTGGAGGTGGAGGCAGGAGAACCTTGAGACTCAGAAAACCAAGGGCTGGGTTGGAGCATAGTGTTGGAAACTTGAAGAGCGTGAGCAAGGCTGTGAGTGGTCAGGCTGGCTGCAGAATCCCCTAGCTTCCTGCCTGAGCCTCCTTAGTACACAGGCCTGCACCAGTGTTCCTGTGTTGGCTGAAACCTAGGGCCTTATGCATGGCAGGTGAGCATCTTCTGTTGAGGCGCATCCCTCTAGACCTCTGTTGAGGGCCATAGAAGGAAGACCAGCAGTGTGCCGCCCTAGCCGAGTGGATTCCTCCCTTCTCCTCCCCATTCTTCCTTTTTTTTTTTTTTTTTTTTTTAAATTTTAGTTTGTTTTTGTTGTTGTTTGAAAACAGAGTTTCTTTGAGTAACTGCTCTGGCTGGGCTAGTCTCAAAATCATAGAGCTCTACCTAGGTTAGCCCTAGTCACCCTGCCCAGCCTGCCCCCATCCCCTCCTTTCAATAGTCTTTCTTATTCCAGGCCAGCCTTGAGCTCCACGCAGCTAGGGGGACAGGGTGTGCCACGAGATCAGGCTTTGTTTTGTAACCTTGCTACCAGACATTTCTTTTTCCTTTTATTTTTTTTAATTTTTTAAAAATATTTATTTATTATGTAAACAATATTCTGTCTGTGTGTATGTCTGCAGGCCAGAAGAGGGCACCAGACCTTTTTACGGATGGTTGTGAAC
The DNA here is from genome assembly GCF_014885135.2 of Alexandromys fortis. Taxonomy (NCBI): domain Eukaryota; kingdom Metazoa; phylum Chordata; class Mammalia; order Rodentia; family Cricetidae; genus Alexandromys; species Alexandromys fortis. The sequence continues at coordinate 1,023,488 of NW_026068096.1, read as the reverse complement.
CACCATGTGGTTGCCGGGAATTGAACTCAGGACCTTTGGAAGAGCAGGCAATGCTCTTAACCACTGAGCCATCTCTCCAGCCCTTTTTTTTTTTTTTTTAATTTTATGTGTATAGTTGTATTGCCTGCATGTGTCTGTGCACTGTGTACATGTAGTACCTGTGAAGACCAGAGGAGGGCATCATATCCACTGGAACTGGAGTTACAGACTGAGCCATCATGTGGGTGCTGGGAATTGAACCTGGGTCGTCTACCAGATTAGCATTGCTCTAGCCCCTGAACTGCCTCTTAAGCCCCCCTCTCCCAATACGAAGACCTTTATGAGCCTAAGCTTGTGGTGGGTGGTGATGTGCTTGCCTAGGAGCTGTAAGAACTACCTAAGATGAACAACTGAATACCTGGAGAGTGGCTTGGTATGGTGTAGCATGATGTAGACCTATCTCTCCAGCGGTGCTCAGCACCACGACGGTGGATGCTTGGTGTTTTGTGGTCCAGGTGCTCAGGAGTGTCTGGGTGGACAAGACAGAGAGGGAGCCTGGGTGTTCATGGCAGAAGTAGCATACGAACACACACACACTTGTTACACAGTGTAGAGGTGAGGCACTTGGGTAACAATCTGCCCTAGTTGTGCGGCTTCTCCGGGGAGGCATGGGCAGTTGTCACCTCATTCCAGACAGGGCATCAACCACAGACCACAGAACTGATCCCAGAGAGTAAAAGCTTTGGTGACCCGTGAGTTCACTAGGGTTATTTACTGAGTGTAGGTGACTCAGAGACAGCCCAGCACTGGAAAGAGCACCCCAGCATAGAGATTTCTGGGCTTCCCTGCAAGACTTGGCCAGCTGTCTGCTTCAGTCTCTCTCACAGTGCTTGTGGATCATGGAAGTTTCACAAACTTCCTGAGCCCTTTGGGGTATACTTCCATACTTAATATTCTCCCCCACAAAGGCCCTGTCTAAGTGGGATCACCTCCACACAACCACAGTGGGAGACTGTCTAGAGACTTAGGGTTGTGGGGACACTCAGGGCCTATGTTAAATGTTCTTTGTCACTTGTGACCTGTGACTGGTACTGGACAGGGTGCACTGGAAGTCTATAGCTCCTCTGTGGCAGGGGGTGATGACCAGGCCTTTGGCAGAGCTGGGAGGGAACCTAGACATGGTGTTTGTATGTTTGGGTATCCAGTCTCACGAGGCGCTGTTACCTGTGGCCTTCATCATCCCGCAGCTCACTTCCGTGATGAAGCTGGAGCTGGCAAAGGTCTTAGGCTAGTGTGCAGTGAGTGAGGGGTGTGCGGAAAGCTCATAGGGGCCACTGGCCAGCCGAGGTGGGTGGGAGGTAGCATTGTTTCTCCTGTTTCCTTTTGCTGTTCTTCCCTCTGTGTCTTTGAGTGTCATTGGTATCATCCTTGGGCTTCATCTAATGGGGACAAATTGAGATCTGGTCTTGAGTGGTCTTGCTGGAGCCAGGCTTGATTTCAGGCATAGCACAATGATGCAGTGGTTGTGATGTCTGCTTCCCATTCTGTCAATGGGGACACTGGCCCAATGGGACTTTGTAGGACTTGCCGACGCCTATCGGGTTTACAGAGAGAGAATGCTCTGAGTCAGGTTCCAGCTCTGGGGAATGTGTGGGGTCCAGGTGCTGTGGCTGTGCACTGCAGAACAAGAGTGGGGTGTTGCTGTATGGTTGCCTGGAGCCCACTCTGCAGCCTTTTCTTTTTCAGGACAAGCACCACGATGCTGCTCATGAGATTATTGAGACTATCCGGTGAGTGCTGCATGATAGGGTAGGGTAAGGGGGGGAAGGGCATGGGGGCCATGCGACCTGCTTCCTGAGGCTGTCCTCACTCAAGTGGCTAGTAGTGTAGGGCATCAAGTTGCAGGGCAGCCTGCCACAGCCCTTGCCACACACTGTGCTTGTCAGAGAAAACCTCAGTTGTTTGTTCCCCTGCCATGGCAGGGATGAGTCAGGTCTCATGTTCAGCCTCTGCCTGCAGCCTCCTGTGAGATGGCGCTGGGGAAGTGTCTCTGTGCTCTCCTGTCTCCTTCATTAGTCCCTACCTTTGGGGGAACTGGAGAAAGACAGGAGTTTGTGAGGCCCACTAAGGTCTGATGTTGCTGAGTGTGTGTGTGGGGGGGGCTCCGTCCTGATACCTGCAGAGACATAGTGCCAGGGCGGCTGCCTGTTGGATTGGCTCTGGTGTCCTACTTTAGGAGCTTCTGCCCTCTGAAGCTCCCAAAATAGTGGGCATAGACTAGTGGGAGAAAAGCCCAGGACACCCACAAAACTGAGGCCCTGTACAGGTTAGATTCCCATTGTGAGCTCAGATGTGGAGATAACATTGTGAAGAGGCCGATAAGTTGACTCAGTGAGTACAGCACTTATGTTGCTAGCCTGGGGACCTGAGTGTCATCCCTGGGACCCCTTGTGGAGATGGAAGGAGAGGACCATCTGTGGATGTCCTCTGAGCCCCAGAGATGTGGGTGTTCTGTGGCACACATGCTGCCCTGTCTTGTGCACCCACTAGTGCACACACACAACCCCACCCCCATGCACTAATAATAATTTTAAAACATTTGAAAGTCTGGTAGTGAAAGCTGAGACAATCAATTTTGTGGGTTGAGGTAGGAGCTGCAGGTGGAACAGAACCTGGAGAAGGATGGGGTAGGCCCAGAGACAAGATAATCTGGGATTGGGGGTGGGCCTCTGGGCAGGTGTTTTCCTGTCTCCTCTACCTCAGCAGGTCAGAGAAGGTGGGAGACAGGGAGACCTAGATGCGTACCCTCTCAGGGGCCACCCCAGCACTTTTTCTTCCTGCAGCCAGCAGACAGGTCCAGTGCATCACCAGACTGTATGACTGTAGTTCCCTGGACAGTGCTCTGACTGCTGGAGGCCATCCAGCTGGACTTGGCGAGCCACCATGATGCTGAAAAGCAGAGCGGCAGTCGGGGAGCTCATGGGCCAGCCAGCTGGGTGCAGGCGGTGGCATGCAGGAGATTGTCAAGGTGGAAGGCCAGGGCTGCACCTGAGGTCCTCTGACCCCTGTGGGCCTGTCTCCACCTCATCCTACTGCAGCCTCTGGGACGGATGTGCTTCAGGGTGGAATAGAGGAAGAATCTGGGGAGCATGGAAGATGCCACTGAACAGTGAACGGGGCTTTTTCCTCTTGGTGCTCCTTGCCATTGTAGCCTTCTACAACTTTCAACTTTTTAAATCTTTTTTTTTTTAACAGTTTTTTTTTTTTTAAGGATTTATTTATTTATTACGTGTACAGTGTTCTGTCTGCACGTATGCCTACAGGCCAGAAGATGGCACCAGACCTCATTACCATGTGGTTGCTGGGAATTGAACTCAGGACTTTTGGAAGAGCAGGCAGTGTTCTAAACCGCTGAGCCATCTCTCCAGCCCCTTTCCCTTTTTAATTCTTAAAAATTTTATTTTACCACTGGGCATGATGACACATAGATCTTTAATCCCAGAACTCAGGAAGTAAAGTCTTGATCTTTATAGTGAGTTCCAGGATAGTCAGGCTTGTGTAGGGAGACCGGTTTCAGAAAAAAAAAAAAAAAAAAAAAAAGAAAGAAAAAGAAAAATGATTTAAAAAACTAAATTTTAGATGAGTGGTGGTGGCGCACGCCTTTAATTCCAGGACTGGGAAGGCAGAGGCAGGTGGATCTCTTGAGTTCGAGGTCAGGCTGGTCTACAGAGTGAATTCCAGGACAGGCTCCAAAACTACACAGAGAAACCCTGTCCTGAAAAACCTAAATAAACAAACAAATAAGTAAATAAATGCCAAGTTCAAATAAATTAATAAGTAAAAGAGCAAGTTCCAGGAAAGTCTCCAAAGCTACAGAGAAATCCTGTCTCAAAAACCAGTGAATGAATTTTACTATCTGGTGTATCCCAGGCTGGTCCTGAACAGAACTGTAGCCTTGAATGGTGGAATCCCTTATCTTCCTTCCAGACCCAGCCCTTCCCCCAAAGTCTTTATTATTACTGTGTGTGTGTGTGTGTGTGTGTGTGTGTGTGTGTGTACACAACCCTCAGCACATGATGGGGCTAGCTTTGTGGAGTTCCTTCTTCCGTCTTGTGTAAGCCCCCAGGCTTATGCACAATCGCTTTTACCCTTTAAGACATCTTGCCAGAAACCCCTGCCCACCATTTTTTTTTTTTTTCTGAGAAAGGTTCCTTTGTGTAGATCAGTCTGGCTAGAATTTGGTGTCTTTGTGTGTCAGCCCCACCCACCATGGTTGGGATGGCTGGCATGTGCCACCAGGAACACGTGAATTTACTTCTTTTCCAAGTGCCAGCACAGTTTGACCTTGGTCTCATAAAATCTGTGTGATTTCACAGTAGTCCCCTCCCCCGGAGAATGGAGCTTAGGCCAACAGAAGCTCTGTGTTGCATTTCAGGTGGGTCTGTGAGGAAATCCCAGATCTCAAGCTGGCCATGGAGAACTATGTCCTGATCGACTATGACACCAAAAGGTGAGCCGGAAGAGGGTGAGTGGACTGTTGGTTCTACTTCCCGACTGCCCACACCCTGGCCAACCATCTGTGTAAAACTTCTAGCTGGTGGAGTGAGGCCATCCCTGGGAACTCCACACTGAACAAACTTGAATTGATGCATGGGGAAGCAGCAGGGCTGGTGAGGGAGCTAAGGGCCTTTTAGAGCAGTGAGCGGGTCCTGGTCCTGCCAGGGTCTACCTTACAGGTATTCTCAGCCCTGACTGTAAGTAGGTGTGGGGAGAGGCCAGTCTCTGTCACACCCTCTCCTCCTGGACAGAATGGGTGGAGAAGAGATGGCATCCCTGGAATGCTGCCTGGTTTGAGGTTTACTTTCCTTTGAGAATGGCCAACCCAGGCTCCACCTCCTGCTCAGAGCCTGCTTCTTTCCCGGACTCTGCCTGTAAGTCCTCTGACCTCATTATTAGAAAGGTGACCTTGGTGACCTTGGACCAGTTTTCTGGGTGGGCCTAGCATCTGGGTGTGTGTGAGCCTCCAGTGCCACAGGTCCCCTCTCTGGACCCACAGGGCACAAAAACCTACCTTTTTGGTGTATGATCAGGACAGGTGGACAGCTGGGTGACCAGGGCAGGGGCTTCTGTCCTTGTGGAGTTGGGGTGGTCCCCATCTCACTGCCTTTGAGTTCATACCCTAGAAGTTCCTAGACCTCTAGGAATTTTTTTTTTTTTTTTTCCCCCTGCAAGGAATGCTACCAGGGCCTTGCATGTGGACCCCTCAGTCCCACCTAGCCTGACCTTAAACTGCTGAACTCATGAGACTCAACTCATAAATAGCTAGGACTGTGGTTGTGTGTGCTTTGGCTTTTCTGTAGTACCTGCAGTCTGGGAGCCCTTCTTCTGTCCTGTGACTGCTACTGGCCTGGGTCTCTTCTGGGATAGTAAGACACTGATTTGGCCCATCCTGGTTCACACTATAGCATGCTGGAGTTTAGGGCCTCAGTAGGGAGGAAGCTTCCTGTGTGTATTAGTGCCCCAGAGGCCCTACCCCTGGGCATATAGGGATGGAGTGGTCTCTTGTCCCCAGAACTATGCTTCTGCTGCCTGTGTTAATCTCAATAGCGAGAATAAGACCACTTTGGGTCAGTTTTGAAGCAAGCTTGATTTTTATTGCAGTGCACGCAAAAGCTGGCTAGCAACTGCCTCCGAAGTCAAGTTAAAGAAGGCAGCCCCTAATCCACCTCTTAGACCCTCTTTAAGGAATAAAATCACTCATAGATTTATAGAAGGGAGATAAAATGGGGCAAGAAGGAAATACAAAGAGACCTTTAAAAAAATTCCCATGGTCATCATGTGATTAAGGGGGGTGGGGAGGGTCAGGGAGGGTAAGGGTATTCTAATTAAACAAATGAAGATCATAGGTTGGGGAAGGTCAGGTTCCAGGAAGCAGAGCAACTCAACTCTCACAGTAAATAGAAACTTATTTTTAAAAGTGAAGCATAATGGCTCCTGCCTTCAAAATGGAGTTCGGTATTTTCTCGCCTAGTGCTCAGTGTGCAGAAGTCTTCCCAGAGGCAGTTCCTAATTGAGCCATCCTTCCCCAGGCCTGTCTCAAAAGATAGAGATTCCTGCATGTGACGGAGACTGACAGGCTCCTCTGCCCACACATACCTTGGCACTCTGCTTGTTTCTTTTTTAAAAGATTTCATTTGGCTGTGTGTGGTGGCCCATGCCTTCAATCCCAGAACTAGGGAAGCAGAGACAGGTGGATATCTGTGAGGCAAACCTGGTCTGTAGAGCCAGTTCCAGGACAGCCAGGGCTGTCTTGAAAAACCAAAAAAAAAAAAAAAAAAAAAAAGGAAGAAGAAGAAGAAAAAAACCGATTTTCATTTATTTTTATTTTGAGTGTGACTGTTTGCCTGCTTGTATGTTTTTTGTTTTTGATTTTGCAAGATATTATATTCTCTCTCTCTCTTTTTTTTTTTGTTTTGTTTTGTTTTTCGAGACAGGGTTTCTCTGTAGCTTGCTGGGATTAAAGGTGTGCGCCACCACCGCCCGGCTGCCTGCTTGTATGTTTGTGTCCTGTGTGTGAGCAGTGCCCACAGGGGTCAGAAGAGGGAGTCATGTCCCCTGGAGCTGGAGATAGAAATGGTTGTGAGTCACCATGTGGGTGCTGGGAGCACAACCTGCATCCTTTTGTGAGAGCTCTGATCACTGAGCCGCCTCTCAACCCTAGTCCAGTCTTGATAGTGACTTTCCTTGAGTTCCTCATCTAGTGACATGGTCTGACCATGGAGCTGACACATGGATATAGACCTGTCCAGACTGCCTTTGCACTTGGTCCTGTGGCTGGAGACTGTCTCAGCATGCAGCCTCTTGCTGGCCTGCCATGTTGGTGCTTCTGGAATCCCATGCCTCCCTAGAGGCTTTGCCCAGCCCTACAAGTCTGTGAAAGCTGGGCACATTGCAGCCCACTGATGCTTCCTCTCTTTCTTTCTCAGTTTTGAAAGCATGCAGAGGCTGTGTGACAAGTACAACCGAGCCATCGACAGCATCCACCAGCTGGTAGGTGGCTCCACATTTGTGAGGCTGTTCAGTTCCCTCTGTGCGTTTGCATGATGCTGACTCCTGGACCTCCCAGGGCAGTCAAGCATTAGGACCTTCTGGTTGCTGTCAAAGAGTGGTGGGGAGGGCAGTTGGCATGATGAGACAGGGGAGTTGTGTGGCAGTATATTAAGCCCCAGCTACCCTAGCCGTCTTCTCAAGTAGCTTCTTGGGGTCATTGCATCTCTGCCCATCTCTGCTTGCTGCAGCAGAGGTGCAGTCAGCACCCTTTGGAACTGGGAGCCTACCTCCCTCTGCTCTGCTGCTGTCTTTGAGCCTGTGGTCTCTGCTCTAATATTTTCTAGTCTGCTCCACCTGCTGGGAGGAGGTGTCCTCACAATTGTCACATAAAGCTATGCTCCACCTGCCCACCTTAGCTGGTGGGCAGGCAGCAGAGCTTGACCACTGAGCACCCAGGGAGTGGTCTTTCTAGAAGGCACAGGGGCAGTGGGGCTTTTAGCAGGTGTTGGGCCTTTATGGGGATCTGTGGTATCAGGGAACACTCTGGAAGATGGGCTGTGTGGAGAGGCTGGGCTGGGACAGGGTAGCTTCATGGTTCCTTGAGCTAAGACACTCATGCAGCTCTGCAGGGATGGCCCACTGGGCATTGGTTCTGCCCTCATCTCTGTACCGGTGGAACACCAGTTGTATCAGCTGCATTAGGGCTCCTGTGGGGCAGCAAGAGGCGTGGGGCCTGGCCCTTCAGATGGACTATCCAGTCTCGTCACATCCTGTGCCAGTGCTATGGCTGGTAGAGTGTCCATGGCTATGAGACCAAGGGGTTGAGCCCTTCTCCCCTGAGGGAATTTGATCTGGTGGCTAAGATCAGTAGATGAGTGCCAGGATGTGCCAGTGTGTATTCCAAGGCCAGCCTGAGACCGCAGTAGGAGTCTGCAGCTGTTCGCTGCTTTCTTGTGAACGTAAGTTCAAGACCCTGCCCCAACGCTAGAGAGTCTGAGGTATGTCCTGGGAGGAGGTATACCTGCCAGGGAGCCTGGAGTCAGGAAGGGCTCCTGGGACTCCAGGACTGGGCTTAGGCCAGGACGCTTACCAGGTCCAGTTGGAGTTAACCTTATGTGAGTAACATAGATGGAGTGCCTGAGTTGGCCTGGAGGGGTCGGACAGAAGCCTGGAGGCCAGAACTGGCTCTGTGCACTCATAGGCGCACTCACGCTGCTGTGTTGTTTTCTGTTGTGGACTTTGGAACTGCCTCAGTAGGTTCTTTACCACTGAGCCACACTCCAGCCCCTTATGTGTTTGTTTTGAGACAGGGTTTCTCTGTGTAACAGCCCTGGCTGTCTTGGAACTAGCTCTGTTAGCCTCTGCTGGGATTAATGGCGTCTGCTACCACACCACCTGGTGACCTTTTTGATACATGATTTTACTATGTAGTCCAGGCTGGCCTTGCTTCAACCTCCCAAGTTGTAGGTGTCAGACAGGTGCTGCTGTCTTCTGTGAAGTGTAATTGGTCATGTCTACTCTTGTCCCCAGTGGAAGGGCACCACGCAGCCCATGAAGCTAAATACTCGACCTTCCAATGGGCTCCTGCGGCACATCCTGCAGCAGGTGTACAACCACTCTGTGACTGACCCTGAGAAGCTCAACAACTATGAGCCCTTTTCCCCTGAGGTGTATGGGGAGACCTCCTTCGACCTGGTTGCCCAGATGATCGACGAGATCAAGATGACCGAGGATGACCTGTTTGTAGACCTGGGCAGTGGTGAGTGTCTTGTAGCAGTCTTTGAACTGTCCTTGGCTCTCAGTGCACCCTCGGTTGCACGTGAATGCTCAAGGGATTTCTTAGGACCTTTTAGGGCCGACACTGGCTTAGCCGAGGCTTCTGGTACCACTAGTGCTCCTGCTCAGGGCCTCCACCCGAAATCCTGCTGGCTCCTTACAGCCCCTGAACCTTCTTATGACCCCATGGGTCTTGGCTTGTGGGATTCTCAACCAGAGCAGTATTTCTGAGGCCTCTGGTCACAGTCTGCAGCCTCACTCGTGGGGCTGCTGGACTGCCTACATGGCTGGCTGTGTTTCTGATGGTATCCACTAGGGTTTCAATTGCTGCGGTGAAGGACCATGACCTAAAGCAACCTGGGGAGGAAAGGGTTTGTTTGTCTTATCCTTCCACATCACTGTTCATCACTGAAGGAAGTCATGACAGGAACTCACACAGGGCGGGAACCTGGAGGCAGAAACTGATGGCAGACACCATGGAGGATGCTACTTATTGGCTTGCTCCACTTGGCTTGCTCATTCTGCTTTTTTATAGAACCCAGAATCAGCAGCCTAGGTATAGCCCCACCTACAATGGGCTGGGCGCTCCCTGACCTGGGCCCTTGCCCATCAGTCACTAATTAATGAATTGTGCCAGGTGTGGTGTGTATGCCTTTAATCCCAGGGAGACGGGGGCAGGTGGGGAGGGCAGGTGGATGGATCTCTGTGAGTTCAAGGCCAGCCTGATCCAGCCTGATCTATAGAGGACAGGCCAGGACTATTACACAGAGAAATGCTGTCTTGAAAATCAAGAGAGAGGGAGAGAGAGAGAGAGAATTCTCAATGCCCTAAGTTTGCCTCCAATATGATTTTATGGAAACATTGTCTTTTTCCTCTCAGATGACTCTAGCTTGTGTCAAGTTGACATAAAACTGTCCAGCATAGGACTTATTTCCCATACCTCACGGGTGTGAGGTAAAGGCTTGAAAAGGCCCAGATACACCTGTAATTACAAGCTGCTGGTCCAACCCTGGAGGTTGAGCCTCCTGGGTCCCTTACCTTTCAGAGCCCCTCCCGAGGCACTGTACTTTTGGGGCTCACCCTACTAAACTGTGGAGGCTATGCTCCTGTCCAGGCTTTATGTCTCCTGAGGCACTGTGTGGTGTGTCTCCTGGCTTCTCTACTCTATGGTTCTGAGCTGCTTGTTACTGGAAAACACTTCCCAGCATAGAAAATCAGGTGGCATGTATGTGCCATCTCAAATGTGAAACTGGCCTGCCACGTGTAGGGTCATCTTCAGAGGCTTGACCCTTGATGCCATGAGGCAGTGTTGGCAGGCCTGACTTCTCTGCGTAGGGCCAGCAAGTGCCAGTCGCTGGCGGTTATAGCCTCTGGATTTCTTACTTTGTTTCTCATCCTCAAGCAGACCTGTTAGGTTCAGGGTCCTATCTGGCCCAGGGGGTGACTTACGTGAAGAAGTGACTTCCTGGGGACTGCTAAGCTTTGTGCAGCCATCCCCACACAAGAGCAGGCAGGTTGCAGGTTCACAGATGGCATTATGGGTTGTAGAGTGGTGCACACATCTTCTGCTGGGAGGTCTGTGCTTGTGAATGGTCTCTTCTCTGATGCCAAGGGACATTGTCATGTGGCTGAGCCCACTGGTCTCTGTGGGGGCCACACAGACTCTGACCTGTGTCTCTCTGGCTGAAGGTGTGGGGCAGGTTGTCCTTCAGGTTGCTGCGGCCACCAACTGCAAACATCACTACGGAGTGGAGAAAGCGGACATCCCAGCCAAGTACGCGGAGGTGAGCAGTCACGTGTGCACAGTGCTTCAGGCTCTTGTGTCTGGGTAGAGCTCCTTCAGGCCAAGCGTTTCTGTGTTTGTGACACCTAGCACCTTCGAGCAGGGTGCCTGTGGCCCTGGTAGGCTCTGCAGAGCTTCATGATAAGGACATTCTGCTCTCCTGGCAGGACATGGCCACCCCTTCCTGGAGAGAGAATGTTGCTGAGCTCCTATGAGTTGAGAGGGTGCATATTTCCTGTGGACACCCCATCTTTTCCTCCCAGAGTGGGGTTCAGGCTCTTGATCTTGGGGCTCTGCTGGAGGATTGGGAACCTTGTGACTATCCCATAGCCCCTCCTTTGGGTGCCCCGAGCACGGTGCTCCACAGCAGGGTCGCTGTAGATAGGCATCAGTATCTTGTCTAGTATGATCCTGCAGAGCTTGTGGACCCTCCACCGCCTCAGCCTTCCTGAGTTTATAACGTTGTGTGCTTTCTTTTCCTCAGACCATGGACCGAGAGTTCAGGAAGTGGATGAAATGGTATGGAAAAAAGCATGCAGAATACACAGTGAGTGCCATCGCTCCATGCCCGCGGCCTCCATCCTAGCTCAGCCCCCTTTCCCCTCCTCTCTTGACCCCAGTCAGTCTTGAGCAGTGACCATATGGCCCTCTATGGCAATGGGCACAGTCTCTGGAGCTAACTGCAGAGCCCCAACTGAGCCTGGCCCTTCCTGCTTCCCTGGCCCGGGCATCATCCCTAGACATGTGGTAACTGGGCTGTGTCAGCATATGTTCAACTCTAAGGAGCTGAGACCTTCAGACCGGGCAAGTGCACCCCTAATGAGTTGCACCTTTGTGTAGCCTGTGGCATCAGGGGTTGGGACCCTTGGATTCTTGATCTGTGGTGCCTGTGTCCTGTGTGCAGCGGACCGCACGGCGATAACTCTGTCTTGCTCTGTTTGTCACCCTTCCTTCAATAATCCCAGCTCACTTGTGTTTTCTTGGTGGAAGTCTCCCATGCGTGAGGGTCTTGGGAATATGTTAGGAGAGGCCCACTTGATACTGTGTCTGGGACCCAGGACATGGTCCGGATTCCTGAGACATTGTGCTCTCCTCGTCATCAACTGTGATGAGTCTTCACACTTTCGGTGGGGCCTGTGGGTTCCACACCCACGTAGAGTTCTCGGTCGAGGACATAGCTTTCAAGAAGACCCTTCTCCTCCTCTTCCTCTTCTTCCTTCTTTTCCTCCTCCTCCTCCTCCTCTTCTTCTCCCGCTTCCTCCTCCTCCTCCTCCTTCTTTTTCTACTTCTTTCTCCTCTTCTTTCTCTTCTTCTTCTCCCTCTTCTTTCTGCTGCTTCTGCTGCTGCTGCTGCTTGTCATTGTTGGATGACCTGGCCTTTGTGGGTGAAGCCAGTGTTGTGACTGGTAGCTGTTTGTCATATTGGCTGTTTCACTGTTGGGCCCTCATGGGCCTCAGTGCTCATGCTGGTGGCCCTTGGCTTGTGGCTGGGAGCAGGGCTAAGGCCAAGGGGTGTTCCTGAGGCCTTGATGACCATCAGAAGCAACCTGGCAGAGCAAGCAACTTTTTTGCCTTTGATTGTGTTCACTCTGGCTTCCCACAGCACCTTGAATGACCACCAACCTTCTCCAGGAGGCTGCATAGGCACCTTTCCTGGCCATTAGGCACTTGCCTGGCCTGTGCAGTACTGCAGCTTTGATTTTTGCAAGCCCTGAGCCCTGCCTTCTGCTATTCAGGAGCATGCAGGAGAAAATCCAGGGGACCCTAAAAATAGCCCAGAGGACTCTTCTGGCCCAGAACTGCCTTGTGCCAGGGATGCTGCCACCCGCCATGCAGTGGCTTCTTGGATGCTGCCCCCAGCCAGGTCTTCTGACATGCTCCCTCCAGTGGCTGAATTGAGTCTGGTAGTCCCCTCCCTCATCCTCTATGGTCCCTTAGCCAATTTGGAGCAGACCCTGAACCATGGTCATCTCTGCTGGCGGTGTTTCCTAACATTCCCAGTCTTGGTAACCTCTTGTATTCAGAGTGTGCCTGCCTTCCCATTACCTGGGCAGCCGTGACTGTATAGCTTTTTATGCAGTTCATCTTCTTAGAGGGGTCTCTGGGCTTTGACCCCTGACCCTGGAAGAGAGTAGAGTAGCCTATACTCCTGGAATGCTGGCTAGAGCTTGCTGAGGTGTCCCGTGGGCAGCCAGTCCTGCTGAGGCATACCCGTGAGGCATGCGTCTGAGACTGTGCCTCTGCTCTTTTACTCTCCAGATTGAGCTGATGGGTTCTCACAATGGCTGAGTCTGTGTACCATGGCCTCCTGGGTCTCACCCATGGTGACCTTTTTTGGCCCTCCCCAGACTTGTGTGGGGCCTGTGTCAGTCTTCCCCACTTGCTTCATGGTTGCTAACCTGCTGTGTGCTGTTCCCCTCCTTTTCCATGTTGTTATCTGTAGCTGTGACACTGTTCCTTAGGAGATATGAACAAATGTTTCCCAGATAGGGAACCAACAGAGCCCAGTTTGGAGAACTCTCGAGTTTTCCAGGGGTTACTTACAGAAAGTGTTGGTGAGGGGACACTTAACAGAAGCAGAAATGACTCACAGACAGCTGCACCACCAAGACCCACCCCAGCATGGGTGACAGCTTACAAAGCTGGGAATCTGGAATGCACTGCATGGCCTAAGGCAGCATGACAGGCTGGAGAGCGTCCTTTCCAGGTGTGTCAGTAGATCTAAGCCTCTCCCAGGTGTCTTAGTTGGTGTGACAGTGTCTCTCAGCCGTCCTTACTGCTCCTGAATGCCTGGGGAGGGAGGGCCCAGCACATCCGCTCATTTTCAGGGACTTCTTGTCTGAAGGGGCCTCCCTGCAGGGTGGAGTGTATGGAGATTTCCTACACAGCAGCAGACACCTTGCTTCAGGCCTGTGCTTCCATCCTGGGCCAGATGGTTAGGACTGGCCTCACACATGGTGCAGCTAGTTGACTCCCCAAACTTCATGGCCTGCTTGGCTAGGACAGTAGTACTAGGGCCTGCAGGGAGAGGAATGCTGGGTCCATACATGACACAGCTGCAGGGTGAGAGGTCTGTCCTCAGCACCCTCAGGTTCCTGGAGTGGAGCCAGCCTGCACCTGTCTGTGCAGCCACGTTGCAGGACCCAGCGGTCAGCCACGGCAAAGGCAGCAGAGCTAGGGAGGCCATCCGGGCTTGCAGAGTTCTTTTTTTTTTTTTTTTTTGGTTTTTCGAGACAGGGTTTCTCTGGTTTTGGAGCCTGTCCTGGAGCAGAGTTCTTCCTAGGAGTCTTAGAACACGCTGCAGGTCGTTCTCATCCAGAGATGCAGAGACCCAGTACCCAGGGCTTAAAGGGACATGGCTTCTCTGCTTAGCTCAGACTCCACAGCAGGGCAGATGGAGGCATGGTCTCTGCCGCAGTGCTTAACTTAGGGGAGAGTGGGAGCCCAGAGCCCAGGTCTCCTAGGCCCAAATGCTCCCCTGCATTTGGGGAATGACTGAAGCCCCCATCTTCAGGGCTGGCCGGTGTACAGCAGAACAGAGTCAGAGGTTGCTGAGGAGTAGATTAGAGGAGAGGCGGGTCCTGGCCTGGGGTAGGCTCAGGGACTGTTTAGCCTCTAGGGGCATGCAGGGCTCTTGCCACTCCAGCCCAGGTCCGTTCTGCCTCACTGGAGGACGGAGGCTGTACAGCTGCTCCTGTCTGGGGACAGTCTTGTCCTGGCAGGGTGGGGAGGTAGCCCTGGGCCTGCAGCTTGGCGGGTGCTCTGTCATCCTGTCAGCCACAGCTCATGGGGACTCACAGTGTGGGCCTTTGGTGTTACCCATGGTCGACATCCCTTAGCCTCTGATACGCATAGATCCACCACTTCTGCTTAGGAGATTTGCCTATTGTGTTGTTCACACCGCGCGGCAAGTAGTGCATCAGATCTTTGCTCCTGTTCATTGCCAAGGAACTTTCCAGCCCAGTGTGGCGTCCTTGACAATGGACAGACTATGTGTATATCTGTCCATCTTTTCAGGAATGTCCCTGTCTTTTTTTTTTGTAAACAACTAAACAATCCCACCCCCACCTCCATGACCTCCATGTAGTGTGGGCTGTTCTTTTCCTGGCCCTTATGCCTGGCACTGCAGGTGGTCTGCAGAATTGTAAACCCAGATTGCTTGGGAGTCTGGTTCCAGGTAGTCAGAATAAAAGCACTCTGAGGCAGAGGCAGGTGGATCTCTGAGTTTGAGGCCAGCCTGGTCTACAGAATGAGTTCCAGGACAGTCAGGGCTACTGTATTGAAAAACCAAAAAGAAAAAAGGGGGAGGAAAAAAAAGCTGTTTCCCTTTAACACATTCTGGCCTGAAGGAGGTGGAACGACATCAGTGCTGACACGGTCATGGCAGGCTGCAGTTTTGAGATTAGTGTGCAGCAAACATATACTAATGCAAGGTGCACAGAGGTGACCTTATCTGCGGACACAGTCCTCATGGTTGATGACTAGTCACAGGACGGTTGATCCAGTGGCTTCCTGGCCACATAAATACATCTCATGTCTGTAAGGTCTGCAGAAGTTCTGTGTGGTGCTGCTTTTTTTGGGGGGGGGGGGCACAGTCTGGGTGCAGAGAGGGTTGGCTGGCCAAACACATGGCACTGTGGCTCCTCACCTGGACCCACACCATCCTATCCTCTTGTCTGTCCCGAATGGGTGCTGCTTCCTGCTGGGGTTTAGGCCCTGCCCTCTGGAGAGCTGTCTACTGGCTGTCCACAGTCACCTTCCCACCCCAAGATCCAGCTCATTCCATGTCTCTCACAGCAGCTGCGGGGACTGGGTTTGAACCAAGCAAGCCCATGAGTAAACGTGTTCCTTTTTTTCTTAGCTGGAACGAGGTGACTTCCTCTCAGAGGAGTGGAGGGAACGGATCGCCAACACGAGGTACGGCCGGCTGTGGGCTGTGCTGCTGGCTGTGCTGTGGCCTCTGACTCTTGTCCCTCAGATGTGGGTAGCCGCTGTGGAGGGTATTGCAGGGCTGCTGCTTCAAGAGTGCCAGTCCCTCCTCCGTGCTGGCCTGCCTTTGGTCTTACATGGGGTGCGGGCAGCCCCTGTGCTGGTCCCCTTGAGCAAACTGCCGTCCTCGTCATGGGGTCCATCAGGGGATCATGGTGTTTTGGGGCCTCACCTCTGTGTTTTCTGCTGGGGGTGGTGCTTGCTCATCAAGTGCTTGCGTTTGCTTGTGCCCTGGGAGCAGACTCTCCCTGCATTCTGTTGCCAGGGAGTGCTTCCAGGAAGCCCATTTTATTTCAGAAGAACTGGCGCCTGGTGCTGGACTCAGCCCAGGCGGTTTGTGCTTGTCTCCTGCCCCTGCTTTCCTGCTTACTCTGCTCACCTCAGATGGGTGGGCGGGGGAGGGGGCGCAGCACCTGGCAGGGACCAGCAGCAGGCTGTGTCCAGGCTGGGACTTGATGTGCACAGCCTCAGTTTTACTGAACTGAAACATTGTTTTGCAGTGTTATATTTGTGAATAACTTTGCCTTTGGTCCTGAGGTGGATCACCAGCTGAAGGAGCGATTCGCAAACATGAAGGAAGGTAATGCAGCCCTCCTGCCCACGGGCCTGCTATTCCCACAATGTGGGGGTGGGGAACATGCAGTTACATCAGTTTGCCTTGAGAGGTCCTCAGCGATCCTCCCTATTCATGGTGGGTAGTGCATGGAAGCCTCAGGCCCCACCTGCTTCCTGTTACCCTCCCCAGCTCCTGGACTGCACAGCAGAATTGAGGCCCGGTGACTGAAGGCCTTGGTGCCAAGCGTACCCCCAGACAGCCAGCAGATGGGTTGAAGGGCTAACCCAGCTCAGAAGCAGTCTCCTGCTGCAAGCACCAACACCAGGGCTCTTCACCTGTGAGCTCATGATGTGTCTGCACATGTGTTTGTGCAGGGCCTGTCCTCAGCCTCCCCCATGCTTTTAGAGTTAATTACTTGAGGTGCTGGGGATGAGCCTTGTGCACTCAGCAGACACTCCCCCACTGAGCTTCACCCCTGCCTCATATTCTTTCCTTCATCCCTTCATTTGTGTTTTAAAATGGTCCCATTCTAGACAGGGTCTGGCCTAGATCCATTCTAGTCTTAAACTCAGTCATATAGCCGAAGCTGGCCTTTAAGTTTATCGCGATATACACCACATTAGCCTGCTTGGGGCCAGATCTTGACTGAGTCATCCAGTCCTAGGTCAACTTGTCCCTCAGAGCTAGTGTGCTCAGGTAGTTGTTAGGTGGGCAAGGCTCTAATGACAGCCAGCCACAGCCTTCAGTGGCAGTGCTCTGCCCCTTCCCTGTCCTGCCCTTAGAGACCACCCTGAGGACTGCTGCTGCATTGTTGTTTAGTGTGCTCTCTGTGCTGTGACAGACACCATGACCAAAGCAATCTATGGACATCAGGGCAGGAGCTGCAGTAGAGGCCTTGTGGGAAGGCTGCTGACTGGCTCCGCTCTGGCTCAGATACTTTTCTTGTGTTACTTTTCTTGCACTCCTCAGGAGCACGTGGTGGTCCTCCCACACCTGAGTCAGTCAAGACTGTGAGTGCCCCACGGACTGCCTGCAGGTCAATCTGCTGGAGGCATTTTTCTCAATTGAGATTCTCTCTTCCTAGAAGGTCCTAGTTTGTGTCAAATAGACCAAAAGTATCCAGCACAAACACCCACTTGTGGGTGTTCATGGTAATCAAATTGTTCCTGTGGCCCTCTCTTGACTAGGCTTTCCCCTTCGACCTACTTGTGCTCGGTGGTTGCAGGTCATTCCTATCACTGCTTAGGGCAGCTCATAGGTGCTGGCCAGACTGGCCCATGGCCTTTCAGTCTGAGCCATTGGTGTTTGCTGCTTTCCTGCACACTGGAGACATGGAGCTGACCCTGCTGTGGTCTGGCCAGGCCCTTTTGCTGGTGTACAGTACTCAGAAAGCAGTACATGGAGGGGGCTAGAGACTGGTTTACTAATATAAGCAGCTGCGTACACATTCAAAGATATGTGTGTTTGTGTTGAGAAAGGAGTCTCATTGTGTAACCGAGGCTGTCCCAGAACAGTGTTGCCTCAGCTTTTCCAGTGCTGGGATGACAGACATGTATCACTGTGCTAGTGTGGTCTTTTGAGTCTCTTTGTTTAGCTATCAATGGGTGTGGGATTCAGGGCTGTTCTAGTAATCAGGCCAAGGCAGGAGGCTTAGAGCTCCTAGGCTGGCCTGGGCTTCATGATGTTCTCATTCCCCCCTCTCCACCCCAATACTTCTCTTCAATATGGAAGGAATCTGCACCATTCACAAGAATTAGGCTGGGTTTTGTTTTGAGGCAAGGTTTCTATGTAGCTCTGACTGTTGTGGAACTCTTTATGTAGACCAGGCTAGACTACTCTCAGGAATCTGCCTATCTCTGCCTCATACTAGGATTAAAGGTATGTGCCTCCACACCTAGACTTCCATGTTTCAAGTTTGTTCTTCCTGTGTGGCTGTCTTTGTGTGGTTTGGCATGGCTCTTTTGCCTCTTGTGGCGCAGCTCTGATTTTTTTTTTTTTTTTGGTTTTTCAAGACAGGGTTTCTCTGTGGCTTTGGAGCCTGTCTGGAACTAGCTCTGTAGACCAGGCTGGTCTCAAACTCACAGAGATCCACCTGCCTCTGCCTCCCGAGTGCTGGGATTAAAGGCGTGCGCCACCATCGCCCGGCCTCAGTTCTGATTCTTGATTCCTGCCCCGGCCTCTGCCTTCACCTCTCTAGCCTCAAGGGTTCAGCAGCCAGTCAGCTTCTCAGTCCTGTTCTCTGGGTCTTTCTCTGTTGTGTCTTTTTAAAAACTGGGATCTTGCCGCTTAGCTCAGTTTGTCTTCAGACTCATGACAGTCCCCCCCCTCTCAGCTGCTGGAATGCCAGGGTAATCACTGTGCTACACTGCCTGTGGGTCTCCTCAGTGCCTTTGTTTCAGCTCCCCCTCCTGGTAACACATGGCTTATAGCAATCTCTTTCTTGTGCCTTATTGTGGTACTGGGTTCCACCATGACCCTTTTAGCAGACACCCAGTTGTCACCACTGTGTAGAGTCACTGTTCTCTATGGCTGCAGGGTCAGGGATGAGCACCAGGGATCTTGTGAAGAATGCCTACCATCTCCTGGGCACAGGCATTGTTCACCTGTTTCCTGTCCTGGGCAATTGCTCATGCCTGGGTTTGTGGTCTCCAGCTTGTGTGTGGCTGTGTGGGTTTTTGCGCACATGGCAGTGATGGGCTTCTGTGTTGTAGGCGGCAGAATCGTCTCCTCAAAGCCCTTTGCCCCTCTGAACTTCAGGATCAACAGCAGGAACTTGAGTGGTAAGCTCTGGGCTCCATGGTGCATAGGGTACCTGGCTCCCCTCGCCCAGTCAGATGATACTCTGCCCTGCAGGGAGGGTGCTCAACTAGCTGCTCCCTGGCCTCTGCCCACAGTATGTTACGCACATCCCCTTGTAGACATATTCTTCCAGGAGGGGCCTTGGGATGGGGTGGCCAGCCCTCCTGTGGCAAGGCGCTTGGCTGGTCCAGTTCCGGGTCTGCGTGCTTGCTTTGATGCTGGCTGCTCTTGAAATCTGATCTCATTCATGTGTGCTCGCCACCTTGCCTGACAGGCCCCAGATTATTCCTCCCTTTGGGGATGCTGTTGACACTGGTGTGGGGCGCAGGCCTCCTGTCACAGTCCTGACTTGCTGCTCTTCCACAGACATCGGCACCATTATGCGTGTGGTGGAGCTGTCACCTCTGAAGGGCTCCGTGTCATGGACTGGGAAGCCCGTCTCCTACTACCTGCACACTATTGACCGCACCATAGTGAGTGCCCACATGCTACAGTACAGCACGCTGCCTCTGTGTGCCTGCTTGTCACCCTACAGAGTTTTCTGGCAGCTCTGGGTCTCAGCCCTTAGTCCACCTGATGAATAGGGGCCATAGTAGTTATCATATTCAGAGACCTGTGGTCTCTGTCATTCCTTCTGTCCTCGTCCCCAGCCTTCCCTGGGTGTGTGCTGGCCTCTTCCTCATAGCCCCCACAGGGTATCTTCTCCTTGCCAGAACCTTCTGTGTATGGTCCCAGGCTCTGTTCTCCATCTGTCCTGGTACCCTCTGGGTTCCTTGAGGCAGCATGTTGGCAATTCTGCTTTTTGTTCTGTGCCCTCCTGAGCCAGCAGCAGCTGTGCTCTGCCCTTGCTGCTGTAGGTCAAGGGGTCCTCAAGACTCCTGAACTACGCTGTGAGTTCCCTCTGCAGTGTAGCAGCCAGTGTTCCCCTCGGGAGGTCCTGTCCCTGGTTCCTTAGCAGTCACTTGCGACTCGAGGGTAGCTATCCTGGGTTGTATATTACTCCTGCTGTGTCACCTGCAGTGTGTGCTGGTGGGCCCGGCAGCTTGTGGGACACGCCACCTCTACGTGCCGCCTGTGTCCGTGCTCCGGGCTCGCTTCTAACAAAGCTTTTTCCTCTTCTCTTTAGCTTGAAAATTATTTTTCTAGTCTGAAAAATCCAAAACTCAGGGTAAGTTTGTTTTTCTCCCAACTGTGAGGGTCATGATTGCTGGCTTTGTATGTGCTGTTGGTATGTGTGACCAAGGTCCCTAGGTCCAAACAAGTGTTATTTTTGCCTCCCAGGCTTTCCGAAGGCCCTCAGCTCTGTAGTGGGTTTAGCATCCATCTTTCTTAGGTCATGCCAGTTACCAGCAGGTTCTTTGTTACACCGTGCTGTGCATCCCCATGCCAGAGTTGTGCACAACAGTTGATGGTGCCTGTCTCCAGCACCCTGGAAGACTGGGTAGTCTGCTCCATGGCAGTCCTTCTCTAGCCACATCTGCTGCACATTTGCCCTGTCTGTCCAGGGACACAAAGAGCAGAGCTTCCACGTGACTTTCCCTGGGAAGGCATGAACAGATGTCTCTTCACTCTGTGTGGGCACTAATAGCAGAGCACAGCAGTCTATCTGCTGGTACTTGGTGAAGTGGTGGGCTGTCAGGGTTACAGGAGTGTAGGCAGGCTGCTGCACACCCCCAAGGAGTACATCCTGCCCAGCATACTTGAGATGGTGAACAGTGTGTATACTCAGTGAGGGGCTTAATTCTACCCCCCACTCAACCTCCAATTCCACTGGTGCATGCAAGTTTGCACCTCATGGAGGTTAGCTCAGGTACAGGGTTCACGTCAGCACTGGTTATGTTGTGCATAGGCCCTTAGCAAGTGGCTTGACTTTGCCTAGCCATTTAGGGGCTGTATCTGTCCTGCCCAATGGGACAGTCTCCATGATGGCTGGCATTTCCCATGTGTTCTCATTGCCATGTGGTTCTGCAGCTGTCAGTGCAGGGACAGTCTTGGGCTGCAATCGCATGACAGGCATTGCACCTCCCCCAGAGTCTCTGTGTGTGTGTGTGTGTGTGTGTGTGTGTGTGTGTGTGGCCATTTCTTTGATGCTGGAATGGAGATGGAGCCACCAGCATGTTCAGGACACTTTTCCACTGCTTCCCTCTAGGAGGAGCAGGAAGCAGCTCGGCGCCGGCAGCAGCGAGAGAACAAGAGTAATGCAACTACCCCCACCAAGGTCCCAGAGAGCAAGGCAGCTGCCACGGAGGCCCCTGCGGTGAGATGCCCTTCCCTGCACATGCCTGGTAGACAGGGTGCCCAGTGGTGCCGCCCTGCGGGTACTCCTGCTGGCCCTTCACTGCCTGCCTATTTCCTCTAGGACTCTGGTGCTGAGGAAGATAAGTCAGGTGTGGCCACTGTCAAAAAGCCATCTCCCTCCAAAGCCCGGAAGAAGAAACTGAACAAGAAAGGGAGGAAAATGGCTGGCCGGAAGCGTGGACGGCCCAAGAAAATGAGCGCTGCAAACGCTGAGCGCAAGTCCAAGAAGAGCCAAAGCGCACTGGACCTCCTGCACTCCTCTCCTCCAGCCCCGCCCTCAGCCTCACCCCAGGGTGAGCCTCTTTCTCTCCTGCGTGGCAGAGTCCCCATCTAAGTGACTGAGGGCTCCTGTACACTAGTCACCATTTGGATTCTGCTGTGTGCCAAGCCTGTGACTACACAGCAGAGGGTGCTTAGTGGGGATCTGGATGCCACAGCAGTGTCAGGACTCAGATTTGCCAAGCTGAGGTATTGTGTTGCCTGTGGTAGTATAGGGCTGATGGTTGGTGACTGATGGGGATCCTTTCTCCTGCAGATGCATACAGGGCACCTCATAGCCCGTTCTACCAGCTACCTCCGAGCACGCAGCTCCACTCCCCCAATCCGTTGCTGGTGGCACCCACCCCGCCTGCATTACAGAAACTTTTAGGTGGGTAATGGTTTTGATGTTGAAGCAGTTCTGTGGGGCTGTGGAAGTGGTAGGGCTCTAGTCAAGCCTGCTGGGTGGTGTGGAAGAGGCTTTGTTGCCTGTTTGTGAATGACTGAGACTGACTCACCTCAGGGACATGGGGGAGCCTGGTAGAGGTTCACTCCATGAGGAATGCTGGCAAGTCTCTTACTTGAAGGAGGGATCTGCTCTCGGGTTTCGGGCTTGAGAAGAGGTGAAGTCACAGGCAGGGATGACCCCTCAGCAGGCCAGGTCAGGTAGTTCCTTTCTTTTGGCCACCACTCCAGCTCCTCTCAGGGAAGGGCGTTGGCATCAGCCCTGGTTCATACACTGTGCTATGTACCTCCAGAGTCCTTCAAGATCCAGTACCTGCAGTTCCTGGCTTACACGAAGACCCCACAGTACAAGGCTAACCTGCAGCAGCTTCTGGACCAAGAGAAGGTGTGCGGGCTCCGCCTTAATGTCAGTAGTCGGATTGGTAGTCGGGTCGGGGCACTGAGGTCACCTGCTCCTGTCCTCCCTTGCAGGAGAAGAACACACAGCTGCTGGACACCGCACAGCAGCTCTTTGGTCATTGCCAAGCCCAAAAGGAGGAGATCCACAGACTGTTCCAGCAGAAACTGGATGAGGTGACTGGGGTGACCAAAGTTCAGCTTCCTTTACCCTTATGGAAGGATTGACATAGAGTGGCTGGCCACCTTGGAAGCAGAGGGTGGCCCTAGCTGTACCCAGGTCAGAGCTGCACGGTTATTATGGTTCCCTTTGTTCCCTGTGCACTGGGACTCACCCTGGTTTGTCCTCTGCATCTCTAGTTGGGTGTGAAGGCGCTGACCTACAATGACCTGATTCAGGCTCAGAAGGAGATCTCTGCCCACAACCAGCAGCTGCGGGAGCAGTCAGAGCAGCTGGAGAAGGACAACAGTGAGCTGCGGAGCCAGAGCCTTCAGCTGGTGTGTGTGTGTGTGTGTGTGTGTGTGTGTAGGGGGCGGTGCAGCTGGTTTGTACACAGGCAGGATGGAGGGCAGGATCTCCCACTCAGGAGCCCCGAGGTGTGCTGACTTAGTGCCTTAGCGCTGGACTTTGGATCTGCTCCTCCACATTCTTCTTGGGCTCTGCAAGGATCACCCCAGGGACCCTTTGTGCTGTGTCACACATGCCTTTCTCACCTTGCTTTGTGGGTGGGTATTGACACCATGTGCCACAACTATAGGAAGTATTCAGTGTACTGCCCAGAGAGACGGGCTCTCCTGCCTTCAGCTGCTGACATCTTGTCTGTGTCTGTGCCCACAGCTCAGAGCCCGGTGTGAAGAGCTGAGGCTGGACTGGTCCACACTGTCTCTGGAGAACCTGCGGAAAGAGAAACAGGCTCTGCGGAGCCAGATCTCAGAGAAGCAGCGACACTGTCTGGAGCTGCAGGTGAGATGTTGGGTTGATGCACCAAACCCCATCTTCCCACCCTCAGATGGGCATCTGTGATGATGGACAGCAGGGGTGTGGCCTCACAGTAGAGTCCAGGCTGCTCTGACACACCTCCCATCGTGTAGATCAGCATTGTGGAGCTGGAGAAGAGCCAGCGACAGCAGGAGCTCCTGCAGTTGAAGTCCTGTGTGCCACCAGATGATGCTCTGTCCCTGCATCTGCGTGGCAAGGGTGCCCTGGGCCGCGAGCTGGAGGCCGATGCTGGGCGGTTGCGTCTTGAGCTGGACTGTGCCAAGATCTCCCTGCCACACCTCAGCAGCATGAGCCCCGAGCTCTCCATGAATGGCCATGCCGCTGGCTACGAGCTCTGCAGCACAGCTAGTCGGCCCTCGTCCAAGCAGAACACCCCCCAGTACCTGGCCTCCTCCTTGGATCAGGAGGTCGTACCCTGCACCCCCAGCCACAGTGGCAGGCCTCGGCTAGAAAAGTTGTCTGGCCTAACTTTGCCAGACTACACCCGGTTGTCACCTGCCAAGATTGTGTTGAGGCGGCACCTGAGCCAGGACCACACTGGGGTTAGCAAACCAGCTGCCAGTGAGCTACACCCTCGGTAAGCACAGATGTATCTGGGGGTTGTGCTACTGTCTGCTGCCCTGGGGCTGTTGGGCGTGGGCTGCTTGCTGTGAACTCAGCAAGGGTGACTGGCCTCTCATTGCAGGGCAGAGCATGCCAAGGAGAGCACCCTTCCCTACCAGAGCCCCAGCTTGTCCAACAGCATGAAGCTCAGCCCCCAGGATCCACTGCCTGCCTCCCCCGCAACCTCGCCGCTCACCTCAGAGAAGGGCAGTGAAAAGGTAAGGGCTGAATGAAAGAAGTCACCTGAGTGGGCCAGGCAACCACAGCATTCACTCCACAGAGCATTCTCAGCTGTGGGATGTATGAAGTTTAGTTTGGGGACCTGGGGAGGAGGTGGGGATTAGCATCCACAGGTCTCATGGAGTGGTTGCAGAAGCAGGTGTGTCAGCCTGCCACGGGTGGTTCTGTGTCCTTGGGATTAGGGTGCTTACATGCAGGAGTAGGATTTAGCCAGTTGCTTGGGGGATCTAGAGTGGGACCAAGGGGGTTGGGGCCTCCATTGTATGTAGAGAGATGGAGAGGAATTTGGGAGGCCAGGCAGTCCAGGGTGACAGGTCTCAGAGAGAGAGTGGGCAGCATTCTTAACCAGCCCATATCCTGAGGATGGCTTCTGCAGTGAGTCTGCAGCTGATCATGGCCATCTGTTGACAGGGTGTGAAGGAGCGTGCCTACAGCAGCCACGGGGAGACTATCACCAGCCTGCCTGTCAGCATTCCACTCAGCACAGTGCAGCCCAACAAGCTGCCCGTCAGCATCCCACTGGCCAGTGTGGTGCTGCCCAGCCGCGCTGAGAGGGCGGTGAGTGTGCTGGGCCACATGGTAGTTGTGATGGTTGTGGTTGCGCTTGCTATGGTGGGGCTCCAGGCTCAACTTCAGTCTTTATGTCTCTGTCGGATGCTGTTGAGTTTGAGCATGTGGTCATCCGGGGACTGGCAAGAGGGCATCCAGAGCTAATCCTGTTGCCATGTGGTTGGGCTCTGGATATGTTTTGTAAGAAACAGAACAAAGAAACAACAAAGAGGGTTTTAGCCACTCAAACAGCACTGGCTGACATGGCCCTGTGGGTTGCTGTCCCTGATGGCTGGATCCCAGGAGTGCTGATGTTCACGGAGGGTAGGCTGGGAAAACTGCAGCCTTGCCTTCCTTCTGCATTATTTTGAGGGCAGGGTCTTGTGTGACTCGGGCTGGCCTTGAACTCACCATGTAGTTGTAGCTGGCCTTGACATCCATCTGACCACCTTACCCCGTGCCTCTTGCACCCCTTGTTAACTGAATGTGACTTGACCTTTCTGCATGGACTCTCAGGCCTAGCCCAGCTCTATCCCCTCTTGGGTCCTCCCTGCCCACAGCCCTCCTGCCCCACTGTTTCCTGTTGCCCTAACTAGGCAGGCTTTCTCTTGCAGAGGAGCACTCCCAGCCCTGGACCACAGCCCCGAGACTCCTCATCCACACTTGAAAAGCAGATTGGTGCTTCCGCCCATGGTGCAGGGGGCAGTGCAGCAGGGAGCAGGAGCCTCACACTGGCACCCACAGGTGACCACCCCCTCCCCCCCCCACCACCACATAGGGACCTCTTCCTGCTAGGTGCCATGTTCTCTGGGGAGACGATCCCATTGGGACAAACTCCCAGCAGGTAGCTCTGAGGTTTTGAGTCTAGGATTCTGTGTGACCAGAAGCCAGGGGACTAGTCTATAGCTCTCTCCTGTTGATTTGTTTTGGGCTAGGGCAGGGCCAGGCAACTTTATTTTAGGGATACTTAAGGTCTGGAACAGTTCCAGAAAGCTGTTCTGTGCTGAGGTCATCTGGTTCCTAGAGGTTCAGGTGGCTCCTAGCAGAGACAGCACCCAGTGTGGCCAGTGTGCCCTGGTGTTTGCAGATGACTGAAATGGGGACCCAGTCTTCCTCTGGGCCTAGCCTGCCCACACTTACCCATGCTATGGCCCTGGTCTACCTTAGGAAGGGGCTACTGACCTCAGCTTGTTCCTCCCAGGGTGAGGTGTTGTTAGAGTGGGCTTGGCCTCCTTGCCTCCCTTGATTAACTGGTGTCTTCATGAAAGGTTTCTACACTGGTTCGGTTGCCATCAGTGGAGCCCTGGCCAACAGCCCAGCGCCTCTGGCATCTGGAATGGAAACTGCTGTTTTTGATGAGTCCTCTGGCCCTGGCAGCCTCTTTGCCACCATGGGATCTCGCAGCACACCACCACAGCACCCGCCTCTGCTACCACAGCCCCGCAACTCTGGCCCTGCATCTCCTGCCCACCAACTCTCGGCCAGTCCCCGCCTGAGTGTGACTGCCCAAGGTCCGCTGCCGGACACCAGCAAGGGGGAGCTGCCTTCTGACCCTGCCATCTCAGACCCGGAGAATGAAGCTAAGAGGAGGATTGTGTTCAGCATTGCAGCCAGTTCCAGCTCTAAGCAGTCGCCTTCTACCAGGCATAGCCCCTTGACTTCTGGAACCCGTGGGGACTCTGTACAGAGCCATGGGCAGGACAGTCGTAAACGCAGCAGAAGGAAGCGTGCATCAGCTGGAACCCTCAGCCTAAGCACGGGTGTGTCCCCCAAGCGCCGGGCTCTGCCAACTGTCGCTGGCCTCTTCACACAGTCCTCGGGGTCTCCCCTCAACCTCAACTCCATGGTATGTGTAGGGCCTGTCCCTGCAGGGTGGGGACAGTGGTTGGTGTGCAGCCCCGCTGTTCTCTCCCCACCTGTACCCTCATAAGGAGCTGGTGACTGCAGAGGTCTCAAGGGTTAGCTGGCACCGAAACCCTGGCCTGGGCCTGTGGCTCATCTGCCCTACCTGATTCCGCAGGTCAGCAACATCAATCAGCCCCTGGAGATCACAGCCATCTCATCCCCTGAGAGTTCCCTGAAGAGTTCCCCGACCCCCTACCAGGACCACGATCAGCCCCCGGTGCTCAGGAAGGAGCGGCCACTGGGCCCGACGAATGGGGCCCATTACTCACCACTGACCTCAGATGAGGAGCCAGGCTCTGAGGATGAGCCCAGCAGTACCCGGTGAGTCCTAGGGGACAGCTCTGCAGGCTCATGGTTGGACTAGATGCTGGCTATCATGTGGCCAAGTGGCCTCCGTTAGCTATCTTTCAATCTTGACCTCCCTGGTGCAATGGGTGTTACCTTGCTTTTCTTGTTGAGCAGTGTAGAGTACTGCTTGTGGGGTCTGTGTGTATCTGTGGGGACTTTCTGGGTGTTCAGCCTGAGTAAAGACATCACGTGCCCCTCTCTGCCACCTACATTATGGCTGCACTGTAGACTGTTGAGCATCACTAGGTCCCATGCTTACCTTTGAGTGTCACAGTGGAGTTACTACTGCGAGTGTGAATTCTGGTCACGCCTTGCCTCTGACTGATGTGCTCTAAGATCGCTGCCCACTGTCATTCCTAAGGGTCTGACAAATACACTACCCATTGTAGACCATCGTGGATGTGTGTACCACCTGTGAGCCGGGCCTCTGCTGCATTTAGCTCCAGGTTGGCTAAGGCTCAGAATAGGGAAGCTCCTACAGGTCGCCCTGCTCTATATGCATAGTGTCACCATGTGCACAGGCACTGGGCCCTAGTACTGCTGGTGACCCAGACTTATTCCGGGTCTACTCAAGGGCCCTTCCACATGGGACCAGCGGGCAGCTTTTGGACCTTTCATGTTGAGCTGTGCGTGTAGAGAGTCCTCGGATACTCTCTGAGTACTTAGATTCATACATCAGTGACTGTTTTCTTTGCACAGAATTGAAAGAAAAATTGCAACAATCTCCTTAGAAAGCAAATCTCCTCCGAAGACGCTGGAAAATGGTAATGTGCTCCCTTCCTGGAGCCGGGAGTTGTGGGGGTGCCCCATGCTCAGGACGGGCCAGCCTGGGACTGCATCTGGTGCATGGACAGTTGGGAGGGGCAGACAAGAGAAGTCTCATAGTGCATGAGCCTCTCACCTCTTCATCACCTCTGCCTAGTAGAATGTGTGCCAGCCACATGGTAGGCACAGCCCACTTCCCCAGTGCAGGCTCAGCTCATGGCCACTGATTTCTCCCATCAGGTGGTGGTTTGGTGGGAAGGAAGCCTGCACCCTCGAGTGAGCCTGTGAACAGCAGCAAATGGAAGTCCACTTTCTCACCCATCTCCGACCTCAGCTTGGCCAAGGCCATGGACAGTCCATTGCAGGCTGGCTCTGCACTGAGCCACAGCCCCCTGTTCTCTTTCCGGCCGGTTCTGGAGGAGCCTGCAGCTGAGGCCAAGCTCCCCACCCACCCAAGGAAAAGCTTTGCCGGCTCTCTGACTGCAGCCGAGGGCCCGAGCCCTGGCACCAACCCTCCCAACGGCCTGCCCTTCAGTGGGGGCCTTGCTGCAGACCTCGGTTTACACAGCTTCAACGATGGTGCTTCCCTCTCCCACAAGGGCCCTGAGGTGGCCAGCCTGAGCTTCCCATCACAGCGGGGCAAGGATAGTACCACGGAGACTAATCCTTTCCTCAGTAGGCGGCAGCCGGAGGGCCTGGGTGGCCTGAAGGGCGAGGGCAATGCAGGCAAGGAGTCAGGCGAGGCCGTGCCCCTGTGTGGGTCTGCGGACAAAGTTGCACTGCCTCATGGCAGCAGGGCAGGCAAGGGCCGTGACCGTGAGCTGGACTTCAAGGGTGGCCACAACCTCTTCATCTCTGCTGCAGCCGTGCCTCCTGGTGGCCTCCTCGGTGGCCCTGGTCTAGTGACTGTGGCTTCCTCTGCAGGCAGTACAACACCTGCTGCCCAGGCTGCCCGGCCCTTTCTGAGCACCTTCACCCCTGGGCCCCAGTTCACTCTGGGCCCCATGTCCCTGCAGGCCAACCTGGGCTCTGTGGCCGGCTCCTCTGTGCTGCAGTCCTTGTTTAGCACAGTGCCCGCCGCTGCAGGCTTGGTGCATGTGTCATCTGCTGCGCCCCGACTCACCAACTCGCACACCATGGGCAGCTTCTCCTCTGGGGTGACCGGTGGAACCGTTGGAGGTAGGCAAGGAAGGGATGACGTCTAGTCCCAAGTTTCTCACCAGCTGCTTGGGAGGTCCCTCCCAAGCCCTCTAGAGGATACAATGGGAGTGTGTCCCTGTGTCCTTGTTGGCCGTCTTCATGGTGTGACTGAAGGAGACTGTCTAGCCTTATAACGCATGCCTCTTGTTTTCAGAAGACCACGGTGCACTTAACTAGGCATTTCTTTCTCCTGGGGCATCCCCTGTTTGAGGTGACCACCCACATGCCTCATGGCCGGTCTGTGGAAGCGGGCCTGGTGCAAGAATGAGTCCAGAGGGCCTGCTCAGAGACAGGGCGGAGTGGAGCCTGGGCCACAGGCCAGGCATGGTGCAGTCCTGACTGGGCAGGGGCGGGCAGGTGGGCCCGAGGGGCAGGGCCTCATCCTGGCAGGTAAGTGTCCCTGCACTGAGCCCACTGCTTGCTGCTTGTGCCTGCGCTTGGACCGGAGTCACGCTGTCTTCTGCTTCTCCTTGCTGGCGACTGTGCTTCTCTTGCTCCACCCGCCTGGACCATGCTGCCTGTTGAAGCTGCTTTTTCTCTCCTGTTTACAGGTGTCTTTACCCATGCGGTGCCTTCTGCCTCTGCTCACCCGTTTGGAGCTGGTGTCAGTAGCGGGGCTGTGTGTAGCAGTGCCACGCTGGGCCTGAGCCCGCTGCAGGCGGCGGCCAGCACCTCGGCTTCTTCCTTTCAGGCTGCGGCTTCGGTCGAGAGTCGGCCGCCCCCTCCACCTCCCCTACTTCCTCCTCAGCACCTGGGCCGGCCCCCTGTGGGGCCACCTGTCCTCCATGCACCCCCTCCTCCTAACGTCACCTTGCCTCCTCCACCTGCGCTGCTGGCTTCTAACTCCGAGCCAGTGCTTCTGCAGAGCCTGGCCTCCCTCCCGGCTAACAAAGCTTTCTTACCCCCCTCCTCTGCCGCTTCTCTGCAGCCTGCTAACGCCTCTCTGTCTGTCAAGCTCGCCTCCCTTCCACACAAGGTCTCCCGCCCCTCCTTCACGGTGCACCACCAGCCCCTGCCCCGGCTGGCCCTGGCGCAGGCTGCGCCCGCCGCCCCACAGGCCAACTCCTCGGGGCCATCTGCTGTGTGGGTTTCCCTTGGCATGCCGCCTCCTTATGCTGCGCACCTTTCGGGGGTTAAGCCTCGATAAAGACCTTGCTTAGCTAGCAGTTCATGTTCTGTAAGGTAAGGCTAGAGCCAAACCACCCCTCCTCTTGCCCAGAAGACGGCTGGCAGGGCTCGCCAGATGCCTGGGGTCCTGAGTCGTGGAGATGGGGGGGGGCTGGCTAAGGGAGGCAGGGCCGACAATGTGCACCACTACCTGGTCCTCAGCCAGCCGCTGAGAAGACAGCCGAGGTGATGAGATTCGAATGTGGCTTACCAAAGCCAAGGTAGCCCCAACCTCCTGTGAGATTCCTGGCCCAAAGCAGTCCTTGATTTTGGGGTCACATTTTTAGCTCTAAACTAAGGCATTTGTCACCAGCCTGCCTGTGCATGGGAAACAAGGGGTAGTCAGTACACCAGTGAGGTTGCAGACTTACTTTGTCCACAGGCAGAAAGCTGCCTGGGGTGGTAGCGTGGGCATCCTTGAGCAGAGGTGGGGTTTATTTAAGGTTCAGGGAGCCAGTCCCTGTCCACCTCTCCCTGAACAGCGGCTGTCAAACCCTGCTCTGCTATCATCATGGCAGTAGACATGCCCTGTGGGCAAAGAGGCATATGGCAGCCTTCTGGCCTTCTCCATAGGGTGTGGGCATGTGGTAGCCCTAGCCTGAGTACAGGACAGCCTGACAACCACATCTGGAGGTCCTAGGGCTAGAGCTCTCCAGCTAACTCACCCTGTGTGCTCAGCAAGGCAGAGCTGGAGGGTGCTGGGCCCAACAGTACCTACCAGGAACACCCCCTCTGCCCTGTGTCCTGTGGGGCAGCTCGGCCATAGAGGACATGTTGAATGCACCTAACCCATGATCCTCCTCCCTGCAGGTAATTAGGACTTCTACCTCAGCCACGACCTATGCAAGGACGGTGTGGACCAAGCCTGCTGCCTGCCAGGCCGGCGGAGCCGGACGTGGAGCCACTGTGAATTGGCGGCACCGCAGGAGGTGCTGGACTGGTCCAGTTTGTACTGTCGATAGTTTTAGATAAAGTATTTATCTTTTTTTTTTTTTTTTAAAGTATAAGCAATTTTGACTTATTCCATCAAAGTCGTCCAAGGCAACCTCTTGAGACGCCTAAGTGTCTGTGAGAGAGAATCATATAAAGACTTGGCCTGCCGGGCTGGCCACCAGGAGGACTCTAGACTCCGTCCCGGTGCTATCTCACCACCGAGCCCATGCCCACCCATCTCTAACTTCGTCCCGGGTGCTGCCCCAAATGCGGACCATGGCCAAACAGTTCTCAGAAGCATCCTTACTGCTTGTTCTGATACCAAAGGCACGCCAGGCATGCACGATGGGGGCTGACTTCTGGTTCCCCTCCTTGGAACTCGCCCTCTGTCACTGTGAACACCCTGCTGTTAACCCTGTGACTTTAGGCGTGCCTTTGCTGTGGGTGCAGATTGGGCTGGGGCAGGATTGGGTGCCTGGCTGGGCTGAGTGGTGCTGACAGGTGTGGGCCACTACTGCAATGCTCAGTGGCTCCTGTGACAAGTGCATTTACTTTGTATTTCTTTGCTTTTCTGGCTCGGGGCATGCTGGCCAGGTGACATGGGGCTGGCCCACTGTGGGTCCCCTGGCATCTGTGTATAAGAGAGTCACATGATGAGTGACAGTATTTTATAGAGATGTGATGGAGATTTATAAATTTCATAGACTTGACTGCATTTATTTTTAGATTGTATAATGCACAGTGAACTTTAACGGAAAGAAAAGTGAGGAGGAAAAATACATTTATTTATTCAAATGCACAAAAAAATGGCGCTGGTCAGGGCCCTGCAGGAGTGTGGCCCAGATGTGCTGGGCCACCCAGGGCCTCTGGTCACTGTGGGCACCACCTACCTATGTCCAAAAGTTGCTTCCTGGTCCTGGGGACAGGTGCACTGGGTGTGGCTGCAAAGGGGCCAGGGCTGATTTAGCTTGCTGAGGCGGTCCTGACTGCCCTCAATGCTGCTCACTTCAGGTTAGGGGTAGGTAGGCTAAGCAGGGAGGCCATGTTGACCTGCTTCCCTTGGCAGTTGTGAAGATGGTGCTGGTGTCCCTTCCACCCCCCACCCTACCCCCTGCGATGGTGCTCATGCTCGCCAGGCCTGTTCTTGCACACCACAGCTAGCTACGGTGCTGCAGGGCAGGGTGGCCATAAAGTTAGCAAGTCCCAGGCCTGGAACAAGACACTGAGTGAACACTGTATACACCACCTGCCACCTTGGCAGCTGCTGCTCCAGTGGTCACTGCCCCACCTTACTTGAGTGTTAGGGGACAGACACTGCATGTTCATGGCCCGCATGGCCCAGTGGGCCACAGGTGCTCCAGGCGGGCACAGTTGCAAGTCCTCTCCTGAGCCCACGAGAAAGGGGAACCCACAGTAAACGGAACATGGTGCACCGTGGCCCTGGGTTCCTTAGCTGATGGTCTTAGCATGGGGCTAGGCTGCCTCAGTGGTCCCTGGTATTCCAGCCCAAGGGTGCTGCAGGGCTTGAGCTCAGGAACTGATAGAAAGCCCTACGGACTGGGACCTACTCCCACACTAGCCCACAAAGGGACTCTGCCAGACACACCTAGGTTCCCACCCTCAACTTACACAGCTTTTTTGGCAGCCTGGCCTGTTTGTAACTTGATGCAGCTTTGCTCTGTCTTGTAATGACCTCTGTACTTAACGGGTGCACTGTTCTCTCCCTTGGTTCCCAAGGCATCTCACACATTGTTGCCGCCTCTAGACACAGTAATAAAAAGCTGTTTTCACTTGAGCCGGTTCTCAGTGTGTTCTGTCTTTGTGTGGTTACTGTCACCTCCCTTGAGGGACGATGACAGCTCTGGAGGAGCCCGAGGAAAACGCAGCCAGTGAGTCAAGGCACCCCTATAGCGTTCAAGTTGCTTACAGCCAGGTGGTATGGGTCCCTTACGCAGGACTCACTAATATGTGCCCCCACAAAACCCAGGCAGGATTCCACATCTTCCCAGAGGGTAACCAGCCTGGTACCAGGCACACTGGGAGCAACCCATCCCACAAGCTGTGTGTGTGTGTGTGTGTGCCTGCATGCATGAGTGTTTATGTGTCCCTAGCCCAGTCTTTTTCATTTTGTTTTTCAAAACAGTTTCACTCTAATCCAGGCTGACCTGGAACTCAGAGATCTGCTGTCTCTGCCTTCTGAGTGCCGGGACTGAAGGTGTGTGCCACCACTGCCCAGCCCGGCCTAGCTCTTAGAAGAGCTGTTCTGCCACCTGTGTCCCCATCTCTCCCCATTTACTTCACTGTGTGGCTTGGAAAAGGGGTACACCTTTATTATAGAGCGGGCTTAGCACTGAAGGCCAGCACCATGGCCTGCTCTATCAGCAGGAGTGGGGTTCACAGCTTTACCTAGCATGATACATTCACCCAATAACGGACAGGGGAGCTGTGCCAGGCTCAGTCCCCAGTTGGGGGCACTCAAGGGTATTGGCAGGGAGATGGCATGGGAACAAGGATCCAAGCCCTTGCCCACCTCCTCCAGACCTCTGGCTTTAAACGACATTTCCAAAAAACGTCTTCAAAGATAGCCAGAGGCCATGCAAAGGTCAGTCCAACACATCTAGCTGGGAACCAATACAAGCAGTCCGCCCGTGCGTAGGCAGGCTATTCAGCTGGAACCTGGCCTCCTCGGAGATGCCGAACTGCTCCAAAGGATCCTGTGGGGGTGCATGCTGGCTGTGAACAAGGCCAGGGAGGGCTGCACCATCCCACCCCACCCCACCCCACCCCTACACACCTTGCCTGTCATCTTCCTGATTTCGTTCCTGTAGAAGATGAGGCTTCGTCGCATGTACTCATAGCTGGAGAAAAGGGCTGGGTTCACTGATCACACTCCCCCATGTTTCCACCCAGCTCCCAGTGGTTCCCAAAGCCCCACCTGGCCCGGCGAAGAGCCTCCATCCACTCCTGACACTGCTCTTGGCTACAGCATTCAAAGTGATACTTCCTGCTGAGGTCTTCCACAAAGCCTAGAAAGGGGTAAAGGAAGGGAGCCAGCCACCTCTGCTGGGTGTCTACCTGGCCCACATCCTGCTGGCCAGAAGACCCGGGTTCCTGTCCTACCAAGCCATCCTCTTGGCCTGTCACAGGCTGGCTTGGCTCCTCCAGAGTGCTGACTCCTGAACCCATGAAAAGGGACCCACTGGGAACATATGAACTGGTTGACGTGAGGTCATTAGAGTAGGCCCTAATGGTAATAGGACTGGGGCGATGGCTCAGTAGGTAAAGTGCTGATTACTCAGTAGGTAATAAGCAGGAGGACCTGAGTGGAATCTCAGTGCTGAGGAAACAGACGGGGAGATTCCTAAGGCTTGCTGCCAGCCAGTATAGCCTAAAAACCAAGTCCATGTGCAAGGATGAGAGAGCCAAGCAGGTAGCGGTGCTGTTGCCGTGCCTGATGGCCAGAGTTCAACAGCGGGGACCACATAGTGGGAGAGGAGAACCAAAGTTGTCCTCTGACCTTTGTAGACAAATACACGTATGTGTACATACAAATGTATTGTTTTAAGAGGGGGTGGTGAAGAGACCAGAAATTGACTTCTGGACTCCATATATACACGTGCAAAAAAGAAAGAGTAGATGGAGAACCCCGTGTGATGATGGGGAAGACATAAGGGCCAAATCTCTACAAGACGGTACCGTAAAGATCGCCAAGGAAGAAGGTTTAACAGGTGTCACTTCAGCCTCAGAAGCGCTACCCGCGGCAGACTGTTTCTAATACAAACAAAATCTGCACAGGCTGCACCTATCCTTGCGAAGAATAGGCACTGAAGGTGGGGGAAGAAACTATGATTGCACCAGCGGAGACCAGACCCGGGGGCACTCAGTATCAGCTATTGCAGCGCTGGGTCCTCAGGAGACGAGGGATCCATGACAAATGGAGGCTCCTGGGGAGTAAAAGGGAGACAGGTGCGCGGAGCAAGAGTCCGGGGTGGGGACAGTGGGGACCAGCGCACTTACTGATGGAGAAGCCGCCGGGCTCTTCCTGGGCCACTATGCAGCGTTCCAGCAACAGGGCTCCGAGGGGCTGCGCGAGACACGGCCATGAGCGCCGGCCTCCGGGCCGCGCGGGCCCCCCCGAGTTCCCCACACCCCTACCTCGGCCTCGTCCGGGCGGAAGTAGAAGAGGAAGTTGACCACCAGCTTCACCAGCCGCCTCTTGGCCACTGTGGGCACAGGGCGTTGTCAGTGCGGAACTGTTCTCATCCACCCACCCGGGAATCGAGCCGGCCCGCCCCGAACCGCTCACCGCTGCCTTTTTTGGGACCCCGCATGCCTAGCTCGGCGGCCATCTCTGCCGGCTGACGGGACAGCGCCTGCAACTCTTTCTCATTGTACCGCATCACACCGCCGGGATCCGCGCGAACTAAAACGCGCGCTGACTCCCGGCCGCCGTCCTTTCCGAAGCGGCAACCAGCGCCACAAACGTCTCAGGGAACGTTCCCGGAAGTCCCATCAAAGCTACTGCGCCTGCGCGTCGTGGAGCTTATCGCGTAGTTTACATAAGGTGGCACTGGCGTGCGGGTCGGCGCAGTTGCACGCAGAGCCGGAAGTGAGAGAAATTCCCCGTCCGTAGGTAACCGTCAGACACACTAAACGTGAAGTGTTACGTTAGATTCATAGCACCCCACGTTAAGCGAAGCCCCTTCCCGGGCTGGTGAAACAGATTCCGTCTTGTCGCGATAGGTGGCGTCACGAGATTTAGAGCGGAACGAGAGTTCGTGGACATCTCAGTGAGCGTGCGCACTATAGATTCCTTGTCCTCGCGCCTCCTCTAGAACACGAGTCCGTCTTTCGGGCCTGCGCGCACAGGAAACTCCGCCTCATTTGCTCCCGGAAGTGGTCGCTTAGTCCGTCGTGCGCGTGCGCACAGCCAAATCGCGGCCGTCGGGGAGGTTAAGCCCGGGAATCGCGGCCTTGGGCGCCGGTGAGGAGCGGCGCGGCTTGTCGGTGGCGGCTTCCCAGACCGCGGGGACCCTGGAAGGGGGTTGGAAGTGGGGGTGGGGGCGAGGGTGGGCGGCGCGTTCTTCTTCCTCGGGCCTGGCGCGCGCCCGGAGAGCGCGCTCTCGCCAGGCCCGTTGGGCCGTAGCGGCGTCGCGGATTCCCGCCGCGCGTCTATGGCCCCTGGCGTGGTTCGGGGTCTTGGAGATTCTTTTGACTTCCTTGGTTGCCTCAGTTTCCCTCATCGTTAGTTAGGGCCCTGGCGACTGCTGCTCCTGTCCACCTGAATAGGTCCGTGGGTGCGATTAAAAGATAACGGTATTTCCTCCCAAAGTGGACCAGAGCAGCACCTTCTCAAATACCGCTTTTCTTCCCTTGTCGATCGTTTATCGATAATCTTATGGTGGTCCATGAGGTCGCACGTCTCCAGTCATTGGCAAAACTTTTAATTTATTTCAGGCGGTTTTCACTGCACAATTCAGGCCCTCCTGGAACTTTAGTGTGAACCAGGCTGGCCTCGAACTCACACACATCGTGGTGCCGCTGCCTCCCCAGTACTGGGATGAACAGCGTGTGTCTCCACACCTGGGTGTCTAATTTGGGTTTATTACTGCTCACGGTGTGAGGGTACAGTCCGCTTTGGTGGGGAAGTGTTGTCCCAGGAGCTTGGGGCAGGAAGCAGAATGGTAAATGCCAGTGTTCACATTGCTTTCCTCAGACTGTCTTTTATGTGTTTGTATGTGTGTGGGCATGTTGAGTGTGGTACCCATTGAGTCCAGAAGAGGGTGCCAGGTGCCCTGGAGCTGGTTGTCAGCTGCCCAGTTTGGGTGCTAGAAACGGAACTTGGGTCTTTTGCAAGGGCACAAATGGTTTTCACTACTGAGCCAACTCCCCAGCCTACCCAGCGCCCTTTTATCTCTTATTTAAGACAGGTTCTCACTGCATAGCCCAGTCTGGCCTCCAACTCAAACAAGAGCTGACTTGAAAGTGGGCACCGCCATGCCCCACAATTAAGTGCTTGTGTTTTGGGAGGTTGAAAGTTCATCATGGCCTGAGAGGGTAGCTCAGTTGTGAGATTTTGCGGGATTCTGTGCTCCTCCAGAACCAAGGAATGTGCTCACCCAGGCTGGTTTTGTCCTTTTTTCCCCCCACCCTCCAAAACTGATGGATTTTTTCCCTCAGTGGATACTCAGGCAGGCACCTCAGGCACACACCCTAGAGGCTTTATGGATACTAAACAAGCACTCTGCCCCTGAATTGCACCCTCAAGCCTGTGGCTGGACACCATGTCCCCTTGGAAGAGTGATCAGAGTCTCATGTTCTTGGGAGTCCTCTTTACCAGAGGTCAAAGGAGTTTTCCCTCCTGTCACTGCCCTGGGTGCCTTCTTTTTCTGGGGAGCAGACTCTGCTACCCTTGTACTCTGTTCTTGCATCTGGCCAACTCCATCTGATTTGGGAATATGTCTCCTGGTAGCTTTGGAAGATGTGGACAGTGCTTCTCTTTTTCAGTCCTTGGGTGGCTGAGTGTGGAACAGACCAACATGTCCAGCTCACAGCTTGAGTGCACATCCTCTCATCTTCCCAACATCCAGAAGCCTCTGCGTCCCATCCTCCTTCAGAACTGACAACCAGTGACCTTGGAGTGTCTCTGCCTTGAGCTCTCCTACCTACCTCCTAGGCAGACTCCAAGGTGACATTTTAGATAATTGGGATGCCTGACTCTCAAAGAGTCTTTTTTTTTTTTTAATATTTATTTATTTATGTATACAATATTCTGTCTGTGTGTATGCCTGAAGGCCAGAAGAGGGCGCCAGGCCTCTTTACAGATGGTTGTGAGCCACCATGTGGTTGCTGGGAATTGAACTCAGGACCTTTGGAAGAGCAGGCAATGCTCTTAACCACTGAGCCATCTCTCCAGCCCTCTCAAAGAGTCTTGATCACGTTTAAAAGGTCCCTTTTGCTGTATGAGGCTCCAGCAATGATGACAAGAGCTGCCCTCCACTTCTCTCCTGGGCACTGTGAGTTCACTCTGAGTTATAACCAGAGTCCTGCAGCAGACAGTCTGAAGTGTTCCACCATCAGAAAACATGGCCTGGTGGCTTTGAGCCTGGCACAGAGCTTTCTGCAGCACTGTGGACAGCTCAGAGCTCGGGAAACCGGGAAAAGCTCCTTATGCCTGTATGTCAGATGGGGGGGGGGGGCTTTATTCCCAGCATTTGGGAGGCAGAGGCAGGTGAATCTCTGTTTGAGACCAGCCTGGTCTATGTGGAGAGTCCCAGGACAGCCAGGGCTATGAAGAGAGATCCCATCTTAATAAGTTATAGTAGGCAAAGGTGGCTCATACCTGCAGTTACCTGGGAAGATCAAGAGTTTAAACACAAGCAGCACCCCCCTCCCCCGGGAGTTCAAGGCCAAGCCAGGTTATGTAAGACTCTGCCTGTTCCCCCACCCCCCCTCGTAACACCAAAGAATCAGTTTGATGTAATGGCACACCCCTATAATTCCAGTGCTTGGGGGACCAGGAGTTGAAAAGATAGCCTCGGGTACGGACAGCCTGGGCTACATGAGATTTGAAGAAATGATAATAGGGTCTTGGGCTTGCTTAGCAAAAACTGGCAGTTTCTGTACTTGGTTCACATTGGCCCTAGGGATTAGATAGAGTCTGTGACATACAGGTGACGGGTTGCCTGCCTGCTGCGTGCGTGTCTGGCCACCCCACGGCCCTAGCAGTACCAACAGTGTTCTGATCCTTCTTTTTCCCAGGTTTCTCTTGTCTCTTGAAGCTCCCAGGCCTGCACCATGGACTTCCAGCACAGACCTGGAGGCAAGACTGGGAGTGGGGGCGTGGCCTCCTCCTCTGAGAGCAACCGGGACCGCAGGGAGCGCCTGCGGCAGCTGGCCCTTGAAACCATCGACATCAACAAGGTTTGGGAGCAGTGTCCCCGTGTACACAGAGCCCCCTACAACGCCTCCGTCTTGGGTTCAGAGAACCAGGCTTTGTGGTCTAACAGGTACTTGTGTTCCCTCCCAGGACCCATATTTTATGAAAAACCATCTGGGATCCTATGAATGCAAACTCTGCCTGACGCTGCATAACAATGAGGTACGTGCTTCCACCTGACCCTCGTCCCCCGCTGGGCACACACATGGCCTTTACACTAATGGGGTGACATTGGTGGACCTTGGACCTATCACCCAGAGCCGAGGGCTCCCTCAGTATTGGTCTGGTTTGGTTGAATTCTTTTATTTTTTTCTCAGCTGTGCTGGGTAAGCAGCCACTGAGCTGAACTGTGTGCCCGTCCAGCTCTGTGAGCTCTGCCTCTGGCTCTACACTGAAGGTGGTCTGGGGACCAGCTGCCCTTTTACCCTTTCTCTTTCTCTGACCTTGGTGTCAGGACAGCAGTCAGCGTATCTGATCTTTGAATGTTCCCGGCAACAGGGCTGCTTCTGCATTTTAGGGAATCAGGAAGGAGGTGAGGACTGGAGTCCATTGGTAGTCCAGGACTAGATGAGCAGAGCAGTCAGCAGTGGCCGTGTTGACGATGGAGTCAGCTGCCACAGCTGTGCAGGATGCCAAGCAGTAGCTTAAGCTCCACCACCCCCTCAGGAGCTCCCTGAGCACTTGCCAGACCCCTGTAGTGGGGTCAGCACTGAAGACTTTGGTGTGTGTGCTGGTCCTAACCACAGAGAGATTCCCAGGGTGGCATGGCGTGTCACTGCTCCCCAGTGCAGCCACAGCCACTGCATCCCCATAGGTTCCCATGTTCCAAGGAACTCTAGACTCTGGGCCTCATGTCAGACCCATGGGCTGGGTCCCCTTAGAGCTGTCCTGCTTCCCCCTCCCCCTCAGTGACCTGTCTTCTTTTTCTCTGCAGGGGAGCTACCTGGCCCACACCCAAGGGAAGAAGCATCAGACTAACTTGTGAGCCCTCACTTTGTGGCTGGGTGGAGAGGAGGGAAAGGCCCTGTGTTTACTCTGCCTGTGTTCCAGACTGGCAGTCCTGCTGCAGAGCTGACTGCTAAGGAACAAGGACAGTGGGGTGATTGGTGCCCACCTGCTCTGTCCCTGCTTGGGAGACTCCAGGGCTGAGCCCTCATCCTGTCCATGAGCTCCAAGGCCAGGGGGCTCTGGCGCCTGTGTGCTTGGCCTTGGCAGCTGGTGGAGGGGCCATGCACCCATGTTTTGTGTTTGTAGGGCCCGGCGAGCTGCCAAAGAGGCCAAGGAAGCCCCTGCCCAGCCAGCACCTGAGAAGGTCAAGGTGGAGGTGAAAAAGTTTGTGAAGATTGGCCGCCCTGGCTACAAAGGTGTGTGTGTGTTATGTGTGTGTGTGTGTTGGCCAGCCTACAGTTGTGGGCTGTGACATGAATGAGCCCTGTGGGCCCTGGCACAGGATACACCCATCCCTAGGACACACAGCCACTGCTTCCTCTGTCGTCATAGCGATAAGCACCCATCAACCACTAGAAACTTCCAGAAGGACGGGGAGGCAGGTTGTCTGCAGTCAGCACTCCCAGAGCCCCTCAGCAGAGGCCCCCCGAGTGACCTGGCCTGATCAGAAAGCCAGTCGTGTAGCCAGCAGGAACCCAGGGAGGCTGCAGAGGGCTGTCCACACCGTCCTGACCATGCAGTGCTGAGTTGGGTTCTCTTGCTCAGATCCTAGCCAGGTGAGCACCTATGACACATAACAGCCCTGTCCCCTGTGTATTACAGTGACCAAGCAGAGGGACACAGAGATGGGCCAGCAGAGCCTGCTGTTTCAGGTGAGGTGGGGCCAGTCAGGGTGGAGCAGACATGTGGGTGTGGTGCTGATGCTGCTGTGCACGTCCACAGATTGACTACCCTGAGATTGCCGAGGGCATCATGCCACGCCACCGCTTCATGTCTGCCTACGAGCAGAGGATTGAGCCCCCAGACCGCCGCTGGCAGTACCTGCTCATGGCTGCTGAGCCCTATGAGACCATTGCCTTCAAGGTAGTGACACTGAGGACAGGAGAGGGGGCAGCCAGGATTAGCCTGTCTGTCTGTCGGTCCCGGTCTCCACCCTGGGTGCTGCAGCTTGTGCTTTCCTCTCCCAGGTGCCAAGCCGGGAGATCGACAAGGCAGAGGGAAAGTTCTGGACCCACTGGAACCGAGAGACCAAGCAGGTGAGGTTCTGCAGCCCTTGCATGGTACTCCTCCCTCCTACCCTCCTCCCCTGTAGTCACTGACCCTCCTCCCCTACAGTTTTTTCTTCAGTTCCACTTTAAGATGGAGAAGCCTCCTGCCCCACCCAGCCTCCCTGCTGGACCCCCAGGTGTCAAGCGGCCCCCTCCCCCACTCATGAATGGCCTGCCTCCTCGCCCACCACTGCCAGATGCCTTGCCCCCACCTCCGCCTGGTGGCCTGCCTCTGCCCCCTATGCCTCCCACCGGGCCTGCTCCCTCTGGGCCCCCTGGACCTCCCCAGATGCCTCCACCAGCTCCTGGGGTCCATCCCCCAGCCCCAGTGGTCCACCCACCAACATCTGGAGTCCATCCCCCAGCTCCTGGGGTCCATCCCCCAGCACCAGTGGTCCACCCACCAACATCTGGGGTCCATCCCCCAGCTCCAGGTGTGCTCCCAGCAGCCCCTGGAGTGCACCCAGCAGCCCCTGGAGTGCACCCACCAGCTCCTGGGGTCCACCCAGCAGCCCCTGGAGTGCACCCACCAGCTCCCGGGGTCCACCCGCCAGCTCCCGGGGTCCACCCTCCCCCATCAGCTGGAGTTCATCCTCAGGCTCCAGGAGTACACCCACCTGCTCCTGCAGTTCACCCTCAGGCCCCTGGGGTACACCCCCCAGCTCCTGGCATCCACCCTCAGGCACCTGGGGTACACCCCCAGCCTCCTCCTGGAGTCCACCCTGCTGCGCCTGTAGTCCACCCTCAGCCTCCAGGGGTTCACCCCTCAAATCCTGGGGTGCACCCAGCTCCTATGCCCCCCATGCTAAGGCCCCCACTCCCCTCAGACGGCCCTGGGAACATGCCTCCCCCTCCCCCAGGCAACTGAGTCATGGCCCCAGCACCCCCTGCTGCCTGTGCGCAGCCTTTTCCCGGGGCCAGTCCTTGGAAAGTTTTCTATTTTGTCCTGTTCTGAGTCCATTAAACAGCCTCCCCCATGTCTCCCTGTCTGCAGTGTGGTTCTTATGTTGGGGGGGGGGTGGAGTGGAGGGGATAAGCAGGTACTGCATGCCTTATTGAAGGCATGGTGACCCAGGGTTCTGTGAGTCCTCCAGGTGGGCTCCCTAGGCAGATAGAAGCTACCCAAGGACAGCTGTGGTTTCTGCAGTTGTGGGCCTGTCTCTGAGGACAGAAAACCCTTTGAGAAGGCCACCTCCCACCTGCTGGATATACTGGACGCCAGGCACCGTCCCCCCAAGGTCACTTCCAGAGTTGATAGGGGTGCCCCTCCCAAGCACTCTTGCTCAGCCATACATATAAGCAGGACCTTCCAGACTTTGTTGCACCGCCATGCAGGGACGACCCCTCTCTCCGCTGGCGCTACTGCTGGTGACCATGGGGGCTGTGTTACAGGCGGAGACTCTCAAAGAAGAGCTCCAAAAAGCCCCCAGCACCAGGGGCCTCATCTTCCTTGAGGATGGGGTCTGGCCTCCCAGCAATCCCCCAGAGCCCTTGTGCCTGGTGACACTGAGAGCGGAGGGGAACAGAAGCAGAATCCCGCTAAGGGTAGTAGGGAGCCTGGACA
Source organism: Alexandromys fortis (assembly GCF_014885135.2). Classification (NCBI taxonomy): domain Eukaryota; kingdom Metazoa; phylum Chordata; class Mammalia; order Rodentia; family Cricetidae; genus Alexandromys; species Alexandromys fortis. The sequence goes on along the minus strand of NW_026068096.1, from coordinate 980,711 downwards.
GCTATGAGCATGCCTTCCTGGAGGCTGTACAGGAGTCTCACTGGGGACCCCAAGACCTGACCACCTTTGGAGTCTGCACTCCTGATGCCCAGGCTGCCCTGCCAGTCCTGCAGCACCTTGGGGCCTGGCTGGGGGAGCCTGGGGGGCAGCAGTTGCTGGTCCTGCACCTGACTGAAGGTATGTGATGGGCGCTGTTCAGGACCCCTGTGCCTTGTGCAACCTGAGGCTCATCCCGAGGACCCGGGGGAGGCTGCGGGGAGGTCCTATTGCCTGGCTGCCAGGCACAGCCTTGATGGCAGAGCACAACACCCCAACTCCGTCCCAGGCAAAGGGTCACCGAGTCCCTTCAAGCAAGGTCCTCACTTCACAGCTGGGGTCAGGGTCCTTCAGGCCTGCATGGCCACATGCAGTTAGATTCCAGCTGAGGTACTCTGTAGGACAGGTCTTGAGGGAGGGAAACTAGTGGCTTCAGACTCAGTTGTCAACCAGTATTCGGCCCACAGTGATATGGGAGCCCACGCTCTTGCTGAAGTTCCAAGAGCCTCCACGTGGGGGCGCCATCCGCTGGGAGCAGGCCCTGCTGGTGCTGTACCCGGGGCCCGGCCCCCAGGTCACCGTCACAGGGACTGGACTGCAGGGCACACAGGTACGTGAGAGTGACATGGGGCCATCCCGCAACAGCCGTCTGGTTGGGGTGTATGAAGATCTGCCTAATAGGAGGGTTCCTGGGGTCACTAGTACACAAGGTAGTCTACTCCCGGTATGGGATGGGTGTGCCTGGTAGCCTGGCCATCCTCAGTCCAGCAGAGTCCCGATGTCTACAGAACCTCTGCCCTACACGGGACACCCGCTATTTGGTGCTGGTTGTGGATTTCCCGGCGGGGGCCTGGAGTGGCCCTGGCCTTGCCCTAACTCTTCAGCCATGCAGAGAAGGTAGGTCCAGGTCCTGGCAGAGGGGAGGGGACGGTATGAAAAGAGGCTGCCCTTTGCCCTTCCCCTCAGCTAGCCACGTGCTCACCCCCCCACCCCCCGCAGGTGCCACCCTGAGCATCGCCCAGCTGCAGGCTTTTCTGTTTGGCTCTGACTCTCGCTGTTTCACACGCATGACCCCTACCCTGCTGTTGCTGCCGCCTACCCAGTCATCCATGCAGCCAGCGCATGGCCAGCTGGACACCATGCCCTTCCCACCGCCCAGGTGTGCGCACGGCAGGGCTGGAGTTGGAACTGGGAAGATGTGGGGAGGAGGAAATGCGCCCACCACAGCCTCTTGTGCTCAAGGTTGGCTCACTGCCCTCTATTCCAGGCTGCCCCTGGAGCCAGAGGATCTGCCACACAGCGCCAACCCCTTCCTAGAGACTCTCACCCGCTTGGTGCGTACCTTGCGGGGACCCCCAACCCGAGCCTCTCACACGCGTCTGGCCCTGGACCCTGGGGCTCTGGCCAACTTCCCACAGGGCCTGGTTAACCTGTCGGACCCCGCGGCCCTGGAATGCCTGCTCGATGGGGAGGAACCCCTGCTACTGCTGCTGTCCCCCACTGCAGCCACCGTAGGGGACCCTACGCCGCTGCAGGGCCCCGCCTCTGCTCCCTGGGCAGCCGACCTGGCACGCAGGGTGGCCGTGGAGCTGCAGGCGGCGGCCTCAGAGCTGCGTGGCCTTCCCGGTCTGCCACCCGCTGCGCCCCCTCTGCTGTCGCGCCTGCTGGCGCTGTGCCCCAACGACTCCAACAGCCCTGGGGACCCGCTGCGCGCGCTGCTTCTACTAAAGGCACTGCAGGGCCTGCGTGCTGAGTGGCGAGGGAGGGAAGGGCGCGGGAGGGCAGGACGCAGCGTGGAGACCGCTGCAGAAGGGCCGTGCGGGCTGCGCGAGCTGAGCGTGGACCTGCGGGCAGAGCGCTCAGTGCTCATCCCTGAGACCTACCAGGCCAACAACTGCCAAGGCGCCTGCGCGTGGCCACAGTCCGACCGCAATCCGCACTACGGGAACCACGTGGTGCTCCTGCTGAAGATGCAGGCTCGCGGGGCTGCCCTGGGGCGCCTACCCTGCTGCGTGCCCACCGCATACGCGGGCAAGCTGCTCATCAGCCTGTCCGAGGAACGCATCAGCGCGCACCACGTGCCTAACATGGTGGCCACCGAGTGCGGCTGCCGCTGACGCCTGCTTTGTCTCCAGACAGTATACCAATAAAGATCAGCAAACACTCAGTGGGGGTGTCTGTGGGTGGAGGGACCTCCTGTCACCTCCCTTCTCAAGTGCTAGATCTGCACGCACGTACACACACCATCCAGTCCGTGAGGATGCACTCCATCTCCATCACTTTTTAAAGACAGGGTCTCTCTCTATGTAATACAGGCCATCCTGGAACTTACTATGTAGACCAGGCTGGCCCCGAACTCACAGAGAGCCGACCGACCCTACCTCCCCAGTGCTGGCATTAAATTCCCAGTCCATGTCACTTTTTAAATTAGTTAACTAATTTGTATGTGTGGAGGGGAGGGTTGAGGCAGGAGAATTGCTTTGAGTCATCCTGAACTACAGAGTAAAACCTTGTTACAAAGTCCAAAAAAGGGGAGCGAGACAAACAGCTCAGCCATAAAGGGCGCTTGCACATCCCAACCCCCCCCCCCACCCCAGGCTCAAACCTGAAAAAGAAAATGCTGCGGCGCAGGTGTGTCTGGAGGTGGAGACAGGAGGGTCAGAACTGCAAGCCAGGCTGCACGGCTTATGCAGTCGTCACACAGCACGCTTATGGAGGTCAGGATAATGAAGGGGAGTGTGTCCCAGGATAAAGGCTCAGCGGCAAGCACCTTTACCCACTTCGCCATCTCGTCGACCCTTGGGGTCCAGGCACAAAGAAGCAGAAAACGTGGCTGTCGCAGCACGAGCTTTATTTACTGGTGCTGCAGGGAGAAGGGATACGGGGTTCACCAAGGAGGACAGGGGCAGGATCAATCGCGCCCCTTTCCCCCACGGGGCTTCTGTCTGGGTCGGTCGTCACGGTCGTGGCGTCGCCGGGGAGCCCAGGCCTGCCGCTTCTCATGCTCGAGTTCCCTGGAGGACCGCGTCCATGGCCGATGGCCTCCTTCGTTCACCTCCCAGCGCCGGGACAGGGATTGGCGGGGCTCCCTGGTGACCCACGGCCTCTCCTCCTTCCTGGGCTTCTCCCTCCTCAGCTTCTCCTTCTTCAGCTTCTCTCCTTTCTTTGACTTCTCCCTCGGCCTCTCCTGGGACCCTCGGCCACCAAGGGGTGCGCACTCCTCTCCAGAGACCTCTGTGGTGGACCCGCCAGGCTCCCCCTGGGTTTCTGCTTCTGCAGCCTCAGGCTTTCCCTGCTTCTGTACCTGGGGTCCGGGGGGCTCAGGAGGCCCGGATGGGGGCACCAAGAGCGGGGGCTTAGGCTGCAGAAAGACAATGTGGGATCTTGGGGTCCGCACCCATCTCCCCACAGGCCAGACCTCCTTTTTCCTGGGAAGCAGCCCCATCAGGTGAAGGCCCAGGAAGAAAGCTTACCGCGAGAGCCTCTGGTTTCTTGGGTGGAGGACTGGGCGGGACCCACTGCTGAGGGACTTCCACCGCCATGTCCCCAGCCACCGCGTCTGAAAGTCAGTCGGTCTGGGTTGGAGGACAGAGCGCACCCTCCTCATCCTCCCACTCAGCCCCAGAACAACCCACTTCAGCAGTCTACCTCACGCTCCTGCTGCTGGGATACCCCCTCCTCCTAGAGACCCCCCCTTTTCTCTTGTCTTCTCTTCTCTTCTCTCCTCTCTCCTCTCTTCTCCTCTCCTGTCTCTCTCTCCCCTCTCTCTTCTCTCTCCCTCTCTTCTCTTCTCTCCTCCTTTCCCCTCCCCTCCCCCTCTCTCTGCATGGGGGCATCTAGCTTGGGGTGGATTATGTAGGTCCCTTCTCTACTGAAGGAGTGGGAACCAGGTTCAGTCTCACATGCCCGTCATCCTGGCTGGAGGATGCTGAGACAGGAAGATTGCCATGAGACCCAGGCTAATCTGTGTTATATAAAATGAGCCCTTAACTCAAAAGCAAACAAAAAGCCTGGGTTCAGCTCTTGGGAGTTCAAAGCAGGGGGATCAGAGGCCATCCTGGACTATATGAAACTTTGTCTCAAAAAAAAAAAAAAAAAAAGTCTGGGCCTGGTGACTCACACCTTTAATTCCAGCACGTGGGAGGGACCCAGAGACAGGCGAATTTTTCGGAGTCTACAGAGGCCAGCCAGGGGTACACAGTGAGACTCTGGCTCAAAATGAATGAATGAATGAATGAATGCCAGTTGAGCCAAGAGCACCCCAAAGGCGGGCTTGGAAGCCTAAGTGTGACCATGCGGCTCACAGGCTATTTCTGGAGTAGGGAGAGACTGGAGCACAATGTAGGAACAGTGGAGTCACTGCCCGCGCAGGGCTGCAGGGAATTGCAGAGAATGCACCCCATCCCTTTGGAGAGGACTCTCACTGTCCCTACCCCTGCAGCAGGTCAATCCCTCCTCTGCAACGCTCACCCTGACAGAGCTGGACAGCCGAGCCCAGCAGTGCCACCAGTGAGGCCAGCACCAGGCACTTGTTGAGCGTCAGGTCTCCCCAAGGCAGGTCGTCCCTGGGCGGTGGCGGTGGGGGCTTCAGGGGAGGCGCAGCCTGCAACTTTCTGCGTGCGAGAACGCTCCGGGGGCCTGCAGCGACAAGCGTTTGGTCTCCTGTGGCTCCTGCCCCCCCCCCATCCCGCCCTCTCGCCCTCCCCGCGCAAACCCACTTGTCCCAGCTTTAGGAATCCCTTTGCCAGTTCCCAGACCCTCCTGGGCCACGAGCTCTTTCTCCGCAGTGCCGGCAGTCACTGGGTCCTGGAGGACCTGTAGGGCGTCAGAGACACGCGGGATATCAGTCCACATTTTCCGGGGAGGAGGCGGATTGTAGTGACTCATTCTGTAATCTCAACACCCAGGAGGTCGAGACATAAGGAGGGTCTGCAGTTGGATGCCGACCTGGGTCGCGTAGTAAGACTGTCTAAAACTCAAAAGTAGGGCCCAGGCAAGCAGCTCACTGGGTGCTGCTCCTGCCTCCAAACCTGACAGCCTGCCTTTGATCCTGGGACACCTCCCCCGCCCCAGTAAAGGTAAAGGTGAAAACAGATTCAGGGAAGATGACCTCTGATCCCTTGCTGTACATGTTCACATACACATATAAATAATTATATATGTGTGTGTGTATGCATATATAGACATGCAGATAAGTACAGATATATACATGTATATATACAAATATATACAAACACACACACATATATATACATATACATTAGAAGTTGGAGAGATGGCTCAGTGGCTACAGTACAGGCAGCTCTCACAGAGAAACCAGCACCCACAGGGCAGCTCACAACCATCTGTAACTCCAGTTCCAGGGGATCCAATGCCCCCTTCTGGTTTCTGAGTTCATCAGATACCCATGTATGCAGGCAAAACGCATAAAAAAAATAAAAATTAAATACAAAAAGAAAAAGAAAGAAGGAAGGGAGGCAGGGAGAAAAGAAGGGAGGGAGGGAGGGAGGGAGAGGAGAGAGAGCTGGAGAAGAACGGGAGACCACCATTCCTTTAGCTGGCTGTCCCGATCGCGGGGCCAGCTACTCACGGGTGTCCAGCGACTAGAGTCGGCCAGCCTGGATGCCCCTGTTGTTGAAACAGATGAAGAATCGAAACAGCAGGGTATTTGCCACCCTGACCAACTCCATCCCACCCCACACCCCCACATCCCCACACCCCCAAACCGAAAGGCAATTTGCAGCTTCCTATGCAAATGACAAGGGACATGGGGCTCAGAGATACGCAGCAGTGTCTCCTAGTAGCTTCCAACCCAGAACCGAGGAACCAACCCCTAAAGCCGCTTGCCTTGGCCCAGGCTGGGAGATTAAGTGTTGGTCTCCAAAGCGGAGCCACCAGGCTCTTGCATCAATTGCGGTACCTTGTGCCTTGCCGTCTGACCGTCGGCCTGAGCTTGGCTGCTCCAGTAACAAGAAGTCATCGCTGGGGAGGCAGCTGCCCAGGCCCCCATCCAGATCCTCCAAGCCTCTGGCTGTCATGAAGACTGCAGGATGGGCAGGGAGTCAGGGCATGGTCTTACCTAATCTTCGCCTCCACTGGAGGAATTCATGCTCCTTTCTTTTTTTTTTTTTTTTTTTTTTGAGACAAGGTTTCTCTGTGTAGCCCTGGCTGTCCTGGAATTCGCTCTGTAGACCAAGCTGATCTCAAACTCACAGAGATCCACCTGCCTCTGCCTCCCGAGTGCTAGGATTAAAGGTGTAAGCCACATGCTGGGCAGAAATTCATACTCTTGCATGACTTCAGCATTTCCTTGGGACCCCTTCCCCATAGCCCAACCATGGGAAGACACCCAGACTCTATCAGTACAGCAAGGAACAAAACCAAGGCCCCGAGAGGCCCAGAGCTCACCCAGGGCTACACAGGAATGAACCCAAGGCCCATGCTGGAGCCCTGCTCTGCAGAGCCAGCTCAAATTCTCTGAGGCCATAGACTATTTTTATCGGGTGTTTCACGCCAGCAGGAGAGGTCAGTCTGGCAGCCCAACCCCTCCCCAGACTCTTGCTCCCAGTCTAACAGAGTAGGCATCCTAGCGCTGAACCCCCTAGCTGACCCAGGATTCAGGGGGCTGAAGCCTCAACAGCCCGCCTAGTCTAGCCCTCAGTGTGACAGAGGAGGCGGGGGCAGACGGGATCGTGAGGGGTTTCCAGTCACGGCACCAGCCTTCTTGCCCCTGTTTTTATAGGGCACACAGAGAAACTGGGACCAGGGGCTCTGCTGAGCTGGATGCCAGACACAGGTTTAGTTTATGGGGAGGAGGGGGGCAATCCATGGCCACTGGCTGCCCCCTGTATCTCCACTCCCCGACAGAAATACTTTAAGAACAGGGAGGGTATGAGCCAGCAAGATGGCTCAACAGGTACAAGAGCTTGCAGCCAAACCTGATGATTTGAATTCAATCCTCCAATCACCTCCCTTTGTGGGGGGTGTGGTTTCGAGTTTCCCTGTGTAGCGCTGGCTGTCCTGGATCTCACGCTCTAGACCAGGCTGGTCTCGAACTCACAGAGATCCGCCTGCCTCTGCCTCCCGAGTGCTGGGATTAAAGGCTAGCCGCTGCCCGGGCACTTCAGATAGAAGGCAAGGCTGGAGTCCTCGGGTTGTCTTCTGTTGACCACGCGTGCCCCTCAGCACATACCTTCACTTGTCCACTTACAAAAACTAAAAATTTTAAAATATCATTTAAAAATGAAATATAAGTAAAACCATAGAAGTTTCCCCTCTTGGGGGAGGGGACCAAAACACAGGTGAGGCAGGGAATTTGGCCCCTCCCTGTATGGGGGTGGTCATCGGAATAGGGGACCCTAGTGGACCTCAGGGATCTCTTACCAAGCTCTAGGAAGCACAGCTCTATCCAGGTTCCCCGCAGCCCCTCTCCTCTTACCCTACAGTCTCCGAGCTGGGCCTGACAAACAAGTAAGCACAAGGACCTGTGGTCTGTGATGGACAGCAACAGATGGCCAGAGACAGCTGCTGGGGACCAATTGGAGAGTGCCAGGGACCCAGGAGGAGGGCTTTTCACGGGGTCACTGGGAGGGTGGCCGCCACCCACAGCCGCCTCCTGCAATGAACCAGGGGACCTTGTTTGCTGCTCTAGTGTCCGAGGTCGCAGCCCCAGTGGCCGCATCTGTGACTTTGAGGCTTCTGACACGTGGCCGGCTTACCCCTGCCCTGAGTTCTAGGTTGACTCAACTATTTTCCAGTGGCTCCCGGTTTCTTTTTAGACAGTTCAACTTAATTTATTTATTTTTGTGGTAATGAGGACTGAATCCAGGACCTCAGTCTCTAACTGGGGAACTCTGGGCGGGGCTTCACCCTGACCACGCCCCCAGCCCCTCACTGGGGGATTCTAGGCGGGGCTCTACACTGACCACGCCCCCAGCCCCTCACTGGAGGATTCAGGGAGGCTCCACACTGACCACGCCCCCAGCCCCTCACTGGAGGATTCAGGGAGGCTCCACATTGACCACGCCCCCAGCTCCTCACTGGGGATTCTAGGTAGATATTGTGGGTACAGTGACAGAAAATGTCATCACTAATACAGCAGGGAATGAGGGACTGGAGTCAGGGCTACGCCTCCTGGGCTGAAATCATCCTACAGTGACTGGTAAACAGGCTTCTGTGAGGAATCCTAATTCTGGAACAACCCGGTCCAGAGCCTGGGTTTCCTCCTGTGCAAAGTGAGATTTCTTCCTAGGTGGTACTGAGATAGAAACTGGATCACTTCCTTAGGGACCGATTTCCTCCAGCGGAAATAGTACCACCTGCTGGGGGACCTGCATTTCTGCATCGCAATGCCTCATGGGACTGAGGATCAGATTGGTGACACATTTTATCCATGACTTTATTTTTTTTTAAATATTTATTTATTTGTTATGTATACAATATTCTGTCTGTGTATATGTCTGCAGGCCACAAGAGGGCACCAGACCTCATTACAGATGGTTGTGAGCCACCATGTGGTTGCCAGGGATTGAACTCAGGACCTCTGGAAGAGCAGGCAATGCTCTTAACCTCTGAGCCATCTCTCCAGCCCTATCCATGACTTTATTATCTGCCTATGTAGTCACTTAGTCAGTCAACAAACACAGCGCAGCGTACCCCAGCAATATGGAAATTACTGTTACCGTTATCAATACTATAGTTGTTACTTTTTTTTACAAATATTTATTTTGTGTAGGTGTGTGTGTAGGCAGGCACCCTCACTATGGAGCTTGCAGGGTCTGTTCCCTGGTTCTGGCCTCCCACCACGTGGACTGAACTCAGGTCATCAGGCGTCCCTGGGTAAAGACGCTAGATGACAGGTGCAGTTCGTAATCCTGGATGACCTGGAACCAGGCTGACTTTGAACCTGACACTTTTGCCTCTCCAGTTACATAGCCGCCAGCTTTTGTTTTGGGACAGGGTGTAAAGTGAAAGGCTGGAAAAGATTCCACTTCTGTGCTGGGCCCCCAGGATAAGCTAAGGCCATAAGACCCCTCTTTAGGGGAAGTATTAGCTAACAGAGAACAGAGAAACAAAGTAGCTGGCTGCAGCCCATTGCCCCACCCTACTTCCCCCATCAGCTGGGCAATATGTCAAGCAGCCCCTGCGGTTAGCACAGGGTCCGCAGATGTGTGAGGACGTAACGGGGTGCTGTGCTAGCCCCCTTAGATACTAACAGCCTACCAGGAACCAGCAGCTGAGCTCTCCCTCACCGTTAGCCAATTGTGATACAGGATAAGGAATTTTGTATTTTGAGACCGTAATTTTGTGAGTGCCTTGTGGTTTTTGTCTTTATGAACCCCTTACAAGGGGCTGGAGAGATGGCTCAGGGGTTAGGAGCACTGACTGCTCTTCCAGAGGTCCTGAGTTCAATTCCCAGCAACCACACTGTGGCTCACAACCATCTGATCTGGTGCCCTCTTCTGACCTGCATACATAATAAACTAATAAATAATAAATAAAAGTAAATAAAAAAAGCTTGGAGCCGGGCAGTGGTAGTGCACACCTTTAATTTCAGCACTTGGGAGGCAGAGGCTGGCGAAATCTTTGTGAGTTCAAGGCCAGCCTGGTCTACAGAACATGTACCAGGACACATTTCAAAACTACACAGAGAAATCCTGTCTTAAAAAACAAAGGCATAAACAAACAAAAAAATCCAAAAAACTCAGGAGTTAAATATTTGAGCAAAAACCTGTTTTTGCTTTTGTTTTTGTTTTTGGCCTTGTTTTGTTTTTTTGACACAGGGTTTCTCTGTGGCTTTGGAGGTTGTCCTGGAACTATCTCCTGTAGACCATGCTGACTTCGAACTCCTAGAGATCCGCCTGCCTCTGCCTTCTGAGTGCTGGGATTAAAGGCATGCACCACCACCACCCAGCAAAAAACAAAACAAAACAAAACAAAAAAACCTGCTTTTCCTCCTCTCTCTCCTTCCCCAATCCAAAAGGGTCTGCAAAACTCTCTAAGGCCCTCGCTACTGCTTCCTGCATCTCTCTATATATATCCTGGGTCGTCCAAAACCTCTATTGATGTGTGAAGTCCTCCTGTATATGTGCTGCTTTTATTAGTTAATGAATAAAGAATCTGTCTTGGTCCTGGCAGGGCAGAACAGATCTAGGCAGGGAAAACTAAACTGAATGCTGGGAGAAAGAAGGCAGAGTCAGGGAGATGCCAGGTAGCCACCACCAGGAACAGACATGCCAGAACCTTGCCAGTAAGCCACAGCCATGTGGCGATACACAGATTAATAGAAATGAGTTAAATTAAGATTTAAGAGTTAGCCAATAAGAAGCTAGAGCTAATCGGCCAAGCAGTGATTTAAATAATATAGTTTCTGTGTGGTTATTTTGGGCTAAGCAGCTGGGAACAAGCGAGCAACTACTAGAACACTCTATGACTAATTCTGGTCAGCTTGTTGCTATCTCTGCCCTCTTGATTCAAGGTAAACTTTATTAACAATCTCAGGGTGGGACTGGAGAGAAGGCTCAACAGTTAAGAGAAGTGGCTACTCTTCCAGAGCACCCAAGTTCAATTCCCAGCACCCACATGGTGACTCACACCGGTCTGTAGCTCCAGTTCTGGGGAATCTGACACCTTCACACCAGTGCACATAAAAGTTAAACAAATTATAAAAAATCCTCGGTGGGCCAGGCGGCGGTGGCGCACGCCTTTAGTCCTAGCACTCGGGAGGCAGAGGCAGGCGGATCTCTGTGAGTTCGAGAAGAGCCTGGTCTACAAGACCTAGTGCCAGGACAGGCTCCAAAGCTACAGAGAAACCCTGTCTCGAAAAACTAAATAAATAAATAAATAAAATCCTTGGTGGGGCTGGAGAAATGGCTCAGTGGTTAAGAGCATTGCCTGCTCTTCCAAAGGTCTTGAGTTCAATTCCCAGCAACCACATATTGGCTACATAATAAATAAATAAATATTAAAAAAATAAAAAATAAATAAAATATCCTCGGAGTATCAGTGTGAACAAATGTGCCACAACATTCCTCTCTTTTGACTAAAGTGGGAAGAAAGGTTTTAACTCTAAACATAATAAAAATATATACCATAAGAACAATTTTTAAAAAAGCTGGGCAGTGGTGGTGCATGCCTTTAATCCCAGCACTAAAGAAGCAGAGGCAGGTGGATCTCTGTGAGTTCAAGACCAGCCTGGTCTACAAGAGCTAGTTCCAGGACAGGCTCCAAAGCCACAGAGAAACCTGTCTCGAAAAACAAAACAAAAGAAACAAAAAAACAATAAGAATAATTATCAGGTACAATTACATTAAAAATATCCAGTCCACTTGTGTTTGGCAATTTTGGAGAAAATGGTCTGTTATCTATTCTATCTTGGTGAGGTCAAAGTTTTATACCTAATTAACTTTTTATCATAGCTTGTATTTCCAACCTAGACCTTAAGACATATTCTTTCATAAACAATTGAAGCTTTATGTCTCTTCAGCTTGATAAACTTTACATATCTTCTGTGTGTCTTTTCTAACTTTGGTAACAAGGAAAATTGTAACAATAAGTATCTATTCTTCAATCTCACCAAAGATCCCAGAAGGATATAACATTGCCCAAGTAAACAAGGAAATGCAGAACAAGTAATTTTCAAAACTTTAGAAATGACAGAGGCAGCAGATACCTGGACAGTTTCCCGAGGTTCCTCTGCAATGTTGGGACATCCGTCTTCAACCTACAGGCCTAGAATATCTGACAGATTTTTCTGTGAAACAGGAATTTTTGAAGGACTTCCCTGCCTTGTTTTGGTAAAGTTCAGCAGCCTTTTTCCTTTGTGTCCTGTTTATCCAGTTTGTACAGCATACTGTCAGCAGTCAAGGCAAGGGCACTTTCTTGCCCAGTAGCTAACTTTTCCACAAATGAAAGAAAACTCCCCAAGGAAGCTCTTTCATGCCTAGCATCCATTTTTGAAGTAAAATGGTGCTGCCAAGAGCAGACATATCTGTCATGCAAAGCCTTATGTTATTAAAATAGTTTAAATACCATATTCTGTAGGTCTCTGAAGTACTTGAAGGCTACCTGTCTACCCAAAATATATCTGTTTGACCTTGAAAACATACCTAACATGACTATAAATTTGATTGTTACAGATGACTAACTACTACCCTGCATTCAATTATCTTAAATAGTTCATAATAATAGATTTCAAGTCCTAGAACTTTACATTACATTACAGTTTCAAATGAGCTGCATAGGTGCAATATTTTAAACAAGAGTAAAAACGTATATACAGTATATTGTAATGAAAAACCCTTAAATTTGTATCAATATATAAAAATTCATACCAATATAAAACATTTGAGATTAATAGTTGCTGTTTAGTTTAAAACTAGATTCAATAATATTCACTTTTATCCAATCATTCCTATCTCTCCCCCTTTTTAAATCTTCTTAGAAAGAGATTCTTCTTTTTATCTAATTAAATCAAATTAATTAATTAATTAATTTTTTGGTTTTTTTGAGACAGGGTTTCTCTGTAGCTTTGAAGCCTGTCCTGGAACTAGTAGCTCTTGTAGACCAGGCTGGCCTCAAACTCACAGGTATCTACCCGCCTCTGCCTCCCGAGTGCTGGGATTAAAGGCGTGCACCACCACTGCCTGGCTTCTTTTCTTAAAAAATCTAACCTCTTTTGTCTAGTTTTCTCCCTGACCATGAACATAATAACTTTTAACCAATCCCCCAAATGATGTTAAACATCCATAATGCACCAACCAACCAAAACCCACCTGCCCAACCTCTTGGGAATGTGGGCATTGTGGTCTTAAAATTACTTCCCACTGTCTGGAGGCAACAGCATCTATAGGGGACTCTGAGAAAATTGAGATAATGTTTATTCCTTAAAATAAAACCAACGGACTATGAATTAGTACCAACAAAATAGTCCCTTATTCTTGGTTTTTCTCCTGTCCCACGCTAGGCGACTCTTCTGCCATGAGACGGAGACTGGATTTTCCTCTAACACACATTGCTTGGGTTTACTGAAGAGGAGAACCACGCTCCAACTCCAAAGTCAGCTTTAATTTTCAATAGAATTGGGACTGCAAGAAGCCCGCTTGTCTTACACCCCAGAGGAGAGCAGAAGCAAACAGCTGGAAAGGTTTATGGACGTTCATCCTGTTGGAAATGTGATGTCTCAGCAGGTCAGTCTGCTCTGTTATATACATGTTTTCTGGACGATTTGTCCTTTTCCTTCCGCTCTCCCATTTGTCCAGTGGTCTTCTTAGTTGGATGCTTTTATTCTCCTGGAAAGACAAAAACAAAACTCTGCCCCAACCCTATGTAGCGTGAATTCTAATTGGTCTTAAAAATAAAACCCAGAGTCAGACATTGGGGGTGAAAGCTGAAAGAGCAGAGCAGCCAGTCACTAGTTGTCACCCCTGTGACCTCCTCAGATCGAATGGGGTATCCTGTCTCTCCAAGTCCTCAGACTCTGAGCTCCTGTCTCTCCTGCCCTATATTCCTCCCTCTGCCCAGCCATATCCCTTCCTGTTTCTACCTCCCTAGTGCTGGAATTAAAGGTGTGAGCCACCACCACCCAGCTGGTGCTCCTGCTTGTATGTTAATTGGATAAAATTGGTTTTCTGTCAGATGATGGTGGCACACGCCTTTAATCCCAGCACTTGAGAAGCAGAGACAGGTGGATCTCTGTGAGTTTGAGGCCAGCCTGGTCTGCAGAGTGGATTCCAGGATGGCCAGGGCTGTTACACAAAGAAATCCTGTCTTGAAAAAAAAAAAAGCAAACAAAAATAAATAATTGGGAGCTGGGAGGTTGGGGTGAGTTCAAGGCCAGCCTGGTCTACAAGAGCTAGTTCCAGGACAGGCTCCAAAGCTACAGAGAAACCCTGTCTTGAAAAAAAAAAATAATAATAATAAAGTTGGCTGCTCTTCCAGAGAACCTGAGTTCATTTCCCAGGAGCCACATGGCAGCTCATAACTGTCTGTAGCTCCAATTCCAGGAGATCTGACACCTTCACACCAATGCAGATAGAATAAAATTAAATAAATTATAAAAAAGAAACAACGTTGGTCTTCTAATAACCTTGGCCTGCTCCTCTCCAGTTTCATGCAATGGTTCTGCTCTGGAGTCCTCTGCGTGTGAAAATCTTTCTCCGTTTCGTCAGCAGTTCTTTCTAAGGTTTGTATCTTCCCAGCCAAGTTTTCATACTTGGTGCAAATATCGAACAACTTTTTTATAATGTATAAGTATTCAGGCATGTACACCTGCAGGCCAGAAGAGGGCACCAAATCTCGATATAGATGTTTGTGAGCAACCAAGTCATTGCTGGGAATCGAACTCAGCACACACACACACACACACACACACACACACACACACACACACACCAAACAAACAAACAAACCTAATTCCCTCCTTGAGAATTCTCAGGTTTTGCTGGTGGTGACGGCGCACGCCCTTAATCCCAGTACTCTGGAGGTAGAGGCAGGCGGATCTCTGTGAGTTCGAGGCCAGCCTGATTTACAAGCGCTAGTTCCAGGACAGGCTCCAAAGATACAGAGAAACCCTGTCTGGCGACAGCAAAGCTGCGCAGGAGGGTGGGAGGGATGGAGGCATCAGCATCAGCAGCAGTTCTAGGTTTGGGCGGGGGGGGGGGGGGG